>NC_090650.1:69890386-70216219 GCF_040937935.1 Hyperolius riggenbachi | reverse complement strand
ACACAGCATCAATCAAACCACTATACGCAGAGCATTCCCGGCCACAATTGACTGAAATGGATGCTGTACACCTGTGTACCATGGCGGGGGAGGGGGGGGGTGTAACTTACCTTTATCGCTGCCTCTGGCCACTATATTCCACATCACATTCCATCATCCCGATGCTTCCTTCTTCAAAGCCAGAAGGCGAAGCACCACAGTGATGTGGGACACAACGTGGGGCGCAATGGTCAGAGATGGTGGCAAGGGTAAGTTAACCCCACTGTCGCGGCCCGGAGGTTTACACCATCCAATCCAAAATTGAAACTTGGACTGAGCACTTGGCAGCTCATCCCTATTTTTAATGTACACAAGAGTAGGAAACATTACATTTCCTACATGTCAGAGCTGCTTGGCAGGGGGGCAGGATGTACTGTATTTTGCAGGAGCCAAGCAGCATACTATGTTGCAATACCTCATTTAGAAGATCACCCTCTTTGTGTCGTGTGGACCTTTGTTTCTTTTGATGAAAACTGTCATGCTCATTTAAAGAATTTTTTTGTGGTTTTGCTCCAAAAGCCTGACCAGGTGTGGTGCCACAACTGATAGATAACAAAGAGTACTCTTGGAACGTCAAGCAAGAATCCAAAGAGAAACCCAGAGACAACTTGCTGTGAGGTAGGTGGGCCTCTTTAGAAACATCAGGATGGTACAAAATAATTATGACTACTCCCTGAGCTGCAAGAAAATTGAACACACTGTCTGCTTTTTCCTGGAGGATCTAAGTAGACAAATCCCCAGCTTTTAGCCACAAATAAGGTTGATTAGGTCTATTATTTTCTCTTGATCTCTCTGTCTATCTTCCCCCGCTTCCATATGCTTCATTTCTGGGCAGCTGATACCCATCCCATCTCCAGGAAATGTATTTCTGCTCATTGTTTTCACAGCCTGAAAAAGGTGGATATTGGACATTTCTATTCAGAATGATCTTGAACGTCTGCACTGCAGTTCTCCTTTGTGGGGAATGTGTCTACTGCTCTGCTTCTTGGCGATATGCCCTTTCCCACCTGTTCACACCACATCACAACCACATAAATTCATTTTAAAGTGACGCTGGAGCAAAAATAAACTTATTTGATAATGAATTGTATGTGTAGTATGGTTAATGAATAGAATATTAGTAGCAAAGAAAAGAGTCTCATTTTTATTTTCACTTATATAACTTAATTTATAACATTGCATCATTCGACATTTTTCCAGTTTAGAAACCACACTCTATTTTTTTTCAGCTGTAAAACAAAGCAGAAATAATGACCCTTTGGACTGTGCTGCAGTAAAACCTTATCTCAAGCTGTCTCTCACTGTTTCTTGGCTGTTAAAGTTATTTAGGAAACTGGACTAAGTTCACCAAGTTGGTTAAATAGCTCAGAAAAGCCCTTTTGCATAGATAACAACTCAAGGGTTTTAACTCTTCCTGTAATGGAAAACAGCAGGAGACGTTTTTATTTGCTACCAATACTCTATTTGTTATCTGTACTACACATACAGCTTATTATCTCATAAGTTTATTTTCAATTAGAAAATTAGATAAAATGAGATACTTACCTTAAAGAGACTCTGTAACAAAAAATTCATCCTTTTTTCTACCATCCTACAAGTTCCTAAACCTATTCTAATGTGCTCTGGCTTACTGCAGCACTTTCTACTATCACCATCTCTGTAATAAATCAATGTATCTTTCCCCTGTCAGACTTGTCGCCCTGTGTCTGGAAGGCTGCCAACTCTTCCGTGCTGATCTGTTATGCACACCCCTCTCCAGGCCCCTCTATGCACACTCCAGTGTGTGTGTTATTTACATAAGCCAGCAGCGTCTCTGCTCTCTTATCAGTGAAAGAGAGCTGGATAAAAATGTTCCTCTGTTAGGCTGTGAAAAGAGCTGGCTGACACATACTGTGGAATTACAGACAGGGCAGAGCTGTCTGCAGGAAGAAACGATCAGCCTGTCACTAGTATTCAGTGGATGAGAGCTGCAGGGGGACAGAAGTTAAACACACAAATGATCTCTTGAGATTCAAAAGGAAGGCTGTATACAGCCTGCTTGTGTATGGATGTATTTTCTATGTGTGGACATACTGTACATCAACCTACTTCCTGTTTTGGTGGCCGTTTTGTTTGTTTATAAACAAACTTTTTAAAACTGTTTTTGACTACTTTTAATGCGGCGAGGAGTGGGGGAATTGTGACAGAGGGTAATAGGAGATGTCCCCTAACGCACTGGTATGTTTACTTTTGTGTGATTTTAACAATACAGATTCTCTTTAACGGAGGGAAGCTTCAGGATCCTATTGTGTCTTCCTTCAGTATTCCGATGTCCCCCGTCGCTGAGCCTGGCTCCCCTCCAAATCAAGGCTGCGCCCCTCCTCAGTTACAAGCATGGCTGTGCAGCAGCCGCATGAGCACAGCAGCGCATGCGCAGTAGCACGGAACTGCTCGTACATGAGCATGCGCGGCTACGTTGCAGGAAAAGGAACTGCACACCAGTACCTTGTCACTAATTCTCTGATGCTGCGCCCAGCATCAGGGGACACCAGAATACCGAGGGAAGCCTCAATAGGATCCTGATAAGTATTTAATACTTATATACTGGTAAGTATTTAATTTTGTACTCAAGCTTCGGCTCAGTACACTTAAAAGCTTTAAAGTTTTATTTCAGCCCCTGAAGCGAACACTGGCAATCCAGCGCAGGAGACTTGGACGCAGCCGGCGCCACCATAGACCGTAATAGGAATTACAGCTATAGCGGCACTCACTGAGTAACTTCAGCGCTGTCAGAAGACGGAGCTGAAGTTGCATTTAAAACATGATAATTCGGCCTCCAGCAATTGCTGGAAGCCAAATTATTTCATTCCCCACTATTCACGTTGACCTGGAGGGGGAATAGTATTTAACACCACTGGGATTTGTGCAGCAGCAGGATAAGCCATACCGGCTGTATCCTGCGCCCATGTCTCCCAGCGGCAAGTTCTCTCGTACGCCCCTGAAGAACTCCTGTTTTGGTTTTTTTACAAAACTTGTGATAGGTTGATTTTTCTCTTTTAAAAATCTGCACTAACAACAGAACAACTATCTGAAAAACAATATGATTTTGAAAGTTTATTTCGACTACATGCTAGAAAAGGCTTTCAGAGATGGCTGGCAGCATTCTTCTACAGGTCTGCTACCAGCTGCAAGAACCATCTTCCTCCACGACACAAACTGGCCAGCAGGCTCCTAGTAGCATGTCTGGCAAGGAGCAAAAATATCCCTTCCAATTTTTAAAATAACATTAGATAAAAATCCAATATTATGCAAGCTATCCTTCCTTGTCTGAATATTTTATTTTTGTAAGCTTTAAAAGTCTTTAAGTTAACAGAAGGGCAAGTGATAATAGGCAGGAGAAAATTAAAAAAGCAGACACAGAGACCTTTAAGTTCTTCCAATGTGAAAAGCTATGAACCGTACAATTTCAATTTCCAATCTTCTGCTTTAGTATTCACTCCTATTTCTTAGAGTTGGCTGTGCAGACACTTGACAGTCTTATTGCTCTCGCATTACCTAGGCTGGCTAAAGCTATGTATTTTATATGTAATAGCTATTTTAATGCATGGGAAACTGAACCAACTCAAACAATAAAAGTAGGGTTAGCACTCACAGCATGTCTGAATGTCATAATCTGTTTAAGGCTGATACATTCTGATGTTGGATTATCGGCAGACAGATGTGCAGACTTTCAGAAATGCGGAGATGCAAGGAATTAAAAAAAAAAAGTAAAGAAGAACAAAGAAGCGAAAATAAAGGAAATATCAGTGAAGAGAATGAAAAAAAAAGACTATTAAAAAAATCAAAGGAACTAAAGGGTTGTTTTCACTGTTATGGCTTGATTCACGAACTTCCCTTGAGTGCTGATGGGAAATGTAACATTTTTGGGTCGGTACATGAAGTTGCATAATGCCTTTCGGGCAGGGTCGGATTTGGCCCACGGTCACCAAAACCTCTTCTCCCCGTAACCCCCCTGTCCAGTGCACCACCCATATTGTGTGCTCCCCTTTTGCCTCCCCCCCCCCTGCTCCTGTACTCCTGTCTTGTCCTCCCCCTATCCTGTATATATCCCGGGTTCTGTGCTTCCCCCATTCTTTGCTGTACTTGGGGGGGGGGGTGCTTTACTGCTTGCCCCTGTGGGAAGCAGGGTGGCCATGGAATGGGTTTGTGACTCAAACCAGCACATAAAACAGTAAGGAGTCTTTGGGCAAGGCTCCTAATGATCTTGGACGCCTGTGAAGCACGCCCTAAGTGGTTGCAGCCCTAAAGCGCTTTGAGTCCGCCAGAAGTAAATCACTTGTCTTTTATGCAAATCCCATAAGCACAAGTTGTATGCAGCACGATAGTAGGCAATAGATTTAATGTACTCTCTGCGAAAGTGGGATACAAGATTTGGAGCATGTAAGGTGTATTCACTGAAAGTCGCAAAAATTGTTGAGCACTGCCTGCGCATAGCAATTTTACCGGTACTCCCCATAGCTACTGCACGTTAGAGTGACCTCTGTTACCTTGGTGATGCGCACATTGCCAGGGTACTGTGCACTACGTAAGTGCCATTTCAATGACATTTAGTGAATACACACCATTATCACTTCCAATACAGAGTGACTATTTAGCTTTGGTGACTCCAGAGAAAGCAGAGTCAGAGGGAAAAGAAGAATGGGCTATTGTGCCTAACGTGAACCTGCAATAATATAGAGTTTGTGCATAATGATCACCACTAGCTCGCTGCATGTTTTATATATGGATATCAATGAATAACATTCCCCATATGAGCATGACCAATTTGGCATAGTGGTTAGCTCTCTCCCCTTGCAGTGCTGGGTCCCCAGTTTGAATCCCAGCCAGGGCACCTTCTGCATGGAGATTGTATGTTTTCCCCGTGTCTGCGTAGGTTTCCTCCAGGCTCTCCATTTTGCTCCCACATCCCAAAAACATACAGATAAGTTGATTGGCTTCCCCCTAAATTGGCCCTAGATTATGACTATGATACATACACTACACAATATACATGACGCATGACTATGGTAGGGATTAGATTGTGAGCTCCTCTGAGGGACAGTTACGTGACAAAACAATATACTCTGTACAGCGCTGCAGAAGATGTCGGCGCTATATAAAAACGAAATAATAATAATGGGCCTTTTGGCATGCCTGTACTTGTGTCAACATAATTCAATATTTTCAAGCCAATACAGTCTGCTCTTCAGGATTCTCTTACCAAAACATAGTGCATGCAAGGAATTACTAACAATCTCCATGGCAACCCCAATCACTGTGGGCTCACTGCTGTATGAACCAACAAACTATTTGGTCAGATGATCTAAGCTGGATATAGTATGCCAGGTACACAGGGGAATGATGATTAACCACTTGCCGACCGCACGCTTATACCGTGCGTCGGCAAAGTGGCAGCTGCAGGACCAGCGACGCAGTATTGCGTCGCCAGCTGCAGGCTGATTAATCAGGAAGCAGCCGCTCGCGCAAGCGGCTGCTTCCTGTCAATTCACGGCGGGGGGCTCCGTGAATAGCCTGCGGGCCGCCGATGGCGGCTCGCAGGCTAAATGTAAACACAAGCGGAAATAATCCGCTTTGTTTACATTGTACGGCGCTACTGCGCAGCAGCGCCGTAAGGCAGATCGGCGATCCCCGGCCAATCAGCGGCCGGGGATCGCCGCCATGTGACAGGGGACAGCCTGTCACTGGCTGCACAGGACGGATAGCGTCCTGTGCAGCCCGGTTCACCAGGGGGGGGCAGGTAGGAGAGGGAGGGGGGATTTCGCCACGGAGGGGGGCTTTGAGGTGCCCCCCCCCGCAACACCCGGCAGGCAGGAGCGATCAGACCCCCCCAGCACATCATCCCCCTAGTGGGGAAAAAGGGGGGGCGATCTGGTCGCTCTGCCTGCACCCTGATCTGTGCTGGGGGCTGTAGAGCCCACCCAGCACAGATCAGCTAAAACAGTGCTGGTCCTTAAGGGGGGGTAAAGGGTGGGTCCTCAAGTGGTTAAATAGAACACAGCAGTGTCACCTGTTCATGGAAACTGTCTGCAAAGGTGTCACTGTACACTGAAGAGTTGGAGAGTTATATCAAATTAAAGAACTGAAGCTGCCATAATGTTGAACCTTTGTCAAAACTTTACCATTTTCTTGGGTATACAGATCATGTGGAAGTATCAGGAAAGGTTGGCAGAGCTGGAAAACAGTACCTGAGCACATCTGACCAAACATCTTATTGGCTGGTTCAGTGGTAAGTGGATTTCACAGCAATCAGGATGTGCCACATTGGTGGCCGTGGATTCTTTTCATGCAGTCTCCCGGCACACAATCCTGAAAAAATATGGAGGCTGACAACACCAATAAGTATTTATGTTTTTTTTATTGCATTAGCAAGATGTCAAAAAGCTTTGCTGGGCTAATGGCTGGCCATTAGCCCAGCAAAACTTTTTGACATCTTGCTAATGCAATACAAAGATCATAAATACCTATTGGTGGTGCCAGCCTCCATCTTTTTTCTGGATTATGGACCTTGGAGTACAATGGTCTTTTGGGCTTGGGCACACCAGTCCCCACTTTTGGTGAGTGCCACTCCTCTGTTTTTTAAGCAGACAATCTTGATGAATGGACCTTCTTGGCTTAAAAGTGTTTTGCTCATGGAAACTCGTGGAAGAGAGTGCTGCATTCTTGACTGACTGCTGAACATCTAGGAGCAGCCAACAGAAAGTTGGCCTAAGAGTGGAAAAAAACATAAATCCGGCCTTGAATGTCTTATGTGAAAATGTTCTTCGGGAGCAACGTGTTCTTCACTGTAATAACGACTAAGCGTTGCTTTTCAGAGAAAGAGGCTTGACTGGTCATATGAGACAACTCTAAGATAGATCACTGTAGACACAGACACGACTCAAGAAAAATAACAGAAAGTGTTAGTTCTCTGGCAGCACAATGGGAATGCAGTATAGTCGCCTAGAGGTGTTCTCCTTTAATTAAAAAGAAAAGGCAGAAAAAAGACATATTTATTGTAAACTCTATTTCTATACGATATTAACAGTATGTGTTCTTCTCAAGAAGCGCCGAAAAGATTTCAATAGCCGCCATAAGACGTTTTTAGGTTCTTCTGTGTGCTGCACCAAGTTGACGAGATGTAATCATTTTTGTTGAGAAATCACTGTCACATATAAAAAAGCAATATAAAAGGTAGGAAAAGTACAATAGCTGAACACAGCAGGATCTTAATGTGGGAAAACCTATTGAACTGAGGAAGTGATTCAACGTCCAAGTCTCTTGTCAGCGTCTAAACATCAGCCCCAGCGTGCAGCGAGTTTCTGAATCCTGACCAAGACCTCACAGTGGAACCTTATAGCACTCTAGAATGGCCGACAGCTTTAACTATTTTTGTACTGGAGGTCATGCCACCCCACCATCACACACATAACACTGCATTCTGTAAAGATTTAGCTACAACAATGGCAAAAATGTATCAGAGAGTCCATTAACTCTTATTAAGGAGGACTAGATCTCACACCTCTGAAACAGTCTGTCTGTTCCTCTGGCTTCGCCATTCTCACACAAGGGCTGGCATTAGAAAGCCAGTGTTGGTGGTCTGTAGCAGGCGATTATTATACATATAGTGCGGGGAAAGAGGAGTACTTAAAAATCTGAATTGGCACCTATGCAAGGCTGGATTTATAATTTTCCAACATAGGTCACGTATGTTGGGGCTCCCCTTTCATGTGCAGCAGCCCTGCTTCCATTCCATGTGCAGCCCCCTCTCCCATATGTAACATATTTGTATTGTAAATCCTCTCTCTTATGTACATCTCCCTTGGGTATCAGCTTCTGTTTTCATGCGTTGCTCCCCATTTACAGCCTTCTCTTTCATTTGTAACAACCCTCATTTCATAAAAAAATAAATAAAAACACAGAGAGCCCAATAAAATGTAGTATGTATTGAAATATGTGGGAAAATGAAAGCGTGAGAATGAGATACAAACAAGGGTTACCTTCCAGGCAACCACTATAAAGGCAGGCGAGGAGATTAGACCTGTCTTCACTCTGCTTACGAGCTACTGTTTGTCCCCTATTTATTGCCTGATGAAGCGGGCCTGAGCCTGCAAAACGCGTTGCATCTTTGGGGAATTGTACAAGAAATATATTAACTTGAATCTGACAGTAATCGTGTCTGCTTTCTGGAGGTAAGTCCACCACTGCCTCCCTAGCAAATTTTTAAGGTTTTAGACGATTTTATCCTGCTAGCGCCTCTAGCAAGGAAAACCCTTATTTCATATTTAGGTGCCCCATTGGGCAGCAGCCACCCAAGGCCCATGCCTTTGTGGTCTTTCCAGAAATCTGGCCCTGGAACTATGGCTCCATACCTATTCTGGGCCTCTGCATTTGGACCATGCCTATGTTCAATGCTCACAACTGCCACACAGCCCCTGAGTGAAACACCCATGCAAAGCACTGGAAAACTTCAGAATGAACGAAACAACAAAAAGGTGCTCCATCATTTCTGGTGCTTTGACTGCCCTCAAAATTCTGTAAGTGACAGATTTTGTTTACTCGGTAACTACAACACTGACCCAATGGCACTTACAACTACCTATGTGTGTAATGCCTGACTGTGTTCATGTCATTAGGGATTGACTAAAGGAATAATTGGATTTTTACTGGTATATAATGTATGGAGGCATAATGCTGCAATGTTGTAAATTAATCAATGCTGAATATTATGTGTCTCGGCACCTCAAAGTGCAGGAAAGGATGTTTTGGGCCCTATGCAATGCACAAACTTGCCAATGCTAGTAGGTTCAAAAATAAGGCAATGAGACCATTGCCTAGTTCAGTTCACCCCCCCCCCCCCCACCCTGGCGGTAAAGAACTCACATGGGCAATGTTATACCACTATGCAATTGTTACTATAATCGCCCTGGGAAGAAAAGTTTCCCATAAAACATAGTTGGTTCTGAAGGACAGCCCCACGGCACAAATACCTTGTTCATCATCAGGATACAAGAGCATCGCTCAGGTGAATAGCTAGTACTGGCCTAACTTATGCTCTTTGTACTCAGAGATCACTCTTAAAGAGACTCTGTAACATGAAAAACATCCCTTGGGGGGTACTCACCTCGGGTGGGGGAAGCCTCGGGATCCTAATGAGGCTTCCCACGCCGTCCTCTGTCCCACAGGAGTCTCGCCGCAGCCCTCCGAACAGCCGGCGACTGTGCCGACTGTCAGTTCAATATTTACCTTTGCTGGCTCCAGCGGGGGCGCTGTGGTGACTTTCGGCACGGAAATAGACGGAAATACCCGATCTCCGTTGGGTCCGCTCTACTGCGCAGGCGCCGGAAACTTGCGCCTGCGCAGTAGAGCAGACCCGACGGCGATCGGGTATTTCCGCCTACTTCGGCGCCGACAGCCATCAGAGCGCCTGCGCAGGAGCCAGGAAGGTAAATATTGCGTCACCGCTGTACGGAGGGCTACAGCGAGACCCCCGAGGGACGCAGGACGGCGTGGGAAGCCTCATTAGGATCCTGAGGCTTCCCCCACCCGAGGTGAGTACCCCCCAGGGGCCGTTTTGTCGTTACAGTTCCTCTTTAAGATTGCAATCAAACTTGTCAGTAAATCCTGAGCGATGTGAGGTGATAAGAAACTTGTCTGTTTTAAGCTTCATTTCACCTCGATTTGCATATTGCCCTTAGAATCTTAAAATGGAACCTAAGATATTGCACCCCTATAACCGTGCTCTTGTCTCTCTTTATTATGAAAAAAAAATTAAGTAATTGGAGAAATAAGCAGAATCAGCACTAAGGATTTCATGTAACTGATATTACATGAGCATTGTATGAGTCAGGAAGTTGAAGCCAAAGCTAAGTTGAAAGCTACATAAAGAGAAGCTACTCTCAGTAACAGTTGTCTAAAAGTTTGTGAAGATGCCTGTTAGGGATGGTAAGGATTGCTGAATTCTGAATCTGACGACTTTCCGAAATTTCAGTCTTTCCCTTGCATGTAGATATATATATATATGTATATATATATATATATATACATACACAGTATATATATATATATATATATATATATATATATATATATATATATATATATATACATACGCGCACTGTATATACATATACACAGTAAAACGTGGGATGCATGTACCTTGATTTAAAGGGACTCCGAGCACCTCTCTTGGGCATGCCTTTAAGCCAGACGACGAAGTCGTGCTATGACCCCTCTGGAGGCGCCTCTTGCAATGGCCATGCATGTCACTTCCTCATCCTGCTTCATTCAGTGATGCACTTCTCTAACAGAGAAGACAGGGGTGACCCGGAAGTTATAACATAGCCAAGATGGCAGGCGCAATTTTTAAATTGAAATCGAACGAAAACTATTTGGTGTATAACAGCGATTCAGGCATCAAATGAAAGAGGAGAGCACAAACTACAGAAAGGTATGCATTTTTAAGTACTTTGCAGTACTGGTCGGAGTCTTAAAGGCATACTCATGAGAGGTGCTCGGAGCCCCTTTAAGAGTGCTTCATAAGACAAAGACAATTTTTTAGGAAATTTTTACTCGATAAACAAGCATTGTCTTAATGTACAAGCATACAATGCATACATGCCATCACAACTGAGCTTGTTCTTCTGCCGCTACAGGATTGTGCCTTTTTTAGGTGTATAAACTCGACAATGTCCCATTGTTCTGTAAAATCCTCCAAAGTAGCCAAAAACCACTGTCATTGGATAAGTTCCTTGTAAAGGCCACAGAAAAAATGTGTGAGCCAACATATAGCAATGATACTGTTAGTTATAGTAAGTCTTTTTTCATTTTTACTTTATATAGTACAGTACATACTTTGAATTAAATATTTTTTGATTATGGAATGAAACATGAGTTTCCAGAAACCCTTATCTCCATTTAGTCTATCATATTGTTAGTGGGTGTGTTTATAGATAAGGGCAGTTTGTGCTGTCCAGTTTTTTCATGTCTGCTAGAAGTAAAGATGATGAACTGCAGGATCAGGTTTGATCACACAACGTGCGCAAATTACAAGGTAAGTATCAATCATTTCTTGATCTATCTTCTATTTCTCAACTTCTCACTATGCAACTTTTCACTTCTTCAACTTCTCACTTTGTAATGTCTTGTTACTACCATCTTTTGGTAAAATGTATTTAGACGGTATGCTAAATGACTACATTCATGGATGTAGTTTCACTTTAAAATCTAAATCTGATTGGTAGGTTAATTGGAGATTTTTCAAAGGAATCTGATTCTGAAGCGGAAAAAAAACAAAAACTTATGATAATGATTTGTATGTGTAGTAAAGCTGAGAAATAAAGGAGCAGAGACATATGTCTAATATTGTTTCCAGTACAGGAAGAGTTAAACGCCAGGTATCTATGCAAAAGAGCCACTGATCTCTACCACTTTCAAAGTCGCAGAGAGCTTTGTCTTCTAAACCGTAATATCTCAAGTGTCTGTCACTGTATTTTGTTTTTTCTGCAGAGGAAAGTTCAGAAGTTCACTAGCCTGCTCTGTGAAATCATTTAGATTTTCAGGTACTTGGAGATAAACTTAAAGCAAGGACCTCCAAGGTGGTGTTTTCTGAAATACTGCCAGTGCCACGTGCTACATCTGAGAGACAGAGGGAGCTTAGGGAGTTAAAGAAGTGGCTGAGAAATTGGTGTAGGAAGGACGGGTTTGGGTTCCTGGAGAACTGGGCAGACTGTGCAGTCGGCTACAGGTTCTACAGCAGGGATGGGCTGCACCTTAATGGGGAGGGTGCAGCTGCATTGGGGGAGAAGATGGCTAAACGGTTGGAGGAGATTTTAAACTAGGATCTGGGGGGAGGCGGGAGGATAAAGTCTCAATACGTAGACAAGATGAGGTAAAAAGACAGTGGGAGCTTAACATTATGGGGGGTGGAGAGGGGGGTGGGGACAGTGTAAAGATTAAGGAGGTTGGTAAAAATTCAAGAAGCCCATTTCAGGTAAACAAAATTGGTAAATGTGGTGGTAAAAATATAAAGTGCATGGTAACCAATGCTCGGAGCCTTGCAAATAAAATAGACGAACTAGAGTTCATTCTGAATGACAAAGGCTATGACATTGTGGGAATAACCGAGACATGGATGGATGAAAGCCATGACTGGATAGCTAATTTAAAAGGATACAATGTGTTTAGGAGGGATAGAACAGGGAAAAAAGTTGGAGGGGTTTGTCTCTTTGTTAAGAATTCTCTTACAGCTGTCCTCAACGATGAGATGGAGGAAGATTGCGAAGATGTGGAGTCCGTTTGGGTAAATATTCATGGTGGAAATAAAAGTTGCCAATTGCTTATTGGGGTATGCTACAGGCCACCTCTTATTAATGAAGCTGCAGAACTGTGATTACTACAGCAGATTGAAAAAGCTGCAAGTAAAAATGAGGTCATAATTATGGGCGGCTTCAACTTTCCAGACATTGACTGGAGTATTGAGGCTACCCATTCTGATAAAAGCAGCAGATTTCTGGCAGCACAACAGGACAATTACTTGACTCAAATGGTAACTGAACCAACTAGGGGGAATGCGTTACTGGATCTGATCATTTCTAATAGACCAGATATTGTATCAAATGTGCAGGTTCAAGAACATTTGGGAAATAGTGATCACAACATGATAACGTTTGATCTGGTGACTGATAGGCCACGGGGCAGCGGGACCACTAAAACTATGAATTTTAGAAAAGCAAAGTTCAATAAAATTAGGCAGGCACTAAGTTTGGTGAACTGGGATAATGTACTACAAGGGGAAGACACTGAAGGGAAATGGCAAGCTTTTAAACTTATACTCAATCAATATTGTAGTATGTATATCCCATATGGAAACAAAATATCTAGGAATAAAAAAAGGCCTCTATGGATGAATAGAAAGGTTAAAGATAAAATGAAGAGGAAAAAGAATGCCTATAAGGTCTTAAAACAGGAGGGGACCGAGGCTGCACTAAGCAATTATAAGGGGTGCAATAAAAATTGTAAAAAAGAAATTAGGCAGGCAAAGATTGAAGCTGAAAAACAAATCGCTAAGGATATCAAATCTAACCCAAAAAAGTTTTACAAGTACATTAACTCTAAAAAAAGAAAGGTTGACTGTATAGGACTCCTAAAGGATGAGGGTGGGAACTCAATGGTGGATGACCAAGGTAAGGCAGAGTTATTAAATGCTTTCTTTGCTTCTGTCTTCACAAAAGAAACAGCACTGTTGCAAACTACAGAGGCGGAAGAGTCTCAATCTTCTAACTGTAATATTAAATACTTAACGCAGGAAGAAGTGAAGGCAAGACTAAATAGATTAAAAATAGACAAGGCACCTGGCCCGGATGGCATGCATCCTCAGGCCCTAAGGGAATTAAGTTCAGTTATAGATAAACCCCTTTATCTTATCTTTTGTGACTCTCTTGCAACTGGCAGAGTCCCAGTGGATTGGCGTACAGCCCACGTTTTCCCATTATTTAAGAAGGGCAATAAATCAGATCCAGGAAATTATAGACCTGTAAGCTTAACATCAGTTGTATGCAAACTATTTGAGGGGTTACTAAGAGATACTATACATGACTTCATAGTAGAAAATAATCTTATTTCTCAGCATCAACATGGGTTTACTAAAGACAGGTCCTGTTTGACTAACATGCTCAGCTTTTATGAGGTAGTGAATGCTAATATGGATATTGGGAATGCTGTAGATGTGATATACTTGGACTTTGCAAAGGCCTTCGACACTGTTCCCCACAAAAGTCTGGTGCAAAAGTTTAGGATGCAAGGACTGGGGAAGAGTCTGTGTTCATGGATAGGGAACTGGCTAATGGACAGAAAACAAAGAGTTGTGGTCAATGGATCGTACTCAAAATGGGAGACTGTTAGCAGTGGGGTCTCACAGGGGTCTGTTCTGGGTCCAGTGCTCTTCAATTTATTTATTAATGACCTAGTAGATGCAGTAGTGAGCAATGCTGCTATTTTTGCAGATGATACAAAATTGTGCAGAATCATCAACTCTCAGGAAGATAGTGTCATATTGCAACAGGATCTGGATAGGATGGCTATATGGGCACATACATGGCAGATGAAATTCAATGTTGACAAATGTAAAGTCATGCATTTTGGACGTACTAATGGTCTAGCACCATACAAAATAAATGGGATACAGTTGGGGACATCAGACTTGGAGAAGGACTTAAGAGTACTCATTGACAACAAGTTAAATAATCGTACACAATGCCAAGCCGCTGTAGCTAAAGCTAACAAAATTTTGGGATGCATTAAAAGGGAAATAAAAACTCGAGATGCTAGCATAATATTGCCCCTGTTTAACTCTCTAGTAAGGCCACATCTGGAATATGGAATTCAGTTCTGGGCACCACATTACAAAAAAGATATTGCAGTTTTAGAGCAGGTGCAGAGAAGAGCAACAAAATTGATACGTGGGATGGAAGGTCTCACTTATCAAGAAAGGTTAGATAAACTGGGTTTATTTAGTCTAGAGAAAAGACACCTTAGAGGGGATCTAATTAACATGTATAAATACATCAGAGGGCAATATAATAGCTTGGCGGATGAGCTTTTTGTCCCTAGGCCTTCTCTAAGGACTAGAGGACATGATCTGCGCATGGAGGAAAAACGTTTTAGCCATTTATTTAGGAAAGGGTTCTTTACAGTAAGAGTGATTAAGATGTGGAATGCATTGCCACAGGAAGTCGTTATGGCAAACTCTATACCTGCATTTAAAGGGGGCGTAGATGCTTTCCTTGCGTAAAAAGACATCAATGGCTACAATTACTAGGTAATGCCTAATGATGTTGATCCAGGGATTTTATCTGATTGCCATCTGGAGTCGGGAAGGAATTTTTCCCTTTAGGGGCTAATTGGACCATGCCTTGTAAGGGTTTTTTCGCCTTCCTCTGGATCAACAGGGATATGTGAGGGAGCAGGCTGGTGTTGTACTTTATACTGGTTGAACTCGATGGACGTATGTCTTTTTTCAACCAAAATAACTATGTAACTATGTAACTATGTAAGAATGGCAAGTGCAATGTGTAAACTGCAAATATTAGAGAATGATGCAATGTTATAAAAAACAAATCTATAGAACTGAAAATAAATATATGAGAATATTTTCTTTGCTACTTATGTTCTAGTAATTATCCGTACTACACAACCAATTCATTTTCGCTTCAGTGTCTCTTTAATTCCTATTGAAGAGAAATGACCAAACAAGGCACAGTGCAAACAGCAGTCTGTGATTTATACAACCCAGGAATCTCTGCCATTGGTTACACTTCTATCTTATTCCATTTTTTGATGAACAAGCTAATCAAGATTGATCAGCGACAAATTATTTCACAGGCCGAAAGCCACTCGAGAACTTTCATTAAAAATTCCTTGATCATTATTTCTGTAAAGCTCCAATATATGTATATAAATTGGCCCCAGAGAGACAATTAAGCCAGGGTCTGGGGAATCTGCTCTGGTCACGGCTGCCAAAGTTCATTGGTCTGCAAATAAAGCTCATAGACTCTGTACAGTTACATGGAGTTTGCAAAGAGTCAAAAAGTAGTTAGAGCCTTTCCATCTGGGGTGCCCCCCTTCAATGCACGCCCGGGAGCTGTACTCTGTGGATGTTAGTGCAGAGATGTTCTTGCATCCACAGTCTACATCTCCCAGCATGTATAACGGCTTGCGTGCCTTTGCCAGGAAGTTGGAAATGCAGCAGATGTGGTCTCGCCCTGGAGAAGATGTTAGATCCCATATGGACCAGAGGCCAGAAGAGCAGCACACACATAGGTAATTAGCAATGCCTCTACTCCCTGCTCCCCCCCTCCCCCCCACACACACACACACATACAGTAAACTCCACCCTTCCTTTTGGGTGGGGGTCATTATAAAAAAATGTTATTGTCCAGTACTCAGTTGCCCTTAATATCAGTTCCTGTACAGTTCTATGTGAGGTCTAGTGCTGGCCACAAACAAGGTGGGTAAGGTCAGGTGATCTACTCTATACTAAGGAGTGAGAGCTTTTGACGAGCCAGCAATCACCTATTCTCTATGCAGCTGCCAGTTCTGTGAATGGATCCTGGGTCACATGGCTGACTCTTACAAAAGGAATGTCTCTGGAACAGGTGCATCAAGTATATAAAGTCTTTTATGTTTACAGCACAGGTTAGCACACATTAACCATGGTAGCCCCCATGCATGAAAGTGCCAGGTCAACATAAATAAAAACACTACCATAGTGCCACTGTGTACAGTATTTCAGCAATTCTAAAATTCTGTGATTAGAAGCTACTTCCATTTACAAGTACCCCCTCTCTGCTCTCTTGTTGGGGTTTTTCAGTAGCTGCAGAATGTTCTTCCATAAAACCTACAGGCAAGTGACATACCTACAGGCAAGTGAATAAACTAAGAACACCAGTTCTTACATTCACTCCATTATAAACAAAACACCACCAGCTACAGGTGTATATAAATAAACTATCTTTTAAAGATTAGAGGTCATTATAGGCAACTGTAATTGCTTCTCACTAAATCCACCATAAAATATGAAACAAACTAGTGGACAGCTGGAGGTCTTTTTGTCCTCAGGCCATGTCCAAAGTTCCTTGCTCAGTAGGTCATGCTTGCTCTAGGCACGTGTCCAAAGCATCTGGAAGCCCAAGACAGATTATCCTGTGGAGAAACAAAGCATCCCTCTGATATTCCCAGGAGAGAAAGTTAAGATGCAAACCACACTCAGCAATTTGTGATAGCGTAAAAGCAAAAAGGTATCATGGGTTCATTTGAGTTTCTGCCTACTGATCACCCTCTTCTCTTTGGTCTTCCATTTTCTATTGGCACACTTGATTGCAACAACTTGGAAATGAAATAAAAAAAAAAGAAATGCTGTTTTATAAAACTTTTTCCGTATATTCCTGGAGTAAACTTAATGCACCTTAGACTCTACGCTACAACCAGTTGTTGTTGTTGAGGTATAAACAGTAGCTTGATTTAAAATGGCAATGTAAAGGCGTCTGAACCAGCAGTGTGGCATATCACTCAAATGCTTTTCTGTTAACAAGCAGAAAAGCATTTGGCAACCTTTGGCGGCACATTCCATTATTTGACAAATGTGTCACACGTTTTGACCCTCGCGCGGGACATGGAAGCGCCGTGCTTAGCCAAACCTGGACGCTTCATTTAGTGTCCAGGATGAAATAAGGTGACAGGAAACAGTGGGATCAAGTGCAGCATTTGTGCAAATGGCGGTGAAAGTTGGTACCAACAGCTGTCCATTTATTTCCATGGACATCGCTTAAAGAAACACTGAAGCGAAAAAAAAAATATGATATAATGAATTGGTTGTGTACTATGAATAATTTCTAGAAGATTAGCAGCAAAGAAAATATTCTCATACTTTTATTTTCAGGTATATAGTGTTTTTTCTAACATTGCATTATTCTATAATATGTGCAGATTACACAACACTCAGCATTCAAAATGATTCTTTCAGAGCAGTCTGTGAAGTAATGACCTCTCCTCTAGCAGAGAAAAAGTAAACAGTTCACTTACAGTTGAGATAAAGAAAGTCAGATAACAGCCCGCTCCACCACCACCACTAACTTAGTCGGAGAGCTTAAAGGGGAACTGAAGAGAGTTATATGGAGTCTGTCATGTTTATTTCCTTTTAATCAATACCAGTTGCCTGGCAGCCCTGCTGGTCTATTTCTCTGCAGTAGTATTTGAATAAAACCAGAAACAAGCATGCAGCTAGTCTTGTCAGATCTGACTTTAAAGTCTGAACCACTGAAACACCTGAACTGCTGAATGCTTGTTCAGGGGCTATGATTAATAGTATTAGAGGCAGAGGATCAGCAGGGCTGCCTGGAAACTGGTATTGCTTAAAAGGAAATAAACATGACAGCCTCCATATACCTCTCTCTTCAGTTCCCCTTTAATGGCTTGTTTGCATAGAGATAACAACTGGAGTTTCTCAACTCTTCCTGTACTGGAAACAATTAGACTGATGTATCTGATCTTAATGTTTTATTTATTAGCTGTACTACACATACAAATCATAATATCAACATTTTTTTTTCACTTCAGTGTCTTTTTAAGCGACAAGCGTTGTGGCCAGTGTTTAACACTGGTTCAGTGCTGTCTGGACTGGTCCTAATGCCAAAGCTGAATGTCTAGGGGTTGTGTAATTCACTCTTTTTATGTAACGATCGGTGGGCGCAGAGAGTATCTGATTACCGGTGATCTGCAGTATCACCGGAAATACAGATATATACCAGATTATAAGTGATCTGCAGTCTCACCGATAATCCGATATACAAACTAACCTCTGTTCACCTGAGTAGAGTGTAGTGTTTGGTGTAACAGTAACACTTAGAGGACAAGGCCTCAATGCAGCAAGGAGTACTGCACAGATTCCTTCCGCAGACCTGAGCTCTCCAAGACGGGAGGAGTCAGACTGACAGTAGGAAGGTATATCTGAAAGTGACCCTCAGGAGGAAGGATCGCTAACAGAGCGAGGAACCGCCTCTAACGGTAAGGTCGGTTCTCGAGGTCGGACAAGCCAGGTCGTACACACACGGACAGATAAAGTACAAGATCAGGAGGCAAAGGCGGAGTCAAAGTACAGGCAGGGTTCAGCAACGAGGTATCAGATATATCGGGGTACAAAATCAGGAGGCAGAAACAGAGTCAAGGAACGAGCCGGGGTTCGGCAACAGAGTATCAGAAATATCGAGGTACAAGATCAGAGTTCAGGAGGATAGTCAAAGCAGGCAAAAGTCATAACATATAATCACAATCAAACTAGTACTTTAGCTATCAACAGAATCTAGCTAAGTGTAGGATTACAGCTCCAGCTGGTCCCGGCACACTTAAGGATCTGACTACAGGTCTGAGTGCTCCCACATATGTGATCGCACGCCAGACAAAGAGCAAGTGAACAACCAGCAGTATATATACTCTAGGACCTTTCCAGGACCTCCCTAATTGCTGGTCCAATGAGAGCAGTGGAATTTGTCAGCTGACCCAGCTGGTCAGCCGACACCCTTCTAACTGCTATTTAAACTCTGCCTCTGTGCTCGCGCGCGTGTAAGTCTGAATCCTGGTGGACTATCAGTCCCAGCCACACCAGTACTGTCATGCAATGTATCTAGTGCGGGGGCCGCCTCTGATGCGGATTCCGCCGTTACCAATGCGGATTCCGCCGCACTGCCCATGCGGCATGCGGCGTTTTTTCTGCGTTGTGACGCCATGCTGGACGCGGAAACAGCCGCCTCACCTCGAGAGACGGCGGCTTTTCCGCGTTTCCTCACAGTACCCCCCTCCCGAGGAGTGGACTCCGGACAACTCCTACCAGGTTTCTCGGGATGTAAGGCGTGAAATTCCCTCCTTAATTCGTCCGCATGCATGCGACTCCCCGGTACCCATTGTCTCTCCTCAATGCCGTACCCTTTCCAATGTACGAGATATTGTACCGAGTTTTGTACAACGCGTGAATCTAAAATCTTTTCTACCTCGTACTCAGGTTGGTCATCCACCAACACAGGAGGAGGAGGAGTGGGACCCACATGGACTGCTGGCTTAAGCAGGGATACGTGGAAGGACCTTACCCCACGCATGCTAGCGGGAAGATCAACAGCGTAAGTGACGTTGTTGATCCTTCTGGCTATCGGGAAAGGCCCGACAAACCTGGGACCCAACTTGTCTGAGGGCTGTTTCAGGGCCAAGTGACGTGTGGATACCCAAACCAAGTCTCCTGGTTGGAATCTCCACTCCAAAGACCGTTTCTTGTCAGCTTGACCCTTCTGACTCAGAAACGCCTTTTCCAAACTGTCTCTCACCGTCCGCCAAATGTCTTTAAAAGACCTTTGCCAAGCCTCCAGAGCTGGAAACGGAGTGGAGGCCACTGGTAACGGTGAAAATTTGGGCAATCTTCCAGACACAACCTGGAACGGAGAAAATCCAGTGGAAGAACTTTTCAAATTGTTTTGTGCAAATTCTGCAAAGGGCAGAAATTTGACCCAGTCATTCTGCGCCTCTGCAATGTAGCATCTCAAAAACTGCTCTAACGACTGGTTGACCCTCTCCGTCTGACCGTTGGTCTGTGGGTGGTAGCCCGATGAAAACGACAGCTTCATGCCCATTTGATGACAGAATGCCCTCCAGAATTTAGATACGAATTGGACTCCCCGATCGGACACTATGTTTTCCGGAATGCCGTGTAACCGGAACACGTGTTTGATAAACAAGTCGGCCAATTCCTGGGCCGAGGGGAGTCCTTTCAAGGGCACAAAATGGGCCATCTTGCTGAAGCGGTCGACTACCACCCAAATGACCGACATGCCCTCTGATCTGGGAAGCTCACCCACAAAATCCATGGACAAGTGGGTCCATGGTTCATTCGGGGTGGGTAAAGGCTGCAACCTCCCTACAGGTGCCAGCCGGGAGGGTTTGCTTTTAGCACATACCGCACAATCCTTAACAAATTCTTTGCAGTCGGCTGCCAGAGACGGCCACCAAGCGCACCTGGCCACAAGATCCTGCGTTCTAGATGCCCCAGGATGTCCCGCATTCTTGTGTGAATGGAATATCTGTAGCACCCGGAGACGGAATGGCAGAGGCACAAATAAAACCCCCTCAGGCTTCCCCTCAGGGACATCCTGCTGAAAAGGACTCAAGGTCTCTGTCCAGTCTTCCCAAGTCTCTGTTACGGCCAGCACCAAATTTTGTGGGACAATGGTCTCTGGGGCAGAAGGCTGTGCTGTCTCCAACTCAAAGCATCTGGACAGGGCATCTGCCTTAATGTTCTTGCTACCCGGGGTATACGTAATTATGAACCTGAACCTCGAAAAAAACAAAGACCATCGAGCCTGACGGGGACTTAATCTCTTAGCCCCCTCGATGTATTCTAGATTCTTGTGATCCGTGTATACAGTAATTGTATGTTCTGCTCCTTCCAGCCAGTGACGCCACTCCTCAAAGGCAAGTTTAATGGCTAAGAGCTCTCTGTTGCCTATATCGTAGTTTCTCTCTGCCGGAGAGAACCTACGAGAGAAATACGCACAAGGGTGTAGCCTTCCCTGCAAGCCTGACCGCTGAGACAGCACAGCCCCTACCCCAACCTCCGAGGCGTCTACCTCAACAATAAAAGGATAAGAGGTGTCTACATGTCTCAGGATGGGTGCGGAACAAAACAAATCTTTTAAAGTGGAGAAAGCACTTAATGCATCAGGAGACCAGTGGGTGGTATCTGCCCCTTTTTTCGTAAGACAGGTGAGGGGTGCGATAACCGTGGAATACCCCTTTATGAACCTTCTATAATAATTCGCAAAGCCTAAAAACCGCTGTAAAGACTTCAACCCAACCGGCTGAGGCCATTCCAAAACAGCGGAGACTTTGGCGGGGTCCATAGACAGGCCCGTGGTGGAAATTATGTACCCCAGAAAGGCGACAGATGTGACTTCAAAAATACACTTCTCAATCTTAGCATAAAGTGAGTTTTGTCTTAATTTGTTGAGTACAAATTTCACATGTATTCTGTGCTCAGAGAGGTTGTTGGAGAAAACAAGTATATCGTCTAGATAGACCAGCACAAATCTCCCCAACACCTCTCTGAAGACCTCGTTGATGAGTTCCTGGAAAACGGCCGGGGCATTACATAACCCAAAGGGCATCACCAGATACTCGTAATGCCCGTCTGGCGTGTTAAAGGCCGTTTTCCACTCATCGCCCTTTCTAATGCGCACCAGGTTGTACGCGCCCCGTAAATCCAGCTTTGAGAAGATCTTAGCATCGGTGACCTGCGTAAATAAATCGTCTATCAGGGGTAACGGATAGCGATTCTTTACCGTGATCTTATTTAGTCCCCGGTAATCAATACAGGGCCGCAGGCCCCCGTCTTTCTTTTTAACGAAAAAGAAACCTGCTCCAGCAGGCGATCGGGACGGCCGGATGAAGCCTTTGGCTAAATTGTCACGGATATATTCCTTCATAGCCAATTTCTCTGGCCCAGATAAATTGTACAAATGACCCCGAGGGGGCATACAACCTGAACGTATATCAATGGGGCAATCGAAAGAGCGATGTGGGGGTAACTTGTCTGCAGCCTTGGGACAGAATACATCAGAATATTCCACATATTGCTCAGGTACCCCCTGAACATGAACCCTGGTTTGGCCCAATGTCACCTTCCCTAAACATCGCTGAAAGCAGTGTGCTGACCAAGAAATTAGTTGGCCGGTGGCCCAATCAATGTGTGGAGAATGAAGGTGCAACCATGGCATGCCGAGTGTAATGGTGGAGGTTGTCATATGCAACACAAAGAACTGTAACTTTTCCCAGTGCAGTACCCCTATGGTGACCCCCACCTCTGGTGTCTGAGATAGTGGGTGATTCCCTTGCAGAGGAGAGTCATCCACTGCCGTAACCTGGATGGGTGGTTGTACTGGTGTGAGCGGAATACACAATCTCTTAGCAAACTCCGAATCCATAAAATTTGCCGCGGAGCCTGAATCGATAAAGGCTTCCGTGACCTCAGTCTTATCTTCCCATGTAACGGTACAGGGAAGAAGCAATCGTTTTTCTTCTAGGGGTAAAAGTCGGACGCCCAGGGTGTTACCCCCCACCACTCCTAAGCGGCAGCGTTTTCCCGGCTTATTGGGGCAGTTCTGTACTATATGCCCCCCTTCACCGCAGTACAAACACAGCTGTTCGGTCATTCTCCGTCTTCGCTCTACCTGGGTTAATTTTGACCGAGCAATCTGCATCGGCTCGGAAGGAGGCACGACAGGAGAAGGTGAAATAGTAGTAGGTGGAGTCACTGGGACCGTGGTGTAAGATACCCCTCTGAGACAGGAACTACCCCTGGTCTGTTTTTGGTAGCGCAGCCTGCGGTCGATTCGGATGGCCGCTGAGATGGCCTCATCGACTGTTCTGGGCTCGGGCTGGCTTAACATCAAATCAGAGACCTCATCGGACAGCCCTGACAAGAAATGATCTAATAGGGCATAGGTGTCCCACCTGGCCGTAACTGACCACCTCCTAAACTCGGCCGCGTAATCTTCGACCGGACCTTCGCCTTGACGCAAAAGCTTGAGCTTCCGCTCAGAAGTCGAGGCAAGGTCCGGATCGTCGTAAATTACCGCCATAGCTTTAAAAAATTCCTCTACAGAGGTAAGAGCTTTGTCTCCGGCGGGCAGGCTATACGCCCAAGACTGGGAGTCGCCGGACAACAAAGTTTTAATAAACGTGACCCTCTGGGTCTCAGTACCCGAAGATTGGGGTCTCAACTCAAAATAGGACAATACCCTACTCCTAAAATTCCGGAAGTCAGATCTGTGGCCGGAAAAGCTTTCAGGTACAGGCATACGTATGTCAGAGCTAGGAGAGGATCGCACATGATCCACTGATGTCTGGAGGGTTTGTACAGACCCTGATAGGGCATCAATAAGAGTTATGTGAGTGCCCAGTACTTGATTGATGTTGTCCACCGAAGCGGCAAGTACACCCAGACAATCAGTGTTTGCGTCCATTTTGTATTTTGGTCTGGCGTTCTGTAACGATCGGTGGGCGCAGAGAGTATCTGATTACCGGTGATCTGCAGTATCACCGGAAATACAGATATATACCAGATTATAAGTGATCTGCAGTCTCACCGATAATCCGATATACAAACTAACCTCTGTTCACCTGAGTAGAGTGTAGTGTTTGGTGTAACAGTAACACTTAGAGGACAAGGCCTCAATGCAGCAAGGAGTACTGCACAGATTCCTTCCGCAGACCTGAGCTCTCCAAGACGGGAGGAGTCAGACTGACAGTAGGAAGGTATATCTGAAAGTGACCCTCAGGAGGAAGGATCGCTAACAGAGCGAGGAACCGCCTCTAACGGTAAGGTCGGTTCTCGAGGTCGGACAAGCCAGGTCGTACACACACGGACAGATAAAGTACAAGATCAGGAGGCAAAGGCGGAGTCAAAGTACAGGCAGGGTTCAGCAACGAGGTATCAGATATATCGGGGTACAAAATCAGGAGGCAGAAACAGAGTCAAGGAACGAGCCGGGGTTCGGCAACAGAGTATCAGAAATATCGAGGTACAAGATCAGAGTTCAGGAGGATAGTCAAAGCAGGCAAAAGTCATAACATATAATCACAATCAAACTAGTACTTTAGCTATCAACAGAATCTAGCTAAGTGTAGGATTACAGCTCCAGCTGGTCCCGGCACACTTAAGGATCTGACTACAGGTCTGAGTGCTCCCACATATGTGATCGCACGCCAGACAAAGAGCAAGTGAACAACCAGCAGTATATATACTCTAGGACCTTTCCAGGACCTCCCTAATTGCTGGTCCAATGAGAGCAGTGGAATTTGTCAGCTGACCCAGCTGGTCAGCCGACACCCTTCTAACTGCTATTTAAACTCTGCCTCTGTGCTCGCGCGCGTGTAAGTCTGAATCCTGGTGGACTATCAGTCCCAGCCACACCAGTACTGTCATGCAATGTATCTAGTGCGGGGGCCGCCTCTGATGCGGATTCCGCCGTTACCAATGCGGATTCCGCCGCACTGCCCATGCGGCATGCGGCGTTTTTTCTGCGTTGTGACGCCATGCTGGACGCGGAAACAGCCGCCTCACCTCGAGAGACGGCGGCTTTTCCGCGTTTCCTCACATTTTATAAGCCCAATCGGCTTCAGTATTATTATTTTATGTTGCCTCGTGTTGAAGCCAAACAGAACCCCTTTCTACCACGCCATGCACAGTGATAAACAAAAAATGTGGCTAATAAGCAAATTCGCCTCTGACAGCAACCAGAATTTGCAGAGGCAGAGCCAGAAATTTGCAGGAGCTAATTAGATGTTGGAACAGCTGGGCAGTTGACTAGCAGTTGATTCACGTCCAAATATTATTAGCCACTGTAAACTACTAGCTCTGACCATGCAAATTTTATTTCCTGCTAAACTAGAATTTGGTCTTTTTTTTTTTTTTGTTCAACAATGCTTTTGCATCCAAATCGGAAAAATCTAAATGTCTTACTCAATTGTTATCTACAGGACAAAACATCACACCACTCTTAACAATTTAATTTTTCCCCATTTTCTCTTCACCCCAGGCAGCTGCCCTTATGCCCTTCCCTATCTGAGCCTTGATATGCAGCACTGATAAAGAGTTAATAGACATACCTACCAAAGCCAACTATAACCTTAATGCCAACGATTAAACAATGGTCACGATTCCATTCCATACATGGAACTGTGTGAGCTAAAGGGTTATTCACAAGTAAAGAAAGTATATCTAGCACTGTAGAAACTGGAGGCTTCACATGGCAAAGCTTTATGAACCACCAACACAGCCAAATAAAATCAATAGCCGCAGGATAAGAATGAACATGAAAGGAAAATAAAATGTAGACCAAAGTGTATGATCGAGAAAGCTATTTTACTGCGAGTCATAGTGCAGGGATGAGATTAAACTTGAAAAAAAAGAGGAAAGAGACAGTTGAGTTCACAGAAATGGTCAAAGTAAAGGGAAAAAATACTCAGCGGCCAGATGGTCTATTTTCAGTGGACAAAGAGATTAAAGAACAACTTCAGGCAAAAAGTGAAACCAATCAGTAAACCGCCAACGTGTTCCAGGAGACACAACTACGCCAAAGTCTAACTCCTCAGTTTAGTGTATTTTAAGTTTTACGTGAGCATTTGGTACGTTAATCTGCAGCACTCATTAATGCTGTTGGGAAGGATGTCAGGTTCTTATCATGTGATTCAGTGTTCTCCAACACGGGAACACAAAAGTTGTCTATTCGAAATAATCCTTAATCAAATCAAAAAATGAAATACTCAAAAAACTTTATTAACCTGCCGGCCCGTAATCATGAGCCAGGCTCGGGGTGATAAAAACATGCTGGGAGCGGTAATCCTGGCCCTGGCTCAGGGTAGCTGCCAGGAGGTATATGTAGAGACTGCAGCACAGCGGACATTGGTAACTCACCTCCCTCGGGATCTGGACGCTTGCTGCCCATCTTCTTTGTTTCTCCAGAGGCTCTTAGATCCCTCAGGTGAGATTGCCGTTTGTCAGATGATGACAGACGGCGATCTTATGATAGGGGTAGTGCGCCACCTGGAGCACAGGAGGAAGAATTACAGCACTGGGTCCCGGTTAGGTGAGTAAAGTGCAGGGATGCTGCAGATATCTCTGTGGTATTATTTTTTCTGAATTTTACTGCTTAAAAGCACAAAAAAACGTACGAATTGTATACCCTAAAATCCGGAAAGAATCATACCACCAAGGAGGTTAAAGAGTACTTAAATTATATATTACAGTTTGCTTTAAACCTAATAGGTTGCCAAGATATATAAAATCACAAATGATAAAGTGTGCTTTTCTCACCCCAGGGTCCGTATTCCACATATGGTCTTAAAATCCCAACCCCCAGTGTGAAATTGGGCCCTGTCCTTTCTTTTTTTTTTTTCATTCCAAATCATAGGTGCAAAGGATGCTGGGGGATTGATGTCATAACTCCACCCCTAATGTCCATGTGATCTAATCTAGGCAGACAGACAGACATCTGAAATAAGAATTATAGCAAACAGACATGCTAAGACAGGCTACAACAGTTTTCCTGTCTCTTCTCTCTCTTGCACACTGTGAAAAGAGAAGTAATTTGATCCAGGCAGGCAGACAGCAGGGGATGGAGGGTAAGGGGAGTTAACCAGGCTGAAGAGGAGGGCACAATGCTTTATCAAGGCTTCGCCTTCAGGAGAAATAAGGAAGTGCTACTTACAGATATAAATGGGAGTCTGTTCTATCCACTATGATGTACCAGATGTAAACTTCATATGTTCATCTAACTGTACACAGTGCATAGACTACATATATGTATTGCCATTCAGACCTTTTTTGTCTGGAGGTGGTCTTTAACCTTCCTGGCGGGGTAAGCCGCGCAGGAGGTTTTCTCAGGCCCTGCTGGGCCGATTTGCATAATTTTTTTTTACAACACGCAGCTAGCACATTGCTAGCTGCGCGTGCACTCCGATCGCCGCCGCTCCGCGCCGGTTAGCCGCTGCGCGCCGCCCCGCCCCCCCCCAGACCACGTACGCTGCCAATCCGTGCCAGGCAGCGCTGAGGGGTGGATCGGGACTCCCAATGATGTCACAACATCAATGACGTCGGTGACGTCATCCCGCCTGTCGCCAAGGCGACGGGGGAAGCCCTCCAGGAAATCCCGTTCTTTGAGTGCCCCTGCTAAACCGCCGCAATAGCGCCGCTAAACGGGGGTCCCTTGACCCCCATACCCCTCACTTCGACACTTGGTCGCAGACTTGGTCGCTCCTGGAGGCAGGGCTAACGGCTGCAGCCCTGCCTCCAGTCGCGTCTATCAGCGGTGCATCGCCGCCTCTCCCCCGCCCCTCTCAAAGAAGGAAGACTGAGAGGGGCGGGGGAGAGGCGGAGATACGCGCTGACAGACGCGCGTGGGGCATGGCTGCGGCGGTTAGCCCTGCCCCAACCAGGAAGCGCTCCCACGCATTACGGAGGGGATTTGAGGGTGAAGGGACCCCCGTTAAGCCGCGGGATAGCGGCGTTTTAGCAGGGGCACACATGCCCCTGCTATCTATGAGGTCTGAAGCGAGATTTATTCTCACTTCAGACTCTCTTTAAGGACGTATCCAAATGGTTTAAAAAACAAACATAAAAAATAAAGACACTTGAAATCTCCCCACATCACCAATAATTAATGGATAAATGCCAATTATAGAACCCTAATATATAAGGATCCACACAATCTCAGTATTTATTATTAATACTACAAGAGAAATAGAACAGAATTGCAAATCCTGCACAAACTGAGTCAAATATCAAGATATGTGAATAAATCAATCACAAAGTGCTATAGTGCCAATGCATGAACATATCAATAAATCATTATTATAGTGCAAATTTATTAACATAACACCACATTATTTTATGCTAGATTCATAAAGTGCTATAATATTTGGCAAAAAGTGCAATATATATAATTGTTATTTAATGTAAACACAATCAATAAAGTGCAACAGTGCTGTTTAATAATACTTGTAATACCAATAAACAGCTAATGAGAAACTGAATTAGGCCCAGTGCACACCGAGCGGTTTTTGGAGCGATCCGCCGGCCGCATCCGCCTATAAAAACGCTTGGCTAATGTATTGCAATGGGATGGTAACCACCGGCGGTTTGAGGTTTTTGCCAAGCCGCAAACGCGCCTCCTGCTGCGCGTTTGCGGTTTTCTGAAGCGTTTCATTCTCAATGTAAAGTATAGGAAAAACGCAAACCGCTCTGAAAAACGCTAGTTCAGAGCAGTTTGCCAGGCATTTTTGTTACAGAAGCTGTTCAGTAACAGCTTTTACTGTAACAATATGTGTAATCTGCTACACAAAAACGCACCCAAAACCGCTAGGTATGTTTAGAAAATCTCTCTAAACATACCTAGAATCGCTCTGAAATCAGCTTCCAAAACCGCTAGCGTATTGCGGATCTGCTAGCGGTTTTGGTGTGCACTGGGCCTTAGAAGTCACTTCCTGTGTAAGGATCAGTGTTCTCCAACCTAAACGCTGCTGTGTGAAAAGCAGGAAGGAGATACAAGTGGTCAAGGAATTTATGGTCTACATATTACTGTGGCTTACCAACTGCTGTTCCCCATGCACTGGAAAAATAGTAATGTTACAGTAGTAAGCAGTGGTTTTGCATGCATGCCTGAATTAGGCATCTGTGGAACAGTGTCTGGGACCTAAAGCCCATTTTCCCATCTCAATGTATTTCTTATCCCTTCTTCAATCAAGGTCGAAGCACATCATTTGGTGTTGGGAGCGTCCAGTCAAATGGGCCCCACATACACCACAATATTAATTGTGGCACTTAGAAGGTAATTTAGGTGCCGACAGAGCCCAGTGAATAGTGGAATTATGTGATGCAAATATCAGTAGAATATTGTTTTTTTAATGAAATTCTATTAATGGCCAAATTACCGTAGCACCTTTTGTACATGTATGTATCAATGTAAACGAAAACACTTTGCTTGTAAAGCTTGAGTCATTCATTGTACAGCCCTGTCCCTCACAGACTGTGATAGCAAACTGTACACAAATTAAATGAGATGATATAGAGGCAAAATCCAACTATAATAGGAAAAAGAGTCCTTCTTTTCTAAGTACATTGCTAGATTTAATGCTGACAACTACATGTATAGCTGGAGTTTAGCTTTAAGTGCACGATAAAGTTGTACAAAATGAGTCCGAAAGAATATGTAAAGTTCAATGTTCTAAAACCTGAATGAATTCCAAAGGTTTTATCAAGAATAGATCCATGAAACTTCACTGCACATCCAGCCTGCTAAAGGCACTTTAACAGACAGAAGTTTATTCTAAAATAACGATTGGCTGACACACTGTGCCGAGATCCCGCTCGGAGATAGAGGCCTAGAATGCATCATAAGACAGGCTTTTAATTTCATGGACTCTTTGTCACCAATTAAACTTGGATACACCTAAACTATCTGATTATATTTCTTATCTCTCTACTTCACGTTTTCATACTCAAGCGACTACCTAAAGTGAAGTGTGTCCGTAACATGAAAAAATAACTTTATTTTTAACATTAAATGAGATTTGATGAAAAAAAATAAAAAATAAAAAGGCTGGCACGTTCAGGTTCAGGGTGCCCTTGTTAAAATATTTCGTTTTGACACAGCAAGGAAGGATTGAAAAAGAGACAGAACAATAGGTACAATTTTCTGCATGATTATACACTTGTAATATAAATCTCATCGACATATCAACAAAGGTTAGAAAAAGATTCAAACATATGATAAGTGAGATCAGAAAACGGTGAAGACAGCAGAAATATATATTTTTTTTTTTGGTGATTGCTGCAACCTCATACCATAAGCTAATGCTGACTAGGTAATGTAGCAAAGAAATGAACAGCGCTACTTAAAAACAGATGAATGCTTACCTGCAAAAAAGTGCAGACCCCACTCATGGGATACAAATACACAATGAGCACACATACAACCTGTCTACCACTTGGAGGATGTTAGTTTCCACTAACAGCTTGCATGCAATTTGTTAGGTACTCGTCCCTGCCACTGTCGAAGAAGTCTTTCCTCCATGGGAGGGGACCTAACACTAACTAATTCCTACCTATGCATATGCATAGCCTGGGCGCGCTACCAGTAAAATTAAGAATTGCGCAGAAAAAGTGGGATCAGCGCATCACCAGGCCGCCTCTGAATGGCCTCAGCTCAGAGATGCGCTGAGCCCCCCCAGAGACTACAAACGCACCTTGAGCCCAAACAGAGGCTCTGCATATACACCAAAGAAAAACTAACAAGTGGGAGCAGGTCCCCTCCCATGGAGGAAAGACTTCTTCGACAGTGGGAGGGACGAGTACCTAACAAATTGCATGCAAGCTGTTAGTGGAAACTAACATCCTCCAAGTGGTAGACAGGTTGTATGTGTGCTCATTGTGTATTTGTATCCCATTAATGGGGTCTGCACTTTTTTGCAGGTAAGCATTCATCTGTTTTTAAGTAGCGCTGTTCATTTCTTTGCTATGTTTGATTTAATTCTGGTCAGCTGCTCCCACTTGTTAGTTTTTCTTTGGTGTATATGCAGAGCCTCTGTTTGGGTTCAAGGTGCGTTTGTAGTCTCTGGGGGGGCTCAGCGCATCTCTGAGCTGAGGCCATTCAGAGGCGGCCTGGTGATGCGCTGACTAGGTAATGAGTACCCCAGCTTTCCATATACTATTATGGTAACAATGCTACGACTTTGAAAGAGGAACTCCGCACTGCAAAAAAACCCTCCAGTACATATTCCTGGCAGAGCAATTAAAAAGAGGGCAAGATGCATCCTGTTAAAAAAGGCACCCATAAAATTAGCGGGTGGTGGGCAGGGATGATTAATGATATGCAAAGACTTCCAAGTTGATGCTAATTTATGCAAATGTTTATGCAAATATATAAATGCAGCTTGAAAATGGGCCAGTTTAAACCTGGGTTTAAATTGATTGGTTCATTTTCAAACTGCAAATTTTTGCATACAAATTTGCATAATTGCTTAAGTATTTGCATATCATTGATCTTCCCTAGTGCTGGGGCTTGTGCCCGCTATTTGTAGCCACCATTTTCATAGCGGGTGACCCTGGCTTTCGCTATTTTAGCAAGTACTCTTACTACATGAATGAAGAAGTAGAATATTGGTAAATTTACCGATACTCTACTACTGGATATTTTCGGCACCCTTGAGCCCACTTCCAGCACCCTTGAGCCCACTTCAACCCTTTACATTGAGATATGTATTGTGCAAAACCCCATTCTGGACAGGACCTAGTCATGCTTGGCGAAATAAATGATTCTGATTCAGTGGGCACCTTTATCATATGTACAGATTCCTGGCCCTCTACTGATTGTCTCCCTCCTGAGGAGGCCGGAAACTGGCAAAGATGTCGGGAGCGCCTCTTGCCTGCATGGGACGCCACGCCTCCCCGACCCCGCAGCTACAGACCTGTAAAAGGGCATCTCCATCCTAGCCACGCAAACCGCTCACTCTGGATGCTTGAGCTGGTTTTGCTTGGGTCCGTTGCCTTCCCCTCTCCACCGCTACCCACACACTACTTGGGACTTTGTGGCTGATGCTATATGGTAAGACAGCTGTTCCACGATTCCTCAGCATGTCAGCCTCAGTACATGTGAGGCACTTGACCTTTCTCCGGATGTGGTGAGACTATGCAGTCTTTTACATCTGATGTGATGTTGTGCTATATTGCGGCAATGGCTGCACGTTTTGCTCTTGATGTGAGCTCTGACGCCAACACAGCTTATGTTTGTGTCTGCATGAAGACCACTAACCTATTTGTCTGACTGGATTCACACTCACTGGTTTGCAAATGGAACACGCTTGCTGCAGAGATATATTTGAACTGCAATATTGAGCTGATCATCATATCTGGAGTCTGTCTTTGGAACTTAAACTTTGCTTCTTATCCTTCAGCTACCAAGCAATGTCTATAAAATCCTTTATCCTCTATTATAAAACCCGTGTCCCTGCGTCATGCTGTCCCTGTGTAGTTTGGTCCGTGCTTTTTGCTACTGCGCATGTGCGCAGCATGCACCCAGACTCACAGAGACAGGAGGACGAGGTCAGGGAGCCGAGTGGGCGTGTGAGCGGGCGGCCGGGTGTGCAGCGAGAGTGCGTGCGGCGGGTGCACAGGCACGCGCAGTAAAATGCGGAGAGCAGCGGCGAGAAACAGACCCTAGAGCCCGTTTTTAAACGGGCTTGGGTCTGCTAGTCCCTAATATACTTTAGCATACGGCCATTGTGCTGTGGTGTGTTTGGAGTGATATCGGATGGTTGTGACGGGGTGGCCATCCCATGTATTTTTTAAGCACGTTTCACTATCTGATGTATCAATTAATAAAAATTGATACTTATTTGTACTAAGTTATTTTGAAGGTATGTCTTTTTATAGAATGATCTTATGAGATCTATATTGGACATGTATATTCACTGCTTGATTACCACTTTCAGACAAATTTGCATTCTAATATCTTAGAACCCAATTAAACCCAAACTTGAGCAAGGCAAATTCCGAGAGCAGTCAAATTGGTGGCAAAGCTACAGACCCGTGGAACCCATAACAAATTTTACACCGTGCCCCTCCAACACACCATGAATAATAATTGCATAATACAGAGGGGCCTGGGAAGTGGTTCTCTGGAGGATGTGAGAAGCTTATGGAGGATCCACTGACACGATGTCTACAGTAATGGTTAGACTCTGGAGGGATTTGGAGGGGTTTCCAAAGGACTGTTCCACCAAACAAGGACAGCTAGGAAGAATGGATTTAACAAGACCAGTGAAAGGAGAACTGGACCAATTCTGGTGCAAAACAGCTGCTTTTTTGCACAAGTTTTTCAATGTACAGGTTTTTCTATATTTGCCCCATTGCCCTTAGGATGGTTCTACTATATTCCCTCTAGCAGATGGTGCCCTAAGCCATCTGCCTAATAACAGCCCTGTGTTTACAGCTGTTCTGACTACAAGTAAGCATTATTTCAATAACCTGCCATGCTAAAAAAAAAACAAAATGTAAAGGTTGTTCTTCACTATATTGAATTGGTTTGATATATATCTGCCCCACTGTGCTTGAGATGCCCCACTGTGCAATGAGTTCTGGGTCACCATGAGCTTGCTGGTTAGTCTGTGCCTCTCGGATTTACAAGCCCTACTCCATAGAGCCAAATTAATCCATGCCATGCACTGATGAGGATCAAACAATCCGAAACAGTCTGTATGCATGTTGGATTATTATGGCTCTGTACATATTAACAAGCTGACACATCATTGCATTCCAGCGGTTCTGGAGGTGTGTTTAGCTTCTAAGGGTACAATGGTTAATTTGCATATATTCAGCAGTGGTGCCTGGGAGACATCTCGAGCTCACTCCAACCTGAATTATCGCAAATTCTTTCTGTTTTAGGAAAGCAAACTTTTGTTTTTCTTAACATCTTAGTAAGGGGGCTTTTAGGACCATTGTAGTCCCTTACACACCCCAATGAGTTCTGGGTCACCATGAGCTTGCTGGTTAGTCTGTGCCTCTCGGATTTACAAGCCCTACTCCATAGAGCCAAATTAATCCATGCCATGCACTGATGAGGATCAAACAATCCGAAACAGTCTGTATGCATGTTGGATTATTATGGCTCTGTACATATTAACAAGCTGACACATCATTGCATTCCAGCGGTTCTGGAGGTGTGTTTAGCTTCTAAGGGTACAATGGTTAATTTGCATATATTCAGCAGTGGTGCCTGGGAGACATCTCGAGCTCACTCCAACCTGAATTATCGCAAATTCTTTCTGTTTTAGGAAAGCAAACTTTTGTTTTTCTTAACATCTTAGTAAGGGGGCTTTTAGGACCATTGTAGTCCCTTACACACCCCAATGAGTTCTGGGTCACCATGAGCTTGCTGGTTAGTCTGTGCCTCTCGGATTTACAAGCCCTACTCCATAGAGCCAAATTAATCCATGCCATGCACTGATGAGGATCAAACAATCCGAAACAGTCTGTATGCATGTTGGATTATTATGGCTCTGTACATATTAACAAGCTGACACATCATTGCATTCCAGCGGTTCTGGAGGTGTGTTTAGCTTCTAAGGGTACAATGGTTAATTTGCATATATTCAGCAGTGGTGCCTGGGAGACATCTCGAGCTCACTCCAACCTGAATTATCGCAAATTCTTTCTGTTTTAGGAAAGCAAACTTTTGTTTTTCTTGAGATGGTTCGACTGCGTCTTCTCCAACAGATGGCACCCTTGCTATCTGCCTAACTTGCCTTTGCCAGATAACAGGCCTGTGTGCACAGCTGTCCTGGCTGCAAGTAAGCATATTTTGAATAAACGGCCATGCTCAAAAATAATATGTTAGTCTTCACTTAATTACAAAATGATTATTTTTGCACTGACATGTTGAATCGGCTTTTCAATGAACATTTAGCTCCCATTTAAGGAATATACTCGAAATTTAAACAGAAACCTATACATAAATGATTAAAATGCACGTTGATTTTTAAAAATAAGTCAGCTTAGAAGATACGGAGTTCTGACTACAGAGGAAATGATGTGAAGAAGACTAAGTATTCCATTCTCACTCTTGTCAGAAACCTTCTGATACAGGGTGGGGATGAGGAGTGCACAGTCCAAGTCTAGATGTCAAAAGATGAGAATTATCTATGTAATCCGAGCACAAAATTGACTTGATGCACAGACAGCTGTATTTGCTTCGAGAAAAGTCTCATCTGAAAACACAGCATCACCTGTAAATCCCGGCTACAATACAGCCACAAAATGTCTGACTGCTGGATTGTCATAGTACTACACGACTCCCATCCAACAGAAAAAAAACATATTTCAGTTAGAGTGTCAGTATAAGAAAAGGAGATGAACTTAGTATAGCAGCTGTCAGGGATTTTCCTTTGCTACACTCATTATTGAATAGGTGTAATAGTAACAGGAAAAACATCTACTCTTGAAAACTGTTTTTATAAACTTGCAGAGGCCTGCATGTCCAATTACAGGTATATACAAGGGTCATTCAGAAAGTAACAGCTGTTTACAATTAATTAATTAAAGTGAACCAGAGGTGAAAATAAACTGATGAGATAAAAAATTATATTTATCTTAATACTCCGAAAAATTACCTTTTTTATAAGCATCCCATGGTTTCATTGTATATTTAACCACTTGCCGACCGCACGCTTATACCGTGCGTCGGCAAAGTGGCAGCTGCAGGACCAGCGCTGCAGGCTGATTAATCAGGAAGCAGCCGCTCGCGCGAGCGGCTGCTTCCTGTCAATTCACGGCGGGGGGCTCCGTGAATAGCCTGCGGGCCGCCGATGGCGGCTCGCAGGCTAAATGTAAACACAAGCGGAAATAATCCGCTTTGTTTACATTGTACGGCGCTGCTGCGCAGCAGCGCCGTAAGGCAGATCGGCGATCCCCGGCCAATCAGCGGCCGGGGATCGCCACCATGTGACAGGGGACGTCCTGTCACTGGCTGCACAGGACGGATAGCGTCCTGTGCAGCCCCGATCACCGGGGATAAGCAGGTAGGAGAGGGAGGGGGGAATTTCGCCGCGGAGGGGGGCTTTGAGGTGCCCCCCCCCCCCCCGCAACTAGCCTGCCCACCAGAGCGATCAGACCCCCCCTGCACACCATCCCCATAGGGGGGAAAAAAGGGGGGGCGATCTGATCGCTCTGCATGAAACCTGATCTGTGCTGGGGGCTGCAGAGCCCACCCAGCACAGATCACAAAAAATAACGCTGGTCCTTAAGGGGTGGGTCCTCAAGTGGTTAAACATTTAAAAACTAGGTTGAAAGTTTTACTGTCTCTAATCAGTGGCAGCCTATTAAGTGTCCCAGAGTTAGAAAAAGGTCAATAGTTCATTTATTTTATCTCTGCCTGCCCTCAAGTTGTATTCTGCCACAATAACTTTTATGGCTGTAATTTGCTTATCAGTGATGTTTACTATATTCCCTAGAAGGTACTAACAAGACAGAAGCTGTCACTTCCATGTCTAGAAATTAACTCTTTCAAGCAGCAAAATAAAACAAGTAAGGGGGAAGGGAAAAAAATATAATGAGTTAAAATCATTAAAAATAGAAAATAAGAAGTGGCTTGCCTCAAAGATAACAGCACACAAGGGTAAAAGAAGAAATATATTTACACTATGGCTTAATTTTAAAGTTTGGTGATACTTGAGGTCTAAGGAACAGAAATCCCATGAGCAGTAGCTATAGCTTTTCTAGAACTGAATTAGGTTAATTGGCCACAATTTACTAAGATCATACTAGTGATGATAAGGCAAGTGACAACTTATCACCGTACATTAATCAGTATTTTAAGTGTTAATTCTCTAAAAAGGTTCGCCCTATTAACTTGCTGTGATAAGTTTTCACAGTGAGTGTTGTCTTATCTCTCCAGTCCTTAAGTTATCGCCTTTGTAGTTATTCTCACATGCAGTAGATAGGGAGGGGAAGAGCACATGCAAGTAGGATGTAGCTCCACTCCTCCTGCTGCCAGGACGATTACAGCTAGTATGTGTAGGACAGCCAGGAAAAGAGAGAGAGAGGCTGTGACCGTGGCTATGTGTGTGGCTGGATCTGTGTGAATTTCTGTATCTGTGTACCTGTGTGTGTGCTTGTATGTATATATATATATATATATATATATATATATATATATATATATATATATATATATATATATATAAATAAAAAAAAAAAAATATATATATATATATATATATATATATATATATATATATATATATATATATATATATATATATTAGGGATTGCCTGAGGTAAATTGGTTAGTGAATACTAAATGCTTTATCACCATGGTGGACAGAAGCTGAGCTTAGTGAGTTGTGGCAATGGATCACTTTAAGTACAAATAAGGATAAACCCATTTTTCCTTAAAGAGGAACTGTCACAAAAATCTTAAAATTTAAAACACATACAAATAAGAAGTATGTTTCTTCCTGAATAAAATGAGCCATAAATTACTTCTCTCCTATGTTGCTGGCATTTACAGTAAGTAGTAGAAATCTGGCAGTACCTACAGGTTTTGGGCTTGTCCATCTCTCCACAGGGGATTCTCAGCATGGCCTTTATTCTTTACAAAGACACTCCCCGAAAAAGATTTACTCAAAGATGCTGGCCAGCCTGCCTGATCACCCTACACTGTTTGGCAGTTGGACGAAGCAACTGCCATTCACTAAGTGCATTTTGAAAATAAAGAAATCCCTGTGAACCCCCATGAGTAGATGGGCTAGTCCAAAATCTGTCGGTTCTGTTACTACCTACTGTAAGTGACAGCAACATAGTAGAAAGGTAATTTATGGCTCATTTTACTCTGGTAGAAATGTACTTCTTAATTGCATGTGTTTACATTTATTTTAAATTTTAAGATTTTCACTACAGAGGTCCTTTTACTACCTGGGGACTGCTTAACGCCGACGGGCGTGGCAGCGGTGGCAGCCCCAGGACTGCCTAACGCCAATTGGTGTCAAGTTCTGGGGCTGCAGTTTCCCAGGGAACGGCCACTTCATCCGTACAGCGCTGTGGTCTCCACCAGCGCTGTACGAGATCGGCGACCCCCGGCCTCTGATTGGCCGGGGAGCGCCGTGCTCTCATAGGCTGATGCCTATGAGAGGCGGAACAGGACGGATGGCCATCCTGTCCAATACAGGATCTCGGAGGGGAGGAGGGAAGGGGGGGAGGGAGGAGGGAGAGCCTCAGAGGATAAAAAAAAATGGCCACAGCAATCGGACACCTCAGGCGGCATGTCCCCTTAGGGACAAAAAAGGAGGTGAGTCTGATCGCTGGGCTCCATAGCTGGGCTGTGCAGGAGGCTGAAAAGCCCAGTGCAGCCAAACAGAGCCTGGTTGATGGGGGGGGGGGGGGGGGGTTAACACTGCGGTCATCAAGTGGTTAAATAACATTGAGCTCTTTTTAATGTTATGTATTTATTTTTTGACAGACAAGTCTTCACTGTTATTGGAAATTGGAGTTACATTGGAAAGATTTCCCCTCCATTCAAGCCCTGGGGACTCCTTCTCTAAAATACATTCACCATATATGCCTATGGAAAATCCACAAAGGACTAGAGAGAGTGTCACTACCTGTCTACTAGAATCTCAACTACAAGAGCACAGCAGGGCTTCCAACCACACAAAATACACAAAACACAAAGCTGTGTGTAAAGCAGTGGGGAAAAGATTCTGTATGTTTCCCTGTATCTGAGCATCAGTTGAAATGGTTGAAGGGCATTTATTCCTATGAAGTCATTGAAAGTAAATTAAGCAGTGTCTTAACTGATAGCAGAAATGTCTGTATATGTCAGAGCATTCAAGCATTGTCAGAGCAATGTGTAACTTTATAGCGGTCCATTACCAGCGATTAGATCATAGCATCGTTGTGAGTCGTCAGTGTCATTTTGGTGATGTCATGTCAATAAAAATAATTGGTTTTCCGTTATTTATTCAATCGCCTGACCAAATGAAATGTATTTAAAATGAACCAGAGACGAAGCACCCTCATGTATTTTACCATATATATCAGTGGGAACATTATAGAAAACACCTACCTTGCTCTCTGTTTCATTCTTCACTGCTCAGCCTGCTTGTTAACAGCCCTGATAAAATTCCCAACTGAACATTCAGTATGGCTTTGCTCAGGAATCATTAAAGCAGGATCATTATAGCAGAGCCAGAATGGGGCAGGCTTGGGCTTGAAAAGACATCAGAGAATACAGCCTCAGCTTATAATGATTCCTGAGCAAAGCCAGACTGAATGCTCAGTCGGGGATTTTATCAGGACTGATAACAAGCAGGCTGCGCAGTGAGGGATGAAACAGAGACCAGGGTAGGTGTTTTCTCTAATTTGCCCACTGATATTTAAGTTAAAATACATGAGGGTGCTCAGTCTCTGGTTCACTTTAAGGTTGCAAACTTAAAAGAACCAATGTCATTATATGTTATTTTATGCACTTAAAGTAAATGTCATATATATCAGATTTATTTCACTAAGTAAAAATGGGGTTATACCCGGATTTTTTCTGGACTCATACAGGTTCAGCAATAGTATACTGAAAACATACACGAATAGGTGCAGTTGTGAATTCACATTTGCCCATATGCAATTTACTTTTTCTTCAAGGTAATATTTTAAAACTAGACAATAAAATGCCTTTTCAGCTACCAACAAGCAAGAAAGCATGCAAAATCAGCATCAGAAAAGAAAAACAGTTGAATCAGGCACTGCAGTAATAACTGATTATTGTATCAAAAATTGTGACATTCAAAAAGGTAGGTACAAAACATCATCATCTGTAGAAAAATCGTCATGTGCAAACATCTTGTGCATTTAAACAGTTGCAAGAGGAAGATGTCCTACCATATCAAAGGTGGCGGTGGTGGGTGCAGGGCAAAAACGGTAGCCTAACAGCCGTTTCGCAAGGCGGTGCTTCTTCCGAGGCTGATCCCCTTTTTTCCAGTAACACGGCTAGAGACTTTGTAGTGCCGGCAACCCATCACTCTTTGATTTAAAGCATGCAAAATAATGTTGCTAGTACCTTTGCACCTACTGTTTGGTACTTTTTTAATTGCAAAGTGCTGAAAGGTTATTTTATATAGAAGGAGAAAATTAAGGAAAAAAAAGTAAAATGCATGGAATAGACAAAAGTGCAATAATAACAAAGTGAACAAGCAGTGCAGTAATACAGTCAGAGGAGGGCAGAGCAAGAGGGAAGGTCAGTCCATCCCCCTGGGCAGGGCATGAGGGAATGTTGCTTTCACAGTTAGTGGTTTATGACGGGAATCTGGTTTTTGGTTCCCTGACTTCCTTGTCAGTAATCTTGTAAAGATTGTATCAGAGAATATCTGAGGAGTTATTACGTGGGGGGTTAGGGCGGACAAGGAGAGGAAAGGACAGAGCCATGTAGCCGTGGCCTGCCATTGTACAGCACTGCCGGCTGTATCCGGATGTCTTCAGCTGCTCTTCCCTTCAGGCCAGATCTGCCCCTTTGGGCAATACCAGAGTGCACAGGGGGGAGTGGTAGAGTAGGAAAAGAGAGGCGTAAGCTGAGTGGTATGGAGGGTCGGATTTAGTCCAAGGCCACTTAGGCCATGGCCTAGGGCACCACTAGAGCAAGGGCACCAAAGCAACAGGCTAAACTGGTGCAGCATGTGCAAGCTTGCAAATGCTGCAATGCAGGGAGATCAGGCAAACGCCTGACTGCGGTACTCTGCTGCTAGCCGCCTGTTCAGCAGCCACCTTGCTCTCTGTGCACGTTTGCACTGTGGCCGGTGGCTATGGACTTGGGCAGCATTAGAGATGGAAATGAAGAGGAAGTTTTTGCACTGGAGTTGAGTGGAGAAATGAGTGACACTGATGGCTGCTGCAGTGTGAAGATGAGCTGGCTACCTATACTGAAAGGGGGGTTGGAAAAGGAGGGATCATCTGGCTACCTGTACTGGGGGGGGGGGGGAGAGAGGATCAACAGGCTACCTATACTAGAGGGAAGGGGGGAGGGGTCATCTTGCTACATATACTGGAGGGGGGGGGGCAGCTGGTGACAGTGGCCTTTGGCGGTAAAGAGTACAAATCCGGCCCTGGTGCTATGTGGGCGCAGCTGCCATCTACGGTGCTATATACTAACAAAATGGAGGTATATTTTTTTCAGTTAACTACATATGAAGGTTTTATTTCCTTTGAATTCTTACTGATAGTTGACTAGCAAGACATATTTTCCTTAAATTATATTGATATAGTGTTGTAATTAAAGAAAACATCTTTAACATTACAGCTAACTTTGCAATTCAATTGATAATTAAGCTGTTTTTTTGCCACGGTAAAACAAGAATTTTTTAGGTTACCAACAGAGAGCAGAGTCGATATTGCCTTCACATTATTTTTTTCTACTCCACAGGAAATGGACAGAACCAGAACTTTGCATGGGGTTAGTCAAGTTTGAAACTATTGATTTATTATCTGACAGAAGATTAATTAATCAAGCAGTCAGGTGATCAAACATACAATAAAACACTAAAACTCTTTTCAAAATCTGTAAGTTATGCATCAATTGTTTTACCTTTTACACAAGGATGGCTGAACTGTGTGCTTGCCATGTGGCTCAGTAGCTGATGTGCCGGGTAACCAGCATTAAAAATATATGTGTTTCAGCAGTTACCCATGGAGCAGTCACAATGCAGCAGTAAATGACTGCATGTTGCATCTAGCAGGTGACTCCTGCCCACCATTTACAAGGTGATGAGGTACCAGAGGTCACCATGTACCTTCCAGAAACAAAGCAAAAGACAGAAAGGGCAACAGAAGCCCCATATAGTGTAGTATGTCAGAATTACGGGACAATTTGAAAATCGAAACAATATTCACAAGTCCGTGTAGCAACAAAGGCAACTACGGTGATGCACTTGTGGAAGAAAGCAAGTCCATCTCCACTTGGATCCTAGGATCCAGGTGCACCTCTGTGACCATGAGCATTCTGTGCCTGTGCAGTTGGTTAAGACTTGTAAGGAAGAGCCGGGCATGTGCAGTAGTCCCCGAATAGCTCAGTTGGGGACTCTACTGAGGTGGACAGTAACAGACAGGACAAGATGGCTACCTCGGGAGCCCATGGCCTACCGGGGCTGAAGGAAGCCCAAGTATAAATCCTCATGTTCTATTCATCTCAGGTTCTCTTTAAATCAGAATGTTGTAATCCAGAGAAAAGTGGTGGGCAGCAGGAAAGAACCAAATCAATCTGAAGATTGCTGTCTTCGAAAATTAGCCACGCAAAGTATAATTGACAGGGCTGGATTTACCACAAGGCACTGTAGCTACGAGCCTATAGGCGCCTGATGATGGAAATGTGGCTCACTTCCCTCCCTGAGTGCCTCTCTCATGCCTTCCCTGTGCAGAGTCCAGCTCTTGAGATCTCCCTTCAGTCAGGGTCACCTCTAGCTACTTAATATTGAGAGTACTTCTGACTACCTAATACTAAGAGGCACCTCTAGCTACTTAATACTGAGGATAGCTCTGGCTACTTAATACTAAAGGGCACCTGTTGCGGGTTGAGGGAAGTGAGGAAGAAGAGACAGCTGGGCCAGCCAGCACACTTGCATTGTGGTTGGTGGGGGTTTGTAGGTCAATGGAGGATAAAGTATAGGGTGCCAGGACCTCTGTGCCGATAAGCTCCTGTGAGATAAATCCGGGCCTGATAATTGGCAGTAGTTTTCGTCTTCTTGGAGAAACTACAGTTCAGATTTACTTTAAAACAACGACTTAACATAAATCTTGATGGAAAGCATTTAAACATGTCATAATAAAAATGTGCACCAAACACTAGTTTGTCCAGTTATGTTTCTACGGTCACCATTTGGAGGATAAACATAGAATTTGTGGAAATCAATAGAAGGATTAGAACTTTTAGTAAATGAGAAGATATGTAAGAAGCTCTAAATAACTTTAAAAGACTCAAATGCGATTAAGTTTAAAAAAAAGTGTTTAAACTATATATGAAATAAATTAGGGCTTTAAGCTACACAAAAAAAAAAAAGAAAGGAAGAAATAAGCGGCTTTTGTTATTTGAGGAATAAGAAATATGTCTATGAAATTATGGAGATTATTTATGAAAAAGGCATTGGAAAGTTTAATCCTGTAATCTATCAATTAGTGAACAGTTTGTGGCATATTCAAATCTAAAGATTTGTCTGGTGCGTTTCGGGGCGCGCACACTTTCCTGTTAGACAATGAGCTGAATGACTCGGGTGTAATTAGCTCTGCCCGGCCGCTCCTGTATGGCTATGAATGGAACACGTGGCTGTGAAATGGATGGCAGGTTTCGCTATTTCTTTTAATCTACTTAGATTCATGGCTGATTAAGGCACCGTGGATAAATGACACGGCGAGCGCGTTGAGTGGTGAATGTGCCGACCAACTTAGCGCACGTGAAGGCAATCAGTTTTTTTTGACAGCTTATCAATGGCACGATATGCCATTTAATAAATTAAGAATTAGCCATGGACTTTTTTTTCCTGGTGCCAGTGAAGAAAAATTGGTTCATTAAAAAAAATAAAGCCTGATAGCAAACCTGATGTTCGGAATAGTGATAGCTCAGTTTAACGAGTTCCCTCCCCCTCCCTTCTTCCTTTACTTTTTCTCTCCTTTGAACTATGACACATTGTGAAAGGGGATCACAAATAATACATAAGAAGAGACACGGAAAGCAGGAAATTTGGGAGCTGGAGGTACTTCCAGATGTTGGGTGCTGCCATAGGCACCCATACAACAAAGGCCGGATTTGTACTCTTTGCCGCCCAAAGCCACTGTCACCAGCCGCCCCCCTTCAGTATAGGTAGCAAGATGACCCCTCCCCCTTTCCTCTAGTATAGGTAGCCTGATGAACCCCCCACCCCTCCAGTATTGGTAGCCAGATGACTCCCTCATTTCCTCCCATTCCCCCTCCCCCCTTCAGTATAGGTAGCCAGCTTGACTCCACACTACAGCAGCCATCAATGTCACTGACATCTCCGCTCTTCTTCAGGACAGGAGCTCAGTCTCCATCAGCCACCACAGTAAGGCGCTTGCCCGATCTCCCTGCTTGCAAATGCTGCAAGACTTTAGCCTGCTGCCCACCCGCCCTTTGCTCCTGTGATGCCCTAGACCATGGCCTAGTCGGCCTTGGCCTAAATCCGGCCCTGCAAACAACTATTGTTTAGGCTAGAAATTTGGGTGCTGGAGACACCGGATAAGTAGTGGGGGCTGACTGCGGTATTTATAGTTCTTTGCCGTGGGTTTGTGGTTAAGGTTAGGCATCAGGAAGAGGGTTTGTGGCTGGGGGTTAAGAAGGTTTGCAGTAGGAAAATGGAAACTGTTGGGCATCGTTGGGCGGGGAGGTGTTAGGGTTAGGCATCTGCAGGGGGTATGGTTATTGTTTATTGTTTTCAGTGTTTGTATTTTGCAACGATTAGTGAATTTTACCAATGCTAATATAAATGTCTAAATATACTGTACTTTTAGTTGTTTACCTTACAGCTAATTAATCAATCCAGCTGAGAGATATTGTCATTCTCTTTCACAAATCGGATTCTGTGCAGTCACTGTTCAGATCTAGGGAAATGCGCTGGAAATAACTGCAAGAGTTTTGTGATTAAAAAAAAAATGTTTCTACCTGCTGTTTGTTTAATTGGTTCATAAGTCTGCACAAAGCAGAACGTGAAAATTGACTGCAAATCTTGCACACCTGCAGCTTTACTGGGTTTACTGACACACTCATTCCTCAGAAGAATAGATCCTACACCTCCATGGGGATGCTGGCTATGCATACACACAGGAATCACTCAGATCTCAGTAACAGCTGTCACCCATGCAAGTCAATTTATCAAACAGGAAGATAGCAGTGATCGGAAAAACCCGAGTTAACACAGGTATGTCTTTGTACTGCTTGTGAAAATACTTAAAACATATAAAGATTAGATAGGTGTAACGATTGCAGAATTATCTCCCTGGTCAGCGCACAACATGTGCGCTGACACTGCGGAAACCCTCCACAAGCGTTTGGATAAGGGAACCCACCTTTGGTGCAAATGCACCTGTAGAGAGGAATTCCAACCAGCAGATGAAGCTGTGGAGTACAGAGGAACTTGGTCTCTGTACAACCACAGATGCCAGATGGAGATTATACGAAGTGAAGCAAAACAGGGCAAGATAGCCACTCAAGAGAGAGTGAGCACAGAGACAGAATGTATGTATGTCCACCAATCTAGTCGTCACCCAGCGACGGTTGACATACAACAGCGAAGACCAAAGTGAGAAAGCAATCGCAAGAATGACGATTGCTAGCAGAGACACAAGATGGAGTAAAGACAGAACATAGAATGAATAAAGACAGAACCAATTAGCAACCTGCAATCCAACATGAAGGAACAGACAGGATTAGCTAAACGCGGTCACCACACGTTAAGCGCAATAGCGACAAAGCGCATTCAAGGCACGGTCACCGCATGTTAAGCGCAACAGCGACAAAACGTACCAACCCTGACAAACAAATGAAACACGGAAAATGAAAGCAAACAGATAACGCGAACGCTTGCTAATCGGTTGCCTCACCCAGACAACACCAAGCGTTCGTTCCAGACAAGACAGACAGCAGGAGTAACCAGTAGCAACCGCAGCTAAGGTTAAACTCCAAGGTTCAGACAAGAGAGATCCACCGCCTCTAACGCTAGGGCGAATGCAATCTAGGAACAGGACAGAATGATTCACTGTCAGTCACTGGCGACAGTACCATCGCACGGACCAGACAAGACAGACAGAAGGAGTAACCAGTAGCAACTCCAGTTCCAGCTTACACTCCAAGACAGAGTACAGAAGGATCCACCGCCTCTAATGCTAGGGCGGATGCCATCCAAACAGACAGACAGAAGGAGTAACCAGTAGCAACCGCTGCTCTGGCTTACACTCCAAGACAGAGTACAGAAGGGTCCACCGCCTCTACCGCTAGGGCGAATGCAATCCAAACAAACAAGACAGAACTAGTCAATACAGATAATAAACAACCTGACTGCGCTAGAAGGAATGCTAGTGCACTCCCAAGGATACCTACTCTAAAACAATATTAGCAAACAATCAGCAGAGGGGCTGAACCTCAAGGTAAGTCCAGCAGAACCAAACCTTTATGACCAGCAGGGAATTCTGGGAGGAAACGGCATTTATACTGCAAGCTTTCAAAAGAGGCAGAGCTATCGATAATCAAATGAGTTAATGCAAATCCCTCACCAGAACAGCACGTCTGAAACTTGCAGAGTGAAAACAGGTCTCCTTTCCAGGGACCTGCAGCATGCAGACCTGAAAAATGGTCAAAAAGCTGCCTGCCTGTGCAGACAGCAGAGCAAATCATTACAATAGGTTTTAGTTTTGTATTTGTTTAGAAAACTGGAAATACTGTACAATTTAAACACATCCTTCCCCACATATGAGTGCATTATAAACCCAATGGTGCTAACCAAGTTAGAGACTTTAGGCATGATAACCATTGCACCACGCTGGTGAAAAGCCAGTTTAGGCATGATAAGTTTAGGCGTGATAAGTTTAGATAAGTTTAGATGGTGCGCAAAGTCCCACACGCAAAGCAGCGCCATTAAACTCTATGCGAAGTGCACCAGACTTTGCTAGTGCAAAACTTTTGATCAGCTGTCCACTGCGGTGCTAACCCAGTTGGTGCTATAGTTATCATGCCTAAACTTATCACACCTAAACTTATCATGCCTAGGGCCATATGCAATTCACTTTTTCACCTGAGTTTTCTCCTAGGTGATATTTTTAAACTCGTCAATAAAATGGCTTTTAAGCCACCATAAACCAAGAAAATACTCAAAATAATTTTGTTAGTACTTTTTCACCTACTTTTTGGTACTTTTATAGTTGAAAAGTGCTGGAAAGTTATTTAAAATTGAAGATTAAAAATTATCTCCTAGGTGAAAACTCAGGTGATAAAGAGAATTGCATATGGCCCCTAAACTGAGTTTAGGCTTGATAAAGGGCTTTTTACCAGCGTACTAACTGTTAACACCGCTTTGTGAATCAAGCCCAATGTATGATTAAATGTGTGTATGCAGATGCATTATTGGAAAAGGGGCTTTAAAGGGACTTGAAGGGCATACTTATTGTCCGACCGCTATTCATTTGAGCGCTGGAAGAAGCCGAGTGATGGCTCTACCTGCACAAGGTAATCTAGAGGAATACTAAAAATATATTCCCCTGCAGATTACCAAATTCCCCCCTCCCTGCATGTAATTCGGGATCCGGCTATTGCCGGTCCCAAAATTACAGTGCTTGAATGGTGGCGCCTAAATCCAGTGCTACGCAGGTGCCAAACAGGCACTACAATGACCTGCTTTACTTTTAGAACCCTTCAGTGCTCCACTTTTCCCCCAAAATCTTGCAAAACAAACTTTGCTTTAATGTTGGAAAATGAAGAGCAAAACGAATACCCTTCAGCTTACCAGTATTTTGTAGAATAAATCCTTTCACTCGCCATCTCTTACAATACTTACTAATGCCTACCGTATATATACAGTGCTATTTATTGCAGTGTGTACTCTACGCTGTTTCAGTTCTTCTAAACTAAAACTTAAGCAAAATGTAATAAAAATCTGATTTGTATTTTTGAATGAATAAGGGCAAGTTTACTATATGGTAAAAAATCAATATAAACAACGTATATAACAGAGGCGCCAGTTCAGGATAAAATAGTTAAAAAACCATTTAAAGTAGGGGGGTAGCGGTGGACTTACCTCCCCCAAATAGACACAATAGTGTGTATTCCCTGCAAAAGATTTTCTATTCACAATCACTCCATCACTCCCCAGATTATGCAACATGTTTTGTGGGTGTCATCCCGCTTCATCGGGCAACAATAGGAGCTTATCGTGGTTAAAGTAAGCCAAAGCTCCACCGTGGTAATCAATCAATAATATGGTAGGTACTAGAGTCCTATATTGGGGACGGTTTTATATCTTACAGAACCATACTGAACAAATACTATAGCCGATTATATTATTATTAAAAGAAGGTGAAAACAAAAACAATTTAACCATAAACTAAATCTAATCTTTGATAAATTAGAAGCTTAGAAGTCTAGCAGAAACCACTTCATGTAAGACAATCAGAAAAGTCCATGATATGGTTCAAACAACATTTCACTAAAAGGAGTATTAACCTTATGCCTATTAGATGCTAAATTTCAACATCAAAAGCCCCAAAAAAGGAAATTCTATTGAAAAATATGATCTTTGTTCCACTGACTTACCTCAAATAGCCAAAATGTTTACTGAACACGACAAGGCTTTTTATAATCTTTTTCAACAATTAAGATACAAGATTAATTAACTGCTTGCAGAATATAATCATCAGCAATTTGATGTCATTAAAGCAAACCGGAAGCAAAAATAAACGTATGAGATAATGAATTGTATGAGTAGCTCAGTAGAAGGAGGGGAAGGATGGCACTTCCAATAAAACTTTTATTGAGGTCATAAAAACACAGTTGCATCATACAGATGGAGCTATGTGCGGCTAGGTGGGGACAAGGTCGGAGGATCCCCGCAAGCGTCCGGTTTGCGCCGGTGGCGTTTGTTTAATGTGGGATCAGAGTTAGGGGTGGGCAGCTCCAGCGTGAGTTAAGTAGCACTACCGCCTACATAACCACGGTACGCCCCCTGTACTGATGGCCACCACAGATGCCCAGCCAGCCGCACAAAGCTGTTATCAAGAACAACATAAACAGACATTAGCATAAAGGTAACCACAGCAATGTAAATATGCCGCTCCTGCATTGTATAATTTCAAATTCAGTAGAAGCTGTAAGCATGGTAATAATATTGATGGCAAATATGGTGGTTAGCAAAGACCCTGTTATTTTTCCCAAGCAACAGGAGCTACTACATTAGAGGTTATGTTGGTAGCAGACATAGTGGTGCTAAAGCTGAACGGTTATTCCCAGCTAGTAGCCGTAAGGCTACTAAAAGAACAAGGGCCATGGTGAGCACACTTAAGCCTCATCTACACGGTACAATGTTCCGTCAGACCGGATCTATTAGACGGATATATTAGATAATTTCCAACCAGTCCAATTGAATTGCATTAGATTTTGCAATAGATTTTAGGTACTGATCGAAGCAAAATCTATTGCAAAATTGATCTGAAACAATTTGGACGTCTACACACAATGCAATTACCTATTACATACACACACGTTAGTTAGGCCTATTTTTAACATTGACTCTCAAGCAACCAGAAACTACACTTTTCCGGCATCAGCCAATCCCCATAGGTGCTGGATAATGGGGGTTTTACTGTGTATGTGTGTGTGTGTGTGTGTGTGTGTGTGTGTGTGTGTGTGTGTGTGTGTGTGTGTGTATATATATATATATATAGATAGATAGATAGATAGATAGATAGATAGATAGATAGATAGAGAGAAAGAGAGAGTTTGATTTTCCATTATAGCCCCATTTCTTATTTTCGAACCTAGGCCTGAAAGCCAGCTTGAAGAAGACAATCAAAATTGTGCGAGTTGGAACATGTCCTGTCCTTCATCTTTTCCGGCACAGCGTAGGAAGTTATTCCAGGCACGGGGGCCGCTTTCACAAATAATTTCTATGGAAAGCAGCAGTCAAAGGCGTAATACGGGACCAAGGTGACCTCATTACTGAAATTTGTTCTAGCTGTCATTAGACATATCACACTGTGCCATTCAAAAGAGGGAAGAAAAAAGATACTGACACCAAGTACTGGTGATTAGAGATGAAAAATACCATCACACCATAAGAATCCCTTTGTGGAAAATGAATATGTACTGCACCGGAGTACAACCATCTACTGAGCTGTCAACACCATCTTCATGGCTCCATTTTTTATTTATTCATTTTCTACTTTGGCTATTAGATAGCATTTGGGCAGACGGAATTTGCCTGCAGATTAGAAGCAAACTTAAAAAAAACCCGGAAAAATAAAAAAAAACCTTTCCATACAATTTACACAACAACATCTATATTGTATTTACTGGAGAAGACATACTGTAGTCAAACTATAATGTGCTGCATAATGTCTCTCTCATTATTGGAGATTTATCATGTTAGGCTGCACCAGAATATGAAGCTGCTACACATATCCAGGCATCTGTGATGGCTTTTCTGCGACTTCTGTGGCTTGCAACTCCCATATAAGGTCCACCATCCACCCCATCCTCAAAAGCAAAAGAGGCCAATGATGCAGAACAGCGGTGAAGAAAGATTTATAAATAAACCTGCTCTCCTCAAAAATTGGTAGATGTAATACTTAAAAGGGGCAATTTTATCTGTGAAACTGACGTGCTAATTATATTTTCAGGTAGCAAAAAAAACTTAAAGTGGACCTGAACTCCTGCACTGGACAGAAGGAAAACATATAGAAATACACCCTGCAACTATTTAGAGAGTTTAGCGTGTCTAATTCCCCCTCATTTGTGACTAAGCACAAGTTGTAATTTGAACCCTCATTTGAGTCAGATCAAGAATCTCCTTTGCCACGGCAGAGAGCTAATTGGTAAACTCAGGATGTTAACAATATATGTCTACTTCCATGAAAGCAGGAAGTAGACACACAGCAGATTTATTGTAGGATTTGTTTCAGGTGCAACAAAGAAATGTTTTATTTTAAAGGTTATTATGCTGTTGTATATATTTTAAAGCACCAAGGAAGTTCTGAGTTCAGGTTTAAGGTCCAATTTCAGAATCTAAGTCATCAACTGTACCCCTCAAAAAACTTATGAAGTGTACCAAAGTACCTGAAAAAGAAACTGCACACATATCTTGATCTCCACTACTATTATTTGAGCGCTCTGGGCTCTATCTCTCCTATTCTATGTCCTGGTCCATTTAGGAATCTGGGCCAGGCAATGAAGGCACTGGGAAATTTGGGTGCATAGTGAAGCCAAACAATGTCTCACTCCGCTGCAGCAAATTTCCTGGTGGCGCAATTTACTATTCCCCCTCCAGACCATAGTTCAGTGAAATAAGGTGTAATTTATTCTAACCCCTAACACAGAAAATGACACGTCACAGGACAGTTAATCAGACTTGTGAGGATGATACTAAGTAGCATGTAAAGAGGTGACTAAGTATTTTAGTTGAGATAACTTTGTGTAAAAAATTAATTTCTAAATACAGTAATTCCTACTTCAAAGCTGAAAAAAGGCAAATAGTGTAGTGATGTACACTGTAAATGAAATGTGAATGTCTTCTACAGAAAGCATTCTCACCTCAAGTTCGCTGTGGTTTAGGCACAGCTGGATACGTGCACTCAGTGAAACAGACTTTCAATTTGTGTTGTAGGAAAGAGTGAGACACTGTATCCTACAATTCATAACTTTAGGTCTTATTTACACTTCATGCATTGCGTTGTGTTGCATTAAGTTGCATTGTGAGTGACACATCCCATTTGTTATTTGTAACTCAACCTATAATCACAACTAGCAACAGACATTGTGGTTTGCAGTGCAGGTGAACAAAAGCCTGAAAGCTGTTTCCAGGACAACAGCTTCCTCGGAGGCTAGAAAGTTATATCTTTTCAGCCTTTGAGGAAGTAGTTGTTCACGAAACAGCTGTCAGGCTTTAGTTTGCCCCAACTGCAAACCACAATGTCTGTTGCTAGTTGTGATTATAGGTATGATTTCCAGGCTTCAGTGTCTCAATCCTTCCGACAACACATTGATTTCAATGCTCAGTTTTGAAGTGTAGTAACTAGTCAGCTTCTTGTACGTGGTCGATGCGTTTTTCTTGTCTATTGCAAATGCCCCCATCAGTGTAACGATTGTGCACAGGATGCGCGCTGACACTGTGGAAATCCTCCACAAGTGTATAATCTGAGAGAACCCAGCAAGGGTGATATGCACCTGTAGAGGAGAATTCCTGCCGGCAGATGGAGCTGTGGAGAACAGAAGAACAACCCCTCTGTACTGCCACAAATGCCAGATAGGAATTGTACAAGGAGAAGCAATGCAGGGCAAGATAGCCCTTACAGAGAGAGAGCACAGAGACAGGATGTATGTGTGTCAACCAATCTAGTCGCCACCCAGCGACGATGAACACATAACAGTGAAGACCAAGTGGGAAAGCAATCGCAAAAGATGGCGATTGCTAACAGTGACACAAGACTGAATAAGCACAGAGATAGAATGTATGTGTGTCCACCAATCCAGTCGCCACCCAGCGACGGTGAACACACAACAACGGAAACGAAGTGAGAACGCAATCGCAAGAGTGGCGATTGCCAATAGAGACACAAGACCAGATCAGACAGAGCACAAGTGTAGCAGGAAAGACATAAGAAACAATGCAAGGAAAATAACAAACGCTAGCTAAACATGAACACCGCACTCATTCGCAACAGCAAACGCATTTAAGCACGATCACCGCACGTTAGGCGCCCAGTTAGGCGCCCAGTGAAACACAAACACGAAATAGAGAACGCGAACGCTTGCTAAACGGTCACCTCACCGAGCCTACAGCAAGCATTCGTACCAGACAAGACAGACAGATGGGACTACCAGTAGCAACCACTGCTCTAGCTAGCACCCCTAAGGCAGAACACAGAAGGAACTACCGCTAGAGCGGATGCGATCCAGACAGACAACAGATGGGGCTACCAGTAGCAACCGCTGCTCTGGTTAGCACCCCAAAGGTAGAATACAGAAGGAAGCACAGCCACTACCACTAGGGCGAATGCAATCCAAACAGATGGAGCAGCCAGTGGCAACCGCAGCTCTGGCCTACACTCCCAGACAGACAGAACAGAACAGATAATACAACCTGACTGCACTAGAAGGGATGCCTAGTGCAGACCCAAGGAATTACTCTAAGATAATCTTTAACAAACGATAGCAAAGGCTGACACTCCAGGTGTTAGCAGGAACAAACCATCATGACCAGCAAAGGATCCTGGGAGAACATGGTATTTATACTGCAAGCCTTCAAAGGAGGCAGCTAGGCAATTTGCATGACAAGTGTATGCAAATTCCTCAGTAGCAGAGCAAGTCTGAAACTTGCAAAGTAAACACAGGTCTCTTTTCCAGAGACCTGCAGCCCTCAGACTTAAAGGGAAGGTTCAGGGAGGGTGGGTAAAAAATAAAAATCAATTTCCACTTACCTGGGGCTTCCTCCAGCCCGTGGCAGGCAGGAGGTGCCCTCGCTGCCGCTCCGCAGGCTCCCGGTGGTCTCCGGTGGCCGACCCGACCTGGCCAGGCCGGCTGCCAGGTCGGGCTCTTCTGCGCTCCAAGGCCCGGAACTTCTGCGTCCCACGCCGGCGCTCTGACGTCATCGGACGTCCTCCGGGCTCTACTGCGCAGGCGCAGAACTACTGCGCATGCGCAGTAGAGCCCAGGGGACGTCCGATGACGTCAGCGCGCCGGCGTGGGACGCAGAAGTTCCGGGCCTTGGAGCGCAGAAGAGCCCGACCTGGCAGCCGGCCTGGCCAGGTCGGGTCGGCCACCGGAGACCACCGGGAGCCTGCGGAGCGGCAGCGAGGGCACCTCCTGCCTGCCACGGGCTGGAGGAAGCCCCAGGTAAGTGGAAATTGATTTTTATTTTTTACCCACCCTCCCTGAACCTTCCCTTTAAGGAATGGTCAAACAGCTGTCTGCCTGTGCAGACAGCTGAGCGGATCATTACAATCAGACACCGGCTTCCTCAGAGGCTGGAAAGTCATATCTTAGCCTCTGAGGAAGCGGTTGTACATAAAAAAGCTGTTAGACAGGTTCACCCTCACTGCAAACCCCAATGTCTGCTGCTAGTTGTGATTATAGGTACGATTTGAAGGATATATTGTCTCTTTTCTACTGATTTTACTGCTCAGTTTTGAAGGGGAGGAACTAGTCAGCTTCTTGTACGTGGTAGATACATTTTTTTGTCTATTGCAAGTGTCCCCATCAAATGCACATTAATCTCTTCTTGTTAAATAACTCTGGAACCATTCTTTGTTTTACCGTCTTGATCATTTTTAATTCAACATTTGAAAATTCCCCTTTTCAGCTCACATCTCATTTTTATTCATTGATATTTAAAATCAGCTCCGGCAAAGAGAACCAATCGGGCAATGTCTGAAGTTATAACAATATTTTGAACTCCATAACATCAGTGAGAAAACCTCTAATGCAATTCTGAAGCACAATTACACTGCAGGGACAGGCACAGACTTAGCAAATGAATTAGCATTTTTGACTATGGCAGCAGTCTGCGCTGAACGCTTCAGCTGTTTGAGGGGAAATTGATGGAGGGTTTTTTGGGAGTTTTTTTTTTTTTTTTTTAGAAAATGTGCAGAAACTGTCTGTGTTAATCAAGGTACATAAATCTTGGTATTTAGTGGAGGAAAGCAAAACACATTTCTCAGAAGAATTTAAATGGAAATTGCCAGTCCACACCTGCTATAGAAATGCATCATTTCAGCATTTTGTAGGATAACAAAGGCAGTGTACTTTCATTAAAGTTACTGCAATAGTGATCCAGCAATTACCATCACTGCAGCTGCTGGATGCACGAGATGCACCGACTATTTGCCTCTGTTCAGTTTGAGAGCAGATAAAGTGTACCTGAGATCAGTGGTGTAACTAGAAATCACTGGGCTTCCCGGTGAAAAGTTGGATTCCCCCCCCCCCAGGTGCCGAAGCAGGGGGATTCAGCGCCGGATGCACCCAGTACAGATAGCGTGGTATAGGTGTCCCCAGTATAGCCAGGTATAAGTGCCCTCAGTATAGCTAAGGTATAGGGGCCCGTCCACAGTATAGCCAAGTATAGCTAAGGTATTGGTGCCCATCCCCAGTATAGCCAGGTATAGGTGCCCCCAGTATAGCCAGGTATAGGTGCCTTCAGCATATCCTCATGAAGGTCGCACGTGGGCGGGCGCAACGCATCGATGGGAGTGTGTAAATCTCATGGCCAGTGAGCGCTCCTGGACAAAGGAGGTAGAGACAGCGTGTATGGGCGGAAAAGCGGCTGCTCCCCGATTAAGCAATGGTACGCAGAACAGGTTGAGCAAGCACGCTAATCACCGCAAGATGCTGGCAATACCTTTGAAGTAAGGCTTGATGTGAGTGGCCCTGAAGGAGGCTGGATCCAGAGGAATACTGGATAGATGCCTCAGTCACATGTGTGGTGAGATCACTGTATGCCGGCAAATGTTTCTAGCTTGCAAGCTGAAGATTTATCATATTCAAATATACCTGCACTAGCTCTCCCCTTCTCTTAAGGTCTGGGAAAAATTGGTACCAGTACCAGAAGAGCTGAATGAGCGTGTGATGTGTGGTGTTGAATATACTGTAAGTGAGAGTTCAATCATGGCCAGTTTTAAATGATTTTAATTGGTTGGTCTGGTGTGGTGAATAATTCCTTCAATAAAACTGAATTTTGTATTTTGTCATACCTATGAGAGATCATGTTATTTATAATTTAAACTAATTTCTAAATACATGGTCACTCCCTCTTTATTGAGGTGTGGGTAATAATAACAAGGTGGTGGTTTAGTCAGGCAGTTTATGTGTTAATTAAATAGGTGCCTTCAGCATAGCCAGGTATAGGTGCCGTAATTATAGTTAGATGTAGGTCCCCTCAGTTTAGCTGGGTATAGGTGCCTGCAGCTCCGGTACCGGGTCTCGTAACTTCCTCCAGTCGTGGCCAGTCTGCGCAAGAGAAGTGCGCTCTCTATGTATCTCTCCGGTGGCCGCAATCCACCAGAATGGCAGGGGCAGACCATCAGGTGTCTCAGGAACATTGCACTACTTCAAAATCAAGTCCCCTTTCACATGGTGGAGGATTTGCTGTGAAATGATGGCAATGCTGCTGAAAAGTTGTGGTAGTGTTGCGGTGTAACTATAGCGTGAAGCATACAGTACAATGTAAGTATGCTTCACTGGCACTGCAAACACACACATGCAATGTGTCACTTCGTTGAACCGCATCACACTGCACCACACTTGATGTAAAAACCTCATTGCAATGATATTGTCCACCGTGATGCAATGCAATGGACTTGGTGTGAATGGGCTCTAAGGGGTTATTCAACTGGTTCCGGACCGATGTAGGTTGAATTTGCACTGTGGCCCTGGCTGGACGTAGGTTCAACGTCCCATAAACCGTGCGTCCCCGCTGATCTAGCAGATTTAAGCCCGCCGCAATTTGCTCGCCCTGCAGTCTCTATGACGGCAGAGCACTGTGAGCCGGTCAGGAGCCGTTTTCATTGGCTCCTGGACCTGTCATCACTGTAAGCCAATCCCATTGGCTTACATTGATTGACAGGGTCAGGGGCCAATGAAAGCGGCTCCTGACCAGCGCACAGCGCTCTGTCGTCATAGAGACAGCAGAGAGAGCAGCCTGCGGCGGGGACAGGACTGTGTGACCGGCGGATTTTTTGCGGCATTTTACTGTACCAGCAGCCTCTGGTCCTGAAGGGGGCAGAGGCTGCTGGTACCGAAGTGGTTAAAGAGGAACTGTAACCAAGGGTTGAACTGCATTCCAATAAGTAGCTGATACCCCCTTTCCCATGAGATGTCTTTGACTTTTCCTGATCCTGACTAGATCATGGGGGGGGGGGGGGGGGGGGGGAGTCTGTGCGCCTGATATAGTGGTGAGACTCCTCCCATAGTATGATGTGACCTAAGTCCTGACAGTTTCCTTGTCGCATCGTGGGAAAGACAAGTAGACCAGCAGGGCTGCCAGGCAACTGGTATTACTTGAAAGGAAATAAATATGGCAGCATCCATATCCCTCTCGCTTCATTTGGCCTTAAAGTGTACCTGAGACAGATGAGAAAAAAAAGTCTGGCACCTTTCAGGCTAATCGGTCCCTTGCCATTCTTCTCCGCCTGGATCTTCCTCTATGGGTCCTGGTAATTTGGCCACTCTGGGCCAGCCGGCACAGGAACAGTCCGGCCGGGAGCGTTCCACGCCTGTGAAGTAGTACTGCACAGTAAGCTCCCAGCGATGGTAGCCCGATGGGGCTGTGCATGCGCACTACTCCCCAACTAGCTCAATTACCGTGACCCATAGCGGAAGATCCAGATGGGGAGGAGGGCGGTGAGGGACCGATTAGCCTGAAGGGGGCCGAAGGAGGCCCCAGGTATGTATAAAACTTTTCTTTTCACCCATCTCATGTTTACTTTAAACATAAATGATCAAGCAATTTAAATATTTTTGGGAGTATAAATTATATGCTACATATATTACATATTTAGTAAAAACAATATATATATTGGGGGGGAAAAAATCGAGATTATTTTATGTTAGCAACGTATTACTCGTTAAATATGTACAGCACTCAATTGTGCAGAAGAAGGCCCATTGGCAAAAAACATACTCCCTTTTTAAGTTAGCCGATAAAGTGATTATATTTTTTATACAGAAGTCAATATAGAACTCAAAGCCTGTGTAGACCGGTTGAAGTTTCAGAAATAGTTTGTAAACGTTAGTGTTTGCAAGAATCATGAACCAGACGTTATATGGTTAAACCCCCTTCTTCTTCTTCTTCTTAGCCGATTCAATAGAGCAACATGAGTGCTCTTCATTTATAGCGGAGGCTGTTAAAGTTCCTCTCAACAGAGCATCCTGGGAGAAGCCTTCTTTACATTGCAATTCCGCCATTGCATGTGGTATGCACTTGTCAAGCTTTCTATATGGCTCTACTGAAATACACTGCAGTAAATTGTCTTGAGAAAGAAAGATTATGTCATGGCAAACGACTGGCCATTATTCCGCATTCACATTTGCCCATTCAGTGTTGTAAGACACAGGTTAATGCACATTTAACAATAGATCCCAAGCCATTCAGATGGCAGCGTGTTGAATACAACCCCTAGGGGCCGTTACATTAAACTGGGGGAATTGCAATAAAGGAGGGGACCGCTCACACAAGCAAAACTCACATGAATTAAATACATCATTTTGTACTAAAGAATTTGAGTTCTCTCTCTCACTTTTTTTCTTTGGTATCTATGATTTTATACTTGTGTTTACTTTGTCATTGGAATGATAGTTCAATTCTGCCGTATTATCTGGGAAACATATAAAGTGCTTATGGCGTGTTCAACACTAGAAACAGCAATGAGATTCAACATTAAAACAAAAATTAGGCAAAAAAAAAAAAAGTTTAGCTCTTTGTTTTTCAAACGCTGAAAAGCTTTCTAAGAGAATGAAATGCCACATTTTGTGAAATTATTATTATTATGAATTTATATAGCGCTGGCATCTCCTGCAGCACGTTACAGAGTCTTTAGTCATGTCCCTAACGTCGAGACAAGACCGGCGCAGGAAATTTGGGGGCACCATGCACCACCATGGGCCATAATGTGAATTACGGCTCTAGCGGCACTCAGACAGTAATTTGGGTGCCATTAAAAGATGGAGGCCAAATTACTATTAAAAAAAACTATAGCTGGCAGCGAATTACGTCTTACCCCCGAGTCCATGGCGGCCTGGAGGGTCTTTTTCAGGAACATGGTGAGCTATTTTTCATCTTTGTCCTGCGCCCAAGTTACCCATGGTCTTAATTACATGTATACCACTAACTGTCCCTTAGAGGGGCTCACCCTGGAGCAGGCATAGGCCTGTGCAGGCTGTGCAGTCACACAGAGGCCCCATGGCCTCCGGGGATCATGCAACTCCACCACAGTCAGGCCAAGATTAGCCTCTAGGTTAGGTTTGTGTATGTGTCTGCACCCAGCCATTCAGAAGCTGTCTCCCCTCTCTCTACCACTCCCCTCCATGTAGCCATCATTCTCACTGTGTAATTTTCCCTCATGTATAGGCAGAAGTTATGTACTACATTAAAGCAGTGCCATAGAATGCAGAAAAGGTTCATATCATTTTTGCTATTGACACTTTTAGAATCCACCCATGATCTGTTATGACCAAGCCCACTTGCTTGGGGCCCCTTGTATTCATTCTGCACAGGGGTCCACTGTTAGCTTTGTCCACAACTGGGCTTACTACAATCTAATCCCTATCATAACCACACTATAATGTTCCTACAGTGGTCAACAGCCAATTTGGGGAGAACCAATTAATGTATCTGTTTTTTTTTGCATTGAAGTCAATGTGAAGAACTTGAATTCAATGTGTACAAGAAAACACATTTAGGGAATGGCCAACAGGATCTTAAACTAAATGTGAACTAAACTTTCCTCCACCTCAACTCATCTCTCCCATGTTCTACCAACATACATAACATTACTTTACTAGTGAGCATGCCATCATTGCTGAACTGGTGTCTCTGGTTCACAAGGCTGCTTTTTTATCATTTAGAAAATTACCTTTTCTGCACTACTTCTGTTCCTGAGTGATATCTAAATGCAGCTTCAGTGAATAAATGGTTATCTGTTCCCCTGTGAGCTCCACTGTAAATGTGTTTATACTAGATGGGCGAGGTTAGAAACTTAGTCAGTTTGACATTAGAGATTCATAGATTTAACAGTGAAATGTATTTATTTATTTTCTATAAAGAGTTTTGGTTCATGTCTGCAAAGGAATTGTATTTGAAAGGGGTTCACACCCATGGTCTGATACTTTTAAAAAAGCAGTAAAAAAACCCTTAACATTTCAGTTACCGTATGTAAGACTTAAAGGGTACTGTAGGGGGGTAGGGGGAAAAAAGAGTTGAACTTACCTGGGGCTTCTAATGTGCCCGTGCAGTCACTCACCGCTGCTCCGGTCCCCGCCTCCAGTTCACTTCCAGAATTTGTGGCTTTAAAGTCAGAAAACCACTGCGCCTGTGCGGCAGCGCCCTCCCTCTGCTGATGTCACCAGGAGTGTATTGCGCAGGCCCAGTATGGTCTGCGTTTGCGCAGTACACTCCTAGTGACGTCAGCGGGAGTGAAGACATGGCACAGTGGTTTTCTGACTTTAAAGTCGGAAATTCCAGAAGTGAACCGGAGGCGGGGACTGGAGCATTGGTGAGTGGCTGCACGGGCACATGACGTCTGCAGGGGACCATTAGATGCCCCGGGTAAGTTCAACTCTTTTCCCCCTACCCCCCTATAGTAGTCATTTAAAGTACACTTGAAGAGAGTGGAATATGATGGCTGTCACACTTATTTCCTTTCAAACAATGCCAGTTGCCTGGCAGTTCTGCTCAAGATGTGTATTTATTTATTTTAAGTATGTATATAGCGCCAACATATTATGCAGCGCTGTGCACAGAGTATATTGTCTTGTCACTAACTGTCCCTCAGAGGGGCAAACAATCTAGTCCCTACCATAGTCATATGTCTATGTATTTATGTATGTATCGTGAAGTACATGTATCATAGTCTAGGGCCAATTTTGAGGGCAGCCAATTAACTTATCTGTATGTTTTTGGGATGTGGGAGGAAACCGGAGTGCCCGGAGGAAGCCCACACAGACATGGGGAAACCATACAAACTCCTTGCAGATGTTGACCTGGCTGGGATTCGAACCGGGGACCCAGTGCTGCAAGGCGAGACCGCTAACCACTATGCTACTGTGCTGCCATTAGATAGCTAATTTGGGTGCCTCCATAGGCCAAAATGTGAATTATGGCTATAGTGACATGATAATATGCGATGTTGCTCCTGTATCTATTATTAGTCCTATTGCTATTGAATTGTTCAACTGGTCTTTACTTATTTTAAAGGCAAATGTTTGTTCTGTATCATCAGCCACATGCTTTACATTGTCTTCTGCTTTCTGTCTGCACAATTGCTCTCTGTGAGTGGGGCTCTTGCAATGATTATACCACTGCATCCAGATTTTACTCAGTCTGCTTGGGTAGACATTGGCTATGTGACCATTCTGATTAGTATATACAAAGATGTAGCTATACATATATGCAGCCTACCTGTAAAGGCTCATACACACCTACCAACGATCTGTCCAACTATCTTCCAAACTTGTCTGTTGGAAGATAAGTTGGGTGTGTGCACAGCTTAACAACCAGATGACCAACTGATAACAGGTTGTTTTCCAAATCCAAGTGGTGCATCAATCTGCCTAACTATCAGGCAGGTTGAAATGTGTGTACAAGTCTTTTGAACAACTTTATTGTGTTTGATTGGAGACATTGTGAAGTTTGTAATTTAGCTTGCATGCATAGTATTTAAAGAGAGTCTGAAGCGAGATTAAAAATTGCTTTTAAGCTTAAATTCAACAGGGGCATGTTTGCCCCTGCTAAAACACCGCTCTCCTGCAGCAAAACGAGGGGTCTTTACCCCCCAAATCCACCCTGCTACCTCCGGGGAGCGCTTCCTGTATAGGCAGAGCTAAGCCCTGTAGCTCTGCCTCTCAGCACGTCTATCAGCGCTGATCGCCGCCTCTCCCTGCCCCTCTCAGTCTTGCTTCACTGAGAGGGGCGGGGAGAGGTGGAGATCCACCGCTGATAGACGGGGCATGGAGGCAGAGCTGCGTCTCATAGCTCTGCCTCCAGGAGCAGCAAAATCCACGGTCGTGGATTTTGCAGGGGGAATTTGGGGGGTAAAGACCCCTGGTTCAGCCCTCATTTGATAGAGGCGTTTTAGCTGGGGCAAACATAAGCTTAAATAAATATAATAAATATATATATATAAGCTTAAAAGCGATTTTTAATCTCCCTTCAGAGTCTCTTTAAAGCGGAATATAACCCTGCATTTCAACTTTGCTCTAAAACATTATTTACAGCATATTATATGCAGCCAGCATTTTTTTTTACTAGACCAGCATTGGAAGGGTTAAACACAGAGGTTTAAAGTTCCGTGGAGAGATATGCAGAAGTTCAGATTGTTACATTCTATTTAGTTAAATGTATCTATTGAGAAATGTTACAAACTCTTTGGCTGTCCTCCAGCTCCTTCTCAGTCAGAGAGATGAGTCACATGCCACACTTAGATACATTTATGTAAACAAAATGTATCTATGTCAGCTTGGGATGCGTCTGCAGAAATCTCCAGGAACTTTAAAGCCCTGTGTAACCCTTCCAATGCTGGTCTAGTAAAAAAAAAATGCTGGTTGCATATAATATACTGTAAATAATGTTTTAGAGCAAAGTTGAAATGCAGGGTTATATTCCACTTTAAGTGAGTTGGTTGTTTAGTTGATGGCATGTGTGTACGTACTTGTCAGGTAAACAACTTGTGTGGTTGGTCATGTTGTGCGGTTGGCTGTGCATTAAGTTGGATGTGTGTATGAGCCTTAAGGTGTAGGCTAGGACTACCCTTAGCTGAAAGTCGAGATTAGTTTTAGGTGCTTAGTAAGGAGAATGTTTAGTTTAGGCCAACTGGTGACAAGTAAGTAATCTGTTTAAACCCTTCTCCAACCACATTTTTTTAGTCCACTTTTATGCCTAAACGCTATAATGGAATACTTGCCTTGTGTTCCATTTGTTAATCTCATGGATCTGCCGCACCGTCACATAACCAGCACTGCTCTCTGATTCTCTAACTGGCAGACACCTTAGCAAAACACTTCTGGATTTCACTGTTAGAATCAGGCACCAGTTGGTCACACAATTTCATTCAACCAGACATGATGAGGGTTGAGTGGCAGTTTAAATACAACCACCTAATAAAAGTCCTGATTGGAAGCTTGATGTGGTGAAAGGTAGCCTTGCCTCTCTATCCATATAGCTCCACCCAAAAAAGTAGAAGATGACAAAAAAGGAGCAGTGCAGGTTTCGTGAACATCCTGCAGATGCCTAAAATTAAGATATTTACCCTTCTTTTTTTAAACCTCAGAAACTATGGGTGCAGAAGGGCTTAGAACACTAATGAATGGGGGGGGGGGAGGTGGGGGGGGAGAGCTAGTGGACTTTAACTTAACTGAGGCTTCATCCAGCCCTCATAGGCTTTCAGGTCCTGACAGTGTCCCCCAGGTCCCCTCTGTTGTGCCACTGCCCCCTCCAAAAGATCAGCGACTGGAGCTCCAGTCGTGGGCTACTGTGCTTGGGCATTGCCGTCTGAGCGCCTTCTCGATTACACTTCCATTGCCAGAAGCTTTATGCACTTATGTGGTTCTAAAAATAATTGAACCATGCATGCGTAGCAAGTTCCTGATGGTGGAAACGTGATTGAAGAGGTGGGCCAATGGGACTCAACATGTGCAGTAGCTTACAACTGGAGCTTAAGTCTCAGATCTTTCTGAGGGAGCAGCGGTACAATGGAGGGGAGTTGCAGAACACCAAGGGACCTGAAGACTACGAGAGGGCTGGAGTGTCCTCCAGGTGTCCTCCGTTGTGCCGCTGTCCCTCTCAGAAAGATCAGCAACTGGAGCTTCAGTCGTGGGCTACTGTGCATGCGCATTCACATCTGCGTGCCTCTTTGATTGTACTCACATTGCCAGGAGCGTTGTGCGCTTACGTAATTCTAAAAATAATTGTGCCACACATGCGTAGCATGTTCCTCGTGACAGGAGGGTGATTGAGGAGGCGGGACAACAGGACTGAACTTGTGCAGAAGCCTACAACTGGAGTTCCAGTCTCAGATTTTTCTGAAGGGGTGGTGGCACAATGGAGGGGACCCGGAGGACACGGAGGGACCTAAAGACTACGGGAAGGCAGGAAGAAGCCCCAGGTAAATTAAAACCCATTTTTTTTCCAATCCAGATATGTTTAAACGTAGTGTTTGGCACAGGAGAGGTGATAGATTAGGGTTAGGCATTGGGTGGGGGTAAGTATCAGTAAGGGATGGGGTCAGATGATGCATTATTCTATTCTCGTTAATTTTGCAAAAATAATGTTAAATTTGATTGAAATTCCATCGAAAATAAATTTTGTTATTTTCAAGTTCTTCAGTACTTTAAAATACTGCGTTTTCTCTGTAAGAAGTTTGCACATATTTTTTTTTCCCCTGGGTTTCACGCTTTTCACAAATTATCACGGAAAAATACTGATTTTCACTGCAAGCTATTTTTGCGAAAATTTTCTCAAATTCAAAAATAGCTTTGGTAAAATTTTGCAAGCTGTTGGTGCATTCAAATTATAAATACTGCTTCAACCCCCCCCCCCCCCCCCCCCCCAAAAAAAAACCCTTTTCATCGTAGTGTTGCAGTGGTTTTTGCAGTACATTTTCTACCATATGCAACATCATTGCCAGAGGCACACATTGCTTATTTCTCATTTATCATCAGTTATGAATTAGAACACAGACAAAAATACAAGAACATTGGATTATCTGTATGTATATTACTCCCCACAGAGAGCCATTCACAGTACATCCCGCTTAAAACTCTATTTCTTGTTTAGTTGTACAATCGCAGTGCTATTCAATAAAGGAATATTCATGTAATTACCTTCCAAGAAGCATTTCTCATTGTAAAGATGAGTAAATCACATGCATGCAGCAGAACAATCTCCAGCTACAATCCAATTGCTTATTTAGTGAGAGTTCTTTCTGCAGCAATTAAAACCTTTGGGACTTCATGCAAACGAGCTGATTTGCATTTGGCCTTGAGCAGTATATACCTTCTGCATTGCCTGGATTCCCAGTTGTGATCAACATGCTGACAGACTAAACAAATCCGATTCATTGGGGAATCAATAGCTAAAAGATACTTTAACAACCTAATAAGGCAAAGCTGACATTCTACACAAAAGTAGTGTAACAAATATCACAGCATGATGAGCTCATTGACAGTCCCGCGTGTTGCATAATTTGACAGCAGCAATGTCATCCTTACTGAAGACAAGAATGGGAATAGTGAATATACTGTATATATCGGATACAGACTTAGATGCAACAGGCCTCTGCCTACAGTTCAACATACATTTCCTGTTTTGCTTTAAAGAGGAACTCTAGTGAAAATAATGTAATAAACAAGTGCTTCATTTTTACAATAATTACATATAAATGATTTAGTGTTTTTCCATTGTAAAAGCTTTCCTCTCCCTGATTTACATTCTGGCATGTATCACTTGGAGACATTGTTACTGCTAGCAGGTGATGTCAGTGGAAGGAGTTGCTGCTTGCTTTTTTGGCAGTTGGACCCAGCTGTAAACAGCTGTGATTTCCCACAATGCAATGAGGTTGACAGGAAACTGCCAGGACTACGGTCCTCACAGTTTCCTGTGGGAGCGGTTTTACCACAACATCAACCATACAGAGCCTCCTGATGATTGTTTGTGAAAAGATTTCTCATGTAAAAGGGGGTATAAGCTACTGATTGGGATGAAGCTCAATTCTTTGTCACGGTTCCTCTTTAAGCACTAAATGCCTTAAAGGATAATTATTTAAATTTAAAATATATACATATAAAGGTACAATTCTCCTGGAGTAAAATGCACTATAGAATACTATTTTTTTCCAATGTCACTGTCACTTTCAGTGACAGTAGTACAATTAGGGAAAATCTGACAGATTTGACAGGTTTTGGACCACCTCATGGGTGATTCCCAGATATTTATTTATTTATTTACAAGCACTTACTGAACTGCAGGTCAACCTTCAAAATAGTGTGCAAATGAGTACTGTGGCTGGTTGAAATCTTTGTATGGATCCTTTCCAGGGAGGGCTTATGTAAAGTATAAATGTAATAATGAGAATCTCCAATGAGGAGATGGACTACTCCAAAATCTTTCAGATCTGTCAGCTGCTACTAGCTACTGTACTGTATAGAATTAAAAAAAGTATTTAATAGTACATTTTACTTTGTGAGAAATGTACAATATAGTTTATATGTACGTATTTTAAAATGCACAAATTGTTGCAATAGTGATCCTAAATCAATAGTGATCCTACCTAAAGACCACCCGCCAATGCGTGTGATAAAGGCGGCAGCCCCAGGACCGCCTAACGCCAATTGGCATCAAGTCCTGGGGCAGGGATTTGCAGGAGATCGCATCTATCTCCGTATGAATGACGGAGCCACGCTCTGCAATCAGCCTCCCAGCGGCGATCGCCGCTAGGAGACTGTTAGACAGTGAAATCGCCATCTTTTATAGCCGCACAGCGCTGCGATCTATGGCAGCGCTGTACTGAGGAGAGCTGCGTGACACGTCTGTCCCCCTGGGAGATATAAAGCCTATGACAGCCTATCACGCTGATTGGCTGGCGGGGGGATTGAGGGAGGAGGGGGGGGATAAAAAAAACAAAAAAAAAAACAGGGACATTAAAGAATAAATAAATATTTGTATAAAAAAATAAACATTGGGGAGCGATCAGACCCCACCAACAGAGAGCTCTGTTGGTGGGGAGTAAGGGGGGGGGGATCACTTGTGTGCTGAGTTGCGCGGCCCTGCAGCGAGGCCTTAAAGCTGCAGTGGGTATTTTTGTAAAAAACGGCCTGGTCTTTAGGGGGGTTTACTCCCATGGTCCTCAAGTGGTTAATCCATTTCTTACACAATGTATATTTTAAAGAGAAACTCCGACCAAAAATTTAACTTTATCCCAATCAGTAGCCGATACCTCCTTTTACATGAGAAATCTATTCCTTTTCACAAACAGACCTTCAGGGGGCGCTGTATGACTGATATTGTGGTGAAACCCCTCCCACAAGAAACCCCTCCCACAAGAAAAGTACGTACTTTTTTTGGCAGTTTCCTGTCTGTGTGTGATGAAACGCGGAAAAGCCGCTGTCTCTCAAGGCGAGGCGGCTGTTTCCGCGTCCAGCATGGCGTCACAACGCGGAAAAAACGCTGCATGCCGCTTAGGCAGAGCGGCGGAATCCGCATCGGAGGCGGCTCCCGCACTCAGTTCACTGGATACATTGCAAGACAGTACTGGTGTGGCTGGGACTGATAGTCCACCAAGATTCAGACTTACACGCGCGCGAGCACAGAGGCAGAGTTTAAATAGCAGTTAGAAGGGTGTCGGCTGACCAGCTGGGTCAGCTGACAAATTCCACTGCTCTCATTGGACCAGCAATTAGGGAGGTCCTGGAAAGGTCCTAGAGTATATATACTGCTGGTTGTTCACTTGCTCTTTGTCTGGCGTGCGATCACATATGTGGAAGCACCCAGATCCGTAGTCAGATCCGCAAGTGTGCCGGGACCAGCTGGAGCTGTAATCCTACACTTAGCTAGATTTTGTTGATAGCTTAAAGTACTAGTTTGATTGTGATTATTTGTTATGACTTTTGCCTGCCTTGACTACCCTTCTGAACTCTGATCTTGTACCTTGATATTTCTGATACCCTGTTGCCGAACCCCGACTCGTTTCTAGACTCCGCCTCAGCCTCCTGATTCTGTACCTCGATATTTCTGATACCCCGTTACTGAACCCTGCCTGTACTTAGACTCCGCCTTTGCCTCCTGATCTTGTACTTTATCTGTCCGTGTGTGTACGACCTGGCTTGTCCGACCTCGAGAACCGACCTTACCGTTAGAGGCGGTTCCTCGCTCTGTTAGCGACCTTTCCTCCTGAGGGTCACTTCCAGACATCCTTCCTACTGTCAGTCTGACTCCTCCCGTCTTGGAGAGCTCAGGTCTGCAGAAGGAATCTGTGCAGTACTCCTTGCTGCACTGAGGCCTAGTCCTCAAAGTGTTACTGTTACACCAAACACTACACTCTACTCAGGTGAACAGAGGTTAGTTAGTATATCGGATTATCGGTGAGACTGCAGATCACTTATAATCTGGTATATATCTGTATTCCCAGTGATACTGCAGATCACCGGTAATCAGATCCTCTCTGTGCTTCACCGATCGTTACAGAACGCCAGACCAAATACAAAATGGACGCAAACACTGATTGTCTGGGTGTACTTGCCACTTCGGTGGACAACATCAATCAAGTACTGGGCGCCCACATAACTCTTATTGATGCCCTATCAGGGTCTGTACAAACCCTCCAGACATCAGTGGATCATGTGCGATCCTCTCCTAGCTCTGACATACGTATGCCTGTACCTGAAAGCTTTTCCGGCCACAGATCTGACTTCCGGAATTTTAGGAGTAGAGTATTGTCCTATTTTGAGTTGAGACCCCAATCTTCGGGTACTGAGACCCAGAGGGTCACGTTTATAAAGACTTTGTTGTCTGGCGACTCCCAGTCTTGGGCATATAGCCTGCCCGCCGGAGACAAAGCTCTTACCTCTGTAGAGGAATTCTTTAAAGCTATGGCAGTAATTTACGACGATTCGGACCTTGCTTCGACTTCTGAGCGGAAGCTCAAGCTTTTGCGTCAAGGCGAAGGTCCGGTCGAAGATTACGCGGCCGAGTTTAGGAGGTGGTCAGTTACGGCCAGGTGGGACACTTATGCCCTATTAGATCGTTTCTTGTCGGGGCTGTCCGATGAGGTCTCTGATTTGATGTTAAGCCAGCCCGAGCCCAGAACAGTCGATGAGGCCATCTCAGCGGCCATCCGAATCGACCGCAGGCTGCGCTACCAAAAACAGACCAGGGGTAGTTCCCGTGTCAGAGGGGTATCTTACACTACGGTCCCAGTGACTCCACCTCCTACTATTTCACCTTCTCCCGTCTTGCCTCCATCCGAGCCGATACAGATTGCTCGGTCAAAATTGACCCAGGTAGAGCGAAGACGGAGAATGACCGAACAGCTGTGTCTGTACTGTGCTGAAGGGGGGCATATAGTACAGAACTGCCCTAACAAGCCGGGAAGATGCTACCGTTTAGGAGTGGTAGGGGGTAGCACCCTAGGTGCCCGGCTCATACCCTTAAACGAAAAACGTTTGCTCCTTCCATGTATGATTACATGGGGGGACAAATCTGAAGCCACAGAAGCCTTTGTTGATTCTGGCTCCGCGGCTAACTTTATGAGTTCAGAGTTCGCAGAAAAGTTGGGCATTCCGCTCACCCCAGTAAAACCACCTATCCAGGTTACTGCTGTGGACGACTCCCCGCTGCAAAGGGACCGTCCGCTGTCTCAGACACCAGAGGTGGAAGTCACTATTGGGGTTCTGCATAACGAAAGTCTAAGTTTCTTTGTATTACACATGACCACCTCCACAATTGTTTTAGGAATGCCCTGGCTGCAGCTCCATTCGCCACAGATTAATTGGGCTACAGGACAATTAACTAGTTGGTCAGACTTCTGTTCCCAACAGTGTCTAGGGAAGGTGACTTTAGGTCAGACCAAGTTGCATGTGGAGGGGGTTCCCGAGCAATACTCCGAGTTCTCGGATGTATTCTGTCCCAAGGCTGCTGACAAGTTACCTCCTCATCGCCCTTTTGATTGCCCCATCGATCTCCGTGCCGGTTGTATGCCCCCTAGGGGCCACCTGTATAATTTGTCTGGACCAGAGAAAATAGCGATGCAGGAGTACATTCGTGACAATCTAGCCAAAGGGTTCATTCGCCCCTCCCGGTCGCCTGCAGGGGCCGGATTCTTTTTTTGTTAAGAAAAAAGACGGAGGGCTGTGACCATGCATCGACTACCGTGGCCTGAATAAAATCACGGTGAAGAATCGTTATCCGTTACCATTGATAGACGATTTATTTACGCAAGTCACCAACGCTAAGATCTTTTCAAAATTAGATCTGAGGGGTGCATACAACCTGGTCCGCATTAGAAAGGGTGATGAATGGAAGACGGCCTTCAACACTCCCGACGGGCATTACGAGTACTTAGTGATGCCCTTCGGGTTGTGCAATGCGCCAGCCGTCTTTCAAGAATTAATCAACGAGGTATTCAGGGAGGTGTTGGGTAGGTTTGTACTAGTATACCTTGACGATATACTAATCTATTCCAACAACCTCCCCGAGCACAGGGTCCACGTTAAATTCGTGTTGGACAAATTGAGGCAAAATATGCTGTATGCCAAGGTGGAGAAATGTATTTTCGAGGTGACCACTGTCACATTTTTAGGGTATGTGATCTCCACCTCAGGCCTGTCAATGGATCCTGCCAAGGTCACAGCTGTCCTGGAATGGCCACAGCCAGTGGGGTTGAAGCCCCTGCAAAGATTTTTAGGTTTTGCGAATTACTATAGGAGGTTCATAAAGGGATACTCCACGATGATTGCCCCTCTTACCAGTCTCACAAAAAAGGGGGCAGATACCAACCACTGGTCTCCTGAGGCTGTGGCAGCTTTTTCTCACTTGAAAAAATTGTTTTGCTCTGCACCCATATTGAGACACGTAGACACCTCTTACCCATTCATTGTGGAGGTTGATACCTCAGAAGTTGGAGTAGGGGCTGTGCTGTCTCAACGCTCTGGGCTGCAGGGAAGGTTGCACCCGTGTGCCTATTTCTCGCGGAGGTTTTCACCGGCAGAGAAAAACTACGACATAGGCAACCGGGAACTTCTGGCCATTAAATTGGCATTTGAAGAATGGCGCCACTGGTTAGAAGGGGCAGAACACACGATCACGGTGTATACTGATCACAAGAATCTGGAATACATCGAGGGGGCTAAGAGACTAAGTCCCCGACAGGCCCGTTGGTCGTTATTTTTTACGAGGTTCAGATTTATTATCACATACACTCCAGGCAGCAAAAACATCAAGGCAGATGCCCTATCCAGATTTTTCGAATTAGAGACAGCACAGCCCCCCGCTCCTGAGTCCATCATCCCGCAGAGGCTGGTGTTAGCAGCCACAGAGACCTGGGAGGATTGGACAAAGGTTTTGGGTCCCCTTCAGCAGGATGTCCCTGAGGGAAAACCGGAGGGGGTCTTGTTTATCCCACTGTTTTTTCGTCTACAGGTCTTACAAATGTTTCACGCCCATAAGAGTGCTGGTTACCCTGGTGCTGCCAGAACGCAGGATCTGATTGCCAGGTGTGCTTGGTGGCCTTCTATGGCATCAGACTGCAAGGAATATGTCATGGAATGTGCGGTATGTGCCAAAAGTAAACCCTCCCGGCAGGCACCTGTCGGTACCTTACAGCCTTTACCCGCCCCGAGTGAACCATGGACCCACTTGTCCATGGATTTTGTGGGTGAGCTCCCCAGGTCTGAAGGCATGTCGGTCATTTGGGTGGTAGTCGAACGCTTCAGCAAAATGGCCCATTTCGTGCCTTTGAAAGGACTCCCCTCGGCCCAAGAATTGGCTGACCTATTCATCGTCCACATTTTCCGGCTGCACGGCATTCCGGAGAACATTGTGTCCGATCGGGGAGTCCAATTTATCTCTAAATTCTGGAGGGCATTTTGCCACCAAATGGGCATGAAGCTGTCTTTCTCGTCAGGCTACCACCCACAGACGAATGGGCAGACTGAACGAATTAATCAGTCTTTAGAACAGTTTTTAAGATGTTACGTTGCGGAGGCACAGAATGACTGGGTGAAGTTTCTGGCTTTTGCAGAATTTGCGCAGAATAATTTAAAGAGTTCTTCTTCTGGTTTTTCCCCGTTCCAGATTGTGACAGGGAGGTCGCCCAAGTTCTCCCCTTTGCCAGTTGCCTCTTCTCCGTTCCCAGCACTGGAGGATTGGCAGAGGTCACTCAGGGACAATTGGGGAATTGTTAGAGATAATTTGCAGAAAGCGTTCCAAAGTCAAAAGGGTCAAGCGGACAAGAGACATTCCATGGAATGGAGGTTTCAGCCAGGGGATTTAGTCTGGGTGTCCACACGTCACTTGACCCTGAAGCAGCCTTCTGCCAAACTGGGCCCCAGGTTTGTGGGTCCGTTTTATGTGACCAAAAAGATCAACAACGTCACTTATACCGTTGATCTGCCCGCCAGCATGCGTGGGGTGAGATCATTTCACGTATCCCTGCTCAAACCTGCAGTCCATGTGGGCCCTACTCCTCCTCCTCCTGTCCTGGTGGATAGTCATCCTGAGTTCGAAATAGAGAAAATTTTGGACTCTCGCATTGTCCAGAACTCGGTACAGTATCTGGTACACTGGAAGGGATATGGCATTGAGGAGAGACAGTGGGTACCGGTAACTCGCATGCATGAGGATGAGTTGAGGAAAGAGTTTCATGCCTTACACCCCGAGAAGCCTGGTAGGAGTTGTCCGGAGTCCACTCCTCGAGGGGGGGGTACTGTGATGAAACGCGGAAAAGCCGCTGTCTCTCAAGGCGAGGCGGCTGTTTCCGCGTCCAGCATGGCGTCACAACGCGGAAAAAACGCCGCATGCCGCTTAGGCAGAGCGGCGGAATCCGCATCGGAGGCGGCTCCCGCACTCAGTTCACTGGATACATTGCAAGACAGTACTGGTGTGGCTGGGACTGATAGTCCACCAAGATTCAGACTTACACGCGCGCGAGCACAGAGGCAGAGTTTAAATAGCAGTTAGAAGGGTGTCGGCTGACCAGCTGGGTCAGCTGACAAATTCCACTGCTCTCATTGGACCAGCAATTAGGGAGGTCCTGGAAAGGTCCTAGAGTATATATACTGCTGGTTGTTCACTTGCTCTTTGTCTGGCGTGCGATCACATATGTGGAAGCACCCAGATCCGTAGTCAGATCCACAAGTGTGCCGGGACCAGCTGGAGCTGTAATCCTACACTTAGCTAGATTTTGTTGATAGCTTAAAGTACTAGTTTGATTGTGATTATTTGTTATGACTTTTGCCTGCCTTGACTACCCTTCTGAACTCTGATCTTGTACCTTGATATTTCTGATACCCTGTTGCCGAACCCCGGCTCGTTTCTAGACTCCGCCTCAGCCTCCTGATTCTGTACCTCGATATTTCTGATACCCCGTTACTGAACCCTGCCTGTACTTAGACTCCACCTTTGCCTCCTGATCTTGTACTTTATCTGTCCGTGTGTGTACGACCTGGCTTGTCCGACCTCGAGAACCGACCTTACCGTTAGAGGCGGTTCCTCGCTCTGTTAGCGACCTTTCCTCCTGAGGGTCACTTCCAGACATCCTTCCTACTGTCAGTCTGACTCCTCCCGTCTTGGAGAGCTCAGGTCTGCAGAAGGAATCTGTGCAGTACTCCTTGCTGCACTGAGGCCTAGTCCTCAAAGTGTTACTGTTACACCAAACACTACACTCTACTCAGGTGAACAGAGGTTAGCTAGTATATCGGATTATCGGTGAGACTGCAGATCACTTATAATCTGGTATATATCTGTATTCCCAGTGATACTGCAGATCACCGGTAATCAGATCCTCTCTGTGCTTCACCGATCGTTACACTGTGAACCTTGTTGCATTGTGGAAAGTAGCTGTTACAGCTGTTTCCAGCTGCCAAAAACCATGCAGCAGCTACATCACCTGCCAACACTAAAATGTTCACTGGAGTTCCTCTTTAAAGAGGAACTCCAGTGAACATTTTAGTGTTGGCAGGTGATGTAGCTGCTGCATGGTTTTTGGCAGTTGGAAACAGCTGTAAACAGCTATTTCCCACAAAAGTTTGAACTTTTCTTGTGGGAGGGGTTACTTGTGGGGTTACTTTCACCACAATATCAGTCATACAGCGCCCCCTGATGGTCTGTTTGCGAAAAGGAAGAGATTTCTCATGTAAAATGGGGTATCAGCTACTGATTGGGATAAAGTTCAATTTTTGGTCGGAGTTTCTCTTTAACTCCTATCCCATTACTAAACTAAACTCTGATCAGTTGCTATCATCTAATGGTATTATGTTGCTATGGTAACAACTGTATTTAGTAGATATTTCAGGTACTTTATTTACTAATGATCAAACATTTTGGAATTACTCTGCCCCTGAATTTCCTAGCAATCCCTTTACAAAAATCCCCTGTATAATTACCTCCTAATAATTCCCAAGTGGAAAAAAACTAGTTATTTCCCCCCACCCTCCATGGCCTAGTAATCCTTTAGGAAGGGGGATGGTTTTTTTTTTTTTTTTAAACAATTTCCTCTCTATGGCTTAGAAACATCCATCCCTTAAGCACTTAATAGGAGTCTATCACCCTGTATGCAACCCATTTTTTAATGTATTTAGAAGAATAAATAATTTGGTAAATGTAGTTCATGGGATTGCTCAAGGTTTTACATTTCCACTGTGTCCAATTAAAAAGCTTTAGATTTGTTGCCATGTTATCATTGCAGAAAACAATGTCATGCAATGTCTATTTTAATATTCCATTGCTGGTTTTAGGTTGCAGATTGCAGAATAAATCAATGGCAGCAGAGCACAACAAATACTTCAAACGCCAGTACAGACTGAATGAAACCAAACAAAATGTTTTACTTTATTTAAAAAGTTTATTATTTCATTATCCAGCATTAGAATGTCTAATATGTTGGAATATTTTCCAAAGGTGAGGTTATATTAACTCTTCTTTTTTTATCTTCATTTTCTTTTACACCATCTTAATTCCATCCCCTCCCCCTTTTCCATGATTTATTGGTACTCCCTTCATATTATATTCCCAATCTATAATACCATATTCTGCATTTTCCCAACCAGTAACTTAGTAACAGGTTTATTTCATACAAGCCAGGATCATGGCTAACGTTAAAGTGGACCTGAACTCAGAACTTCCCCTCTGCTCTAAAAGATAAGAAACAGAATAATTTAAAGAAAATAATTTATTTGTTATAGCTCACAGAACTCCTGCAATAAATCTGCAGTGTGTCCACTTCCTGCTTTCATGGAAGAAGTCAAAGGGTTAACATCCTGTGTGTACATATTAGCTGTGTCTGCCAAGGACTGCTGAATGTTTGTGCTGGCAGCTGAGATATCAAATTTAGAGATGGCCTGAACTGTTCGCAGGGAACAGGCCATGGGGAATGACCTCGGGTCATTTCCGCATTCATCATACTAGGCATTACTGCGCAGATGCTTTCCCGGTGGCTGCGCGTCCTTGATCATGTGCCTGCCGCCGGGACTGCTCTGCATGACGTCGTGCGCATGCGCAGAGCGCTCCCGGCTGCGTTTGCGCAGTAATGCTTAGTATGATGAATGTGGAAATGGCTCCCAAGTCATTCCCCATGGCCTGTTCGCTGCGAAAAAAAATTGCGCAAAAGGTGGATCAGCGCATCACCAGGCCGCCTCCGAATGGCCTCCAATCAGAGGTGCGCTGAGCCCCCCCAGAAACTGCAAACGCACCTTGAACCCAAACAGAAGCTTGCATATACACCAAAAGCAAGGCTGTTAAGTGGGAGCCCTAATCAAATTACACCTGTGATTACTTACAGATGAGGGGGAATTAGACAGGCTCTTCTCTCTAAAAACATACTGGGTGAATTTCTCTCTGTTTTCCGTGTGGCCTTTGCACAAGTTCAGGACTATTTTTAATGCCTAAAGTTTTGAACAATTTTCATAATAAATGGACTTATGGATTTCACCTTCTATTTTGTAATGGACAAGTCTTAAAACATAAAAATTAACATAGTTCATTATGGTATGAAGAAGAGGGGCCATACGGATCTATGCAATGAATACCATACTACAGAAAGGGGACCAAGATGGTCAGAACAAACCTCTGGGAAGACAGAAAACCATCGGGACACCAAGAGCCCGCAATAGTGTAATATTGAAGATGCAGATGACAATTTAATACAGAGATTTAAGAGGGGTATTCACAAGCCATTACAAAAGCAACCACTGTACCCATGTGGAAAACACTCATCCCCACTCCAGTATGCCAGTATGCGTCAATCCCTCCAAAGGTCACATTGGTTGCTCTCCAAAAAAGAAAAATGTTAGAGCAGCTCTTCTTTATGCACATTTTTACCACAATGTTGGACATTAAAGCGGGATTGTCACCATAAAAATCTAATTTCAACAGCAACTGGTCTGAGTGTATTAAGTGATAAACATGCTAATCCTGAATTCAAAACTTTCAAAACGTTTTCTGCTGTTATGGTTTGGAGTTATAACATACCTTAGGAGCCCTTTAATAGCCATTGCCATTCAGTTGCATGCTGGGGGTTCTTTTTATCTATAATATATTACTTCTCTTCCCTTTATTTCCCTGCCTAGCTGCTTAGCTGAAACATGATCCTCTGCTCACTTGTATTTAGATATGGAACAGAGGCGCCAGCAGGATAAAAATTCATAAAACTTTTAAAGGTGCTTGGAGAAAGTGGTGGGCTTGCCTCCCAAAAGCAAACAAGAGATCCTGTTTTATATAAATGAACACATTTATTGTACGGTACCCCAAACGAAAATGCAACGCGTTTCGCAGGTCAAGCCCGCTTCATCAGGCAAAAATGGGGACAACAGGAGATCTGTAGTAATGGATTCAGCGCCTCACAGTTTAAACAAACACAGAACAAACACAGAACACTTATATCGCGCTTTTCTCCTGGCGGACTCAAAGCGCCAGAGCTGCAGCCACCAGGACGCGCTCTATAGGCAGTAGCAGTGTTAGTGAGACTTGCCCAAGGTCTCCTACTGAATAGGTGCTGGCTTACTGAACAGGCAGAGCCGAGATTCGAACCCTGGTCGCCTGTGTCAGAGGCAGAGCCCTTAACCATTACTCCGTTCAGAGGATCTGTAACTAAGGATTGAACTTCATCCCAATCAGTAGCTGATACCCCTTATCCTATGATAAATCTTTACCTTTTCTCAAATAAATCATCAGGGTTGTCTGTATGGCTGATATTGTGGTGAAACCCCTTCCATAGTGTGATGTAAGGGCCATGGTCCTGACAGTTCCTGTCTGTAAGCCTCATTGCATTGTGGGAAATAAAAGCTGTTTCCAACTGCAATGCAACCAGTATCTCCCTCTGAGCATATGTATAGCTATAACAAAAAAACAACCTTTTAGCATTTTTAGGGGGTGTGGTTTTAGATAATGGCAGTTGGTGCTGTCTGTTTTTTTCCTGTCTGCCAGAAGTAAATATGATGACATGCAGGCTGGGTGTGGATCAAACAATATAAACAAATTAAATAGCAAATATCAATTACTTCTTGATCTCTCTTCTATGTTTTAACTTACTTCTCACTTAGCAATGTATTGATTTGTTTTTTCCCCTTTTCCCTAAAGTTCCTTTTTAAAATTTAGTTTAACTAAAATCAAGAGAAAAGAAAAGAACACTACATTTTACAACATAATACCTCATCTTAGAAGTTCCTTAGAACCTTGGCGACTGTAAGTGAAAAGAGCTTTGGGAAGCCAAAAGGGAAGGACAGGACAGTGCTCAATTTAAAAAATATCCGCCTAGAAATATCAGTTTGTAACTACCGGTAAATGCCAGTACAGAGATATCAGTTATCCTGGAACTCAAAGAAAGCCTGTTTATATACAATCGGCTACAACCAATAAATTCTCTAATCAGCTACATCCAGGGGCGTAACTAGAAATTGATGGGCCCTCCTGGGAAACTTTGAATGGGGCTCTCCCACCCCCCTCTGCTTTCCTGTGTCATGTATGTCTCCGCCACTAACAGGAAATAGAGTCAGCGGCTTTGGAGACATAGAAGATGTAGCCATGCAGAGCTCCATCACCGCCTGGAACGTGGAAAAAGCGAGTTCCCCGCCTTCTTCAATCATTTCTGGTGGAAGCGGAAGAACCAAAGGGGGCACCTCTCTACATGATGAATGTATACTATGTTGTGAGGAAGTGAATGGCGCTTACATTATCTTGAAGAAAATGCTGCATCAGCTTATTGTTACAGTTGTCTTGATAGACTTCTACACCAACAGCATAAAAGACAAGAAACAACACTAGAGGGTTTAAAAATACAAACCTATAGCCGCTACTGCAAAACACTCAGCAGTGAAAAGCCAAAGGTGATGCTCATGGCTATGTAAATCTCCAGCTGTATAAACAGCGGAAAGCCGTGCAGAGTCAAAAGCAGCACTCCTCTGTGTGGACAGCGGCAATAATTACCCAGAATGACTCTGGCCACAGGGAATACAGTGTTACATTATACATTTAAATTGGACACTGACAGACAGGTTACTTTATTTAATTAGTGAACAGCTACTTGTTCAAGTGCCATTTCCTTATCTTTTCATCTCTTTATCCATGCCAGGTCTAGTTTCCTGGTAATGTCAGTCATGACACAGTCAAATCCTACTATCAATATTTTACTAGGTAGAATCGGAAACCTTGTAAGCTACGGCTTGGAGCCTGGCTAAACTGTCAATACAAAGTGAGCTGGACATGAAACTGAAACTGTGTGACAAGAGATAGCGGGAGGCCTCATTGGAAATGCAGCCAAACGAGTGCAGAGAAGCTGGATGGGGGTGAATTCATTGCTGGAAGAAAGATGGCCATGCCATTTCCTAGTGAAGTGAGGCAGCAAAAAATCACGACAGGACCACAAATTCACTCTCAATGCCAGGAGCACGAAGCCAGCAGAGAATCCAAATAGAGCTATTCAGACTCCTCTAATGACGTTGGTCGGTTTATTATCACTCAGAGCTTGCATGTCACTGAGATAAAGCGATCTCTGACTTTTCCCGTTATTTTATTTCACGTCGCCATCAAATTTACTTAGTACAGTAGAAGGCTGTATACAAAGCTCATTAGTAGGCCACAACCAACCAAAGGAGCATCAATAAATATAAGAGGCCCCAAAGCAAAATAAAAAAAAAACCTTCTTCAAACGCCATGGTAATTGTGTTCCAAAGTCTATGTTCACAGTGGGTGTTGCGCTCTCTGTGTTGGCAGGAATGCAACATAATCACTTGGAAAAGCAGTGCTACACATTATCCATTGCGTCGTATACAGTGACGCATACAGTAATGAAAAGTATGCTTCACAGTACCTGTTAAAGCATATCCGAGATGAAAAACCAACTATAACAAGTAACTTGTCTATATATCTTATCTAAAGTTTAGAGGGTTTATACAGCAAATCTAGCTGCAAGCAGCTTCAACAGTATATGATTATTTCTTCCTGTGAAACAATGAGAGGAGCCATGTTTTGCTTGTGATCATTACACACAGGCAAGCTGCACTGCATCTCCAGCCCTTAGCCTGTGAAAACTTCACTCTCCTCTCCTCCTCCCCTCTGCCTCTGAAATCTCTGGCTTGTAACCTCCTCCTCCTCCTGCCCAGACTGAGCTCCCATAAGCCCTTGCTACATGAATCTCAAAGTGCCAAGGCGCTGGAGAAGCTGTGGGTGAAGCTTGTTTAGTTTATAGGGAATTAGAGTATTAAAACAAAAAAAAATTTAATTGGCTTGAGGAATGCCCTATAAACTACTGTATATGAAAGGTATACAATTATGCAATGGGTAAAAGTTTTATCTCGGATCCACTTTAATGCATGCGATTTGTGGTAATGCACTGAATGCAGCAATTTACAATGCCACATGACCAAGGGCCAAGGATAGTCGCACATCCTTGGTCATGGGGCATTGTAAAGCATTGCACGTCATAGACGTGCGACATCCCTGTACATGAATCTGTCATAAAGCTTTCAAACTGGATCTAATATTTGTGTTACGGTTCAAAATTGCGTCAACTCCCAAATCCCACCGAGGAATGCAGAGATCTACCAAATTAATGTTAAATATCTTCCTTTTTACATCTACTGTTGCTTTTAATCATAACATATCAAATCAATATCTGCAACCAAGCTTCTGGGTTTCAAGGTATTCAAATTACGTATCCATCTTGTCTCCTTCATGAACACCTCCCTGACCATATTCTCCCCCTCCATGGTCTAAACACCTTTTGTAATCCACAAAAGGACATGAAAGCTGGATTACACCTGTGGACCACCTTAAAGTGGGGAAATAGTGTGTGTCCCACCAGGCTGTTGGAGATATTACAAACATGCCCTCCTATTCTCTCCCTCAATGACCTGATGGTCCTTCCCACATACTGCAGCCCACATGGACACCAGATCAGATACACTATGTACTTATGTACTTATCATTGCAGCTATTAAATTGTTTAATATTAAAAATTTTGATATTAGCATGACCTACTTCCGGTTTGGTCTTTAATGCTTTAGTTTCTCTACAGCCCTCGCAGCCTCTACAATGATAAAACCTAGGTTGATGCCTTCCCTAAAGTTCCTGAAGTCTACCAATTCACCGCATTGGCTCAACACAGCTGGGCACTAGCAGACTTCTAAGCTTGGTCACTAAGGATTGCTCCTCCTGATGATCTATGCACTGCTAATTGAAGGTCATTGTGTTTATGAAGACCCATTTATTACACTATTTAACTTGGACCTCAGTAGGCATTGTGATTAATAAAGCTTCCCATCCATATTATTATTGTTGGACCCGTCTTTAAGAATATTCAGCATTTTTTATGCCAAGTGTGCAAGGTAGAAAATATACTACTCACAAGCATGAGTTGCACTTCCAGCAACCACAGTGTCGAGCAGGTGAGGAAAACCTGTCCTCACTAAATAATGTGTAAAGGTTAGATTAAGGCTTACCCGAGACAGTAAACCCCTGAAAAAAGGAAAATGTTCTTTACAAGTTTTTAACATGAAACACATTGTTTTAGTGCTCAAATAAAGAACATTTACCTTTTTTCAGTGGTTTATTTAACACATTAGCAGGGATGCTCAACGGATGCTCTCACGAGTAATCACGAGTGATTACTCATGAGTCAAATGAGGTTTAATTTGGCGCAGGTGTGTGGCGGGGATAGAAGGGGTTATTTACCCATAATTCCGCCGTCCGCCCTGCGTTCCAAAGAGCTTGCACGCATCCTATTGGTCGCCTTGCAAGCGCCACACCGGAGCACTTCCTCCTTCAAGCAGGAAGGAGGAAGTGCGCTGGTATGAGGCTTGCAACGCAATCAATAGGACGCGTGCAAGCTCTTTGGAATGCAGGGTGGATGGCAGAATTATGGGTAAATAACCCCTTGTATCTCCACCACACACCTGCGCTAATTAAACCTCCTTTTAATCACGAGTAATCACGGATGTTCATTAGCAACTTCAATAGAGTTATCTCGTTTGAGATAAGTGTACTGCTTTCGACCTCAGTCGGTAGAGCTCGTTGTGCTGTAAAGTCTTCAAATGCTTTGATTTCTCTCTACTGAGCAGAGAAACTGAAAGCAGAAGTCCTATGTTATTGTCTCAAACTGCCCCCTAGTGACAAATGTCCATAAATACACATTACAGCAGTATTAATTAGAAGCAAGGAAAGGAAACCAATACATACAAAAGTACTTAAATAAATTGGCCTCAATCACTTGCAAGCCTCTAAATAAGAGTGCTCTGAGGGAGAAGGATTAAGGACATCATAGCTTAGGCAAATCATCACTAGGAGGGCAAGGTTACATACCAATATAGAGCAGCAAAGATATAAGAAACATTTCTAATGCTGAAACATGGATAGATAAGGAAAAAATGGGTACCTGAATAATGTATTACGTTCTACTACACATCATTATGGTTCCTTCTTTAATTTACACTATCTGAACATGTTCATGTATGACTATTGTTCCCATTCTATGGTCTGGGGTGTAACTGGATTTCCAAGATAGTTAGCTAAACCATCATACCTTACAAAGTATTAAAATAGAATGCTAACGGCAAAGTGCTGCTAGTGCTGAGACTCACCACAAGACGAGATCTCCTGTCTTCCGCTCTGACATCATTTAAGACTATCTAATATGGAAAGGTAAGGAAGCTCCTGTGAACATCACAGCCGGTGTAACAGCTACCGCTATATATAGCTAATGTTGCTTATACCTGCCATGGAAACTTTTTCTGTACAATCCTCCCAATGTAGCATATCTTGACATAAAATATTATACAGAAATTCATTTGAAAAGAGACACTGAGGACTCTACAGTGTATGGGCAATTTATCCAACTCTAGTCAATACTCCCAGAAGCACACTGAGCAGACTATACAGATAAATGGGCTCATTTCCTGCCCTGAATGAGGGCAGCTTCACACTTACATATTAGTGGTACATAAAGGGAATACAGACATAACATATCTCCACTTGAAAAAAAGGTCCCTTCCATGATAACTGTACACACTGCAAAGATTTCTTTCCTTTCCTCCAACTATCTCAGCTGGCAGTACAGATACTCACAATGGAAGAAGTAATTGGGTGGGTCTGCACGGGGCTGAGAACAGACATTGGGAACTTTGCTAACCCTCTGGTACCCTTATTCAATGCACTTTGAGCCAGATGTTATTAACTTTTCTCCTGAGTTTTCTCCAAAGAGTGATTTTCAAACCTTACCCCCAAAAAAATACCTTTAAAGGATACCGGAGTTGAAAAGCAATTAAAAAAACGGGCACTGTACTAGCGTGTGGGTAGCTGCACAGACTGTAACCACACTTCCTATGTGCTAGCGTCCCTTTCCGTTTGTCTGTAACAACCTCTGTTCTGTGCCCTTAGGTTGGAGAGGTCATTGCCCTTTGATCCAGTCATACATGCTGTGCATGTCCGTGCCGTATGACCGCGCTCCCTGCTCGTCTCCTATGTGCATGAGTGCCCATTTTTTTATTGCTATTCAACTAAGATATCCGTTAAGGCCTCTTTCCCACCCAGACGTTGCGTTTTAGGGGACATTAAGGTGTCCCGAACGCAACGCGTGGTGGTGTTGAAGTTGGACGTTGGAATTGAGCCGCGTTATGTGGCTCTCAAAGCAGCCGCTCCAGGATAGTGATGGGAAGTCCAGATCTTTTTAAGGATTCGGATCATTCGAATCGGATCATTGAAAAGATCCGGATCTTTGAACCGAATCATTTGAATCATTTAACTAGGGAAGCAGACTGGGGGTGAAATGACTAACAGGACAGGACTTTCCCTGCACTGTACATTCTGTATGTTCCTGTTTCTTCCAGACAGACATCCACTGTGAACCGAATCTTTCATTGTGATGATCCGGATGATTCGACTCACAAAAAAGATCCGAATCAAATGAACAATTTTTTTCATGATCCGGACAACACTACGAGTCCCACCACGAGTCACCACAGTGCAGTGAATATTATTTAGCCATGTGGCTAGTCACTGAGCATGTGCAAACAGCCTAACGCAGCTAAAGCCCAGTATAACGCACAGCATGTTGCACTTTTATGCAACGTGTAGCGTTACTATGTAACACAACGTGGGCACTGTGAACAGCACATTGATTTTTCATTACTGTGAGTTGGGCTGCGTTACTGGCGTTACTGGCTGCTGTAACGTGGGACTTTAACGTCCCACTGTGAAACCAGCCTAAAGCTCCCAGCATGCAAGAAAAAACTAAAAAAATAAGTTTGAAATCTTTTTTTTCACCCACTTTTTAGTACTTTTTTGATTGCTAGTGCTGAACATTATGAAAACCTATCTCCTTGGAGAAAATGCAGGGGACATAGTTAATAGAATATGCCCCCTTTTCTTGCCTAGGAGAAAATATTTCATCTTTTGTTTCAAATAACTTTTCAGCACTCTACACTTGAAGAAGAATGAAGAGGTAGGTGAAAAAGGACAGCCAAATGCATTCTATTTTCTTGCTTGATGGTGGCTCAAAATGCATTTTATTGATAAGGTGTGAAAATATCACCTAGGAGAAAACTGAATAAATATGGGCCTAGGTGTGCTACCACTCAATGGTCAAAACTCTAGAGAGTCAAATACAGATGCAAAAATGAAAAATGTAACGCTCTACTGATTGCGTACCAATGGACTGCTGCCATGGCTACAAGGAAGCATAGTCTACAAGGAAGCAAGGCTAGAGCATAATAGCAGTCTTCTGATTAAAATAGAAAGCTGGCTTTCATTACAGAGCACCAAAGTTGAAAAGCAGGATGGAAACTACATAACATATATAAGAAAGACCTATAGAGGGGCAGTGCACACCAAAAAGCACTAGCGTAATGGCAAACGCTCAGCGATTTTTGAAGTGATTTTTCAGAGCAATTCTAGGCATATGTAGAGCGTTTTTCTAAACATGCCTAGCAATTTTTGGAGCGTTTTGGTGTAGCTTTTTTATATTTTGTTACATTGGAGCTGTAACTGAACAGCTACTGTAACAAAAAAATCGCTTGGAAAATCGCTCTGATCTAGTGCTTTAGGGCCCTTTTCCACTAGCGGCGTTTAAGATGCTGAATCGCAAAATCACAAACCGCTAGTGATTTTTTAAATCGCTACGGTTTGTTAAATAACATAGGAATCGCGGTAGGTTATTTCCACTAACGCGATTCGTTTTTGCCTCAAACGCGATCGCGCTGCGGAGTGATATTTGCCCCGATTTTGCTATGCACACTACAGCATAGCAAAATCGTGAACGCAATCGCCGGAACTTTCCTGCATTTTGCGATTCAGCAATCGCTAGCGTTCAGCGTGAACGCTAGCGATTGCTAGTGGAAAAGAGCCCTTTTCTACTTTCCTATACTTAACATTGAGGCTGAATCAAAACTGGCCTTCTTTATAGCAACAGAGCCATTTTCTTTCTTGCCTGTGGTTACATTGACCAGTCTGTTTGGAGGGAATAAGAAGTGTATAACCGTTTCATTTCTCTATCTTTTTGCAAAAATTTGACACTTTTTGTTGAAAAATTTGTTTCCAGAAAGATGAAAATCAGTTTAAAAAAAATGAACCTTAACTTGCTAATTTGATGCACAAAATAAATGGTGAACATTTTTAAAATGAAACACTGAAACTCTGTGAAATTGGGCTACACATAAATGCTGTGTAGATTCTGAATGACTGCCACGTTTCCACAACATTGAACTTAATGGGCCATATGCAATTCACTTTTTCTCCTAAGATTTCTCCTAGGAGATAATTTTTCATCTTCAATTTAAAATAACTTTTTATCAATTTTCAAAGGAAAAAAAGTACCAAAAAGTAGCAAAAAAAAGTACTTTCAAAATTATTCTGATATGTTCTTGCTTGTTCGTTGCTTAAAAGGCATTTTATTTCTAAGTTGTGACAATATCACTTAGGAGAAAACTCAGGAGAAAAAGTTAATTTGCATATAGGCCAATGCATTTAATGACAATGCAATATACTGTAAATTCTCATCTGCAGGAAAATATGAAAATATAGTTAGAGTAAATGATTACTTGTAATGTTTTGCCTGTTCTCCAGCTCTGTGTTTAGTGGTCACATATTCTGCTTACCTAAAAATCAAAGGACAACTGAAGTGAGAAGAATATGGAGGCTGACATATATATTTCCAATTAAACAATGCACATTGCTTGGCTGGCGTGATCTATTTGACTGCAGTAGTCTCTTAATCACACCAGAAACAAGCATGCAGCTAATCTTGTCAGATCTGACAATAATGTCAGAAACACCTGATCTGCTGCATGCTTGTTCAGGGTCTGCGGTTAAAAGTATTACAGAAGCAGATGATTAGTAGGACAGCCAGGCAATGTGCATTGTTTAAAAGGAAATACATATGGCAGCCTCCATATACCTCTCACTTCAGGTGTCTTAAATGTGTAGATTGGCTCTATTTCATATCATTTGTGATATGTTCTTAAAGCGGTATTGTCACCATAAAAATCAAACTTCAACAGCAACTGGTCTGAGTGTATTAAGTGATAAAGATACTAATCCTGCATTCAAAACTTTCAAAACTTTTTCTGCTGTTATGATTTGGAGTTATCACATACTTAAGGAACACTGGCTCTTTAGTAGTCGGTGCCAAAGAATTGCATGCTGGGGGTTCTTTTTATCTGTAATATATTCCTCCTCTTCCCTTTATTTCCCTTTCTGCTGCCTATCTGAAACCTGATCCCCTACTCACTTGTGTGTACAAGCAAGGCTGAGGTGACTCAGCGATTGGAGGAGACAAGAAAAAAAAGTAAAGGGCAGAAATGACATCACGAGGTAGCCTTAACTGTGGGCAAAAGACATGGCCCCCACCAGGAACAGAATTATCTTAATTTACTATATAACATTCACTGAGATCAAAACGTGGAAAGTACAATACATGTGTTATGTAAGTAGATCAAGTATTTATCTACCTATATATGTGTTTTTTTCCCCCCTGAAATAGTATGGCTGACCCTACTGCTTTAAAAGGAGTACAGTATTAATAATCCAATTATACTAAATGAGCATTAAGTAGAATAATCAGCAACTACCAATCATCATGAATTATGAATGGCAACATATCTGCTGTCCAACAAAGTGTTGCATTGGGGGAAACATATAAGACAGCAGACTTAGCATGAACCAAGCTTCAATGTAATTTCACTTTACATTTCCCCTTCCTCCACAGCAACTCACTCCACTACCATCTTCACAATTTGTGCCTATGGCAATCTATGACATGATTACTCCAATAGCACTATTATCATTATACTATTTGTGATCTACTCCTTTTCTGTCTGTTCCACTGATCATCAGATCTAAAGGGTAATTAATTGCCAAACACAGTTGGGTCTATGTGGTGAGGGAGGGGTTTCAAAGGTGCAGGGGAAGATATGAGCTCATCAGAGAGACCCACAGCAGTGGCGGTGTATGGTGGTACACCTGTACAGGCTTCAGTTATTTAAAAAAAGTTTATTTTTATAGTATAAGCAGCAAGGTTTTGGGGGGGAGAGTATGTAACTGCAGAGTAATAACTGCATTATTAATAAGGTACATTTTGACTTCGTTTGGCATGTTTGTTATACAAGTACACTCATTCTTAAGGAAGCGGGACATTTGGGTGCCTGCAACTAATGGACAATATGCCTATAGGCGCTATTGCAAATATCGACTATCAGGTGCCAAAAGCAGAAATTTGGGCACCCAATAAATAGTGGATGCCGGGCCCATCCAACTGGAATTTTTCATTTTTGAAAACTATTATCTTGAAATGTATCGTTTTGAAATGTTTTGATTTTGAAATGTATCGTTTTTAACATTTATGGTTTACGAAAACAATCCTTTTTTGTATTTACATTAATTTTAATGGGTGTAGGTATGTGAAGGGGTGGTTAAGGTTCGGCATCGGGGAGGGGGTTAAGGTTAGGTGTCAGGAAGGGGGGTTGTAGGGTTAGGTGTCAGGAAGGGGGGTTTTAAGGTTAGGCGGCAGGAAGGGGGGTAGAAGGGTTAGGTGTCAGGAAGGGGGGTTGTAGGGTTAGGTGTCAGGAAGGGGGGTTGTAGGGTTAGGTGTCAGGAAGGGGGGTTGTAGGGTTAGGTGTCAGGAAGGGGGGTTGTAGGGTTAGGTGTCAGGAAGGGGGGGTTTAAGGTTAGGCGGCAGGAAGGGGGGTTGTAGGGTTAGGTGTCAGGAAGGGGGGGTTTAAGGTTAGGCGGCAGGAAGGGGGGTTGTAGGGTTAGGTGTCAGGAAGGGGATTTTAGGGTTAGGTGTCAGAGGGGAGGATTCAGTGTAAGAGTAGGGTTAGGTTTTAGCTGTAGTAAAATATCAGTAACATATACCAATATTTTACGATTGTCATTACCACTGTAAATGTTTTTTCATTTGGCGCGCAATTTGTGATGGTATTTATCGTTTAGACTTAGGCTTGACCTCGCACCCCTATTTCACGCATGCCATTCTTAAATAGAAAATTCTACTTTTTTAAATAAAACAAAACACATTGCTTAGTTCAGATTGATATATTACAAGAATTTTGACAAACATGAATTAGCATTCTTACCCTTACTTATGATCAGAGATAAAAGCAGCCCTATCTCAGTACTACAAGTAAGAAAATGCTTCATGGGTATGTCACTGTGCTGATTACTACTGGCAATTACTCTAAAGCTGCAATAATAATTTACAAAATTACTGATCCAAGTCAGCATATTTTTACCAAGAGAATATCATTTTTGGTAAATAGTAAAAAACAAAACAAACAAAAACTAAAGAAAATGATTCCTTTACCCAGAGACAGATATAACCAAAAACATACCGTATTTATTAAATAACATTTTCATATAGAGCAATTTATTTGGAATTAGAGAGCGGCGTTACAAACACGTCTTGGAGCAATGTCACAGATTTTAGTCTCATGAATGCCGCCATGGACAACAATCTCCTCGGCATACTGAACAGGGCTTTAAAATGACATTACAATCATCAAGTGAAAATAATAGGTTGGATTCGGCTGAACCCTGCTGTCCTTGAAAATGAGCTAGAGAGAAGTATCCTTCTTCTGTTTGTCTAAAGCAAAAAAAAAAATAGACTGTTGTGTTGAACAATAGTACATATTCTGGATATCTGGATAGGAAGCATGTAATTAAGTGAAGCATTTTAGTGTGCTTGGGCAGTATTTGCATTCATTGATCTTTTCACCTTTTCCTTCAAGCAATACTTTCTTTTAGAGATACATCCTGTAGAGCTGTATAGGATGAGATTTACAGGACGGCAAATTCTCCATACAGCCAGAAAGTTATACATTGAATAGGAACTTGCTTCGAGCCAAACACCCCCTACAGATATTAGCGGGTGGTTGGATGTACAATACAGTATAATCTGGAGGCTAAGGGAAAGGTGAGTGTGAAGATATCATTTACATTAAATTCTGCTTTGGAAATTCATGAAAAATGGATTTCAAATGTAACAGTTTATGAATTGCCTTAGCACTTGCTTCTTAGGCAGTAGACAATGATTCCCTGTGCTGCATGTTATTTATAGCACTAGGGCTGTATTGAAAGTAATGGCTATTCACAATTTTTCTAGGGCAGCTAGAGCAGCCCCATCAAATATGGCCTGCAAGTGGTCAACCTACTTTGTATTATGTTTAGCCCACTCCAGACCACCAGAGTAGCTATATTGGAAGTCAAGCCCTAAAACACCAGGGAAGCGATAGGATGAGGGAGGGAGAGGGAAAGCACTAGAAACCAGGCAACTGTATAGGGAAGGTCACTAGACACGAGGGAACTGTTCAGGGGTGAGAGTGAGACCACTAAACACTAGAAAACTGTATAGGGGATGGAGGTGGCCATTTGACTCCAGGGAACTGTATAGTGGAAGGAGGACCACCAGGGAACTGTATAGGGGAGGAAGGAGGCATTAGACACCAGGTAATTGTATAGGGGAGGGAGGAGGGCCCTTAGACCTCAGGGTATTGTAAAGCGGAGGGAGGAGGGCCACTAGACATTAGGGAACTGTATAGGTGGGGCAGGGGAGTTTTGTAAGGGAGGGAGTTGGCCACTAGACATTGAGGTTGGCCCACAACTTGGTCCCATCATTCAATTTTCCCAGACTTTGTGATCTTTTACCCTACTTTGGAGGGGATTTTTATAGCCTCTTTTACTTTTCACTAGGCAGGTGGCTGATATACTTTTTTGAAGGGAGTTACCAGCAGAGGTATCCAGGATACCTGAGTGGAGACAGGAGTTCTCCACATACCATTAAGGTTGGTTGCTCTCTTTAGTAATTTCTGACTTTCTTTTGTTGTTTTATACTGCAACAGTTGGGCTCCTGTTGTCTCTGTATTACTTTTCTATAAGGTGCTTACTACATGACATTTCTAGGTGTTGCAGCACCATGAAAATAAAAAAACAAAAACAAAGAACAGCCATAGAGTTCTAGACCAGTGAAAAGTAAACTGCTGCCAATGTTCATGAACCGTTCCAAGATGGATGCAGTGAGCTGACAACAGATGAGATTAATGTGTGAAGATAGGTGAAAAAGCAAAACCAGTGGAGTGTCCTTGGAAAGATTTCTGGTGTTGGCAACAGGTACCCTTCATTGGTGAAGTTACAGTTACGTAAAACGTAGAAATATAGAAATGATGTCAGTCATGCAGCAAGAGTTTCTCTGTCTGGTGCTGTGTATCCCGTTTGTATTCATTGTTTTAGAGAAAATGCCAAACAGGCATTACAGGCATCACAACAATCCTCTTAGTGACCCAGACTGCCATAAAGCCAACTACAGTGACTTCTCAGTTTGTGTTGTTTTTTAGGAATGTGTATATAAAGTATACCTGAACCGAAGCAAAGCTACCCAAGGTAAGTAGATGTATGTTCATAATGGATCTCTACATACCTCTGTGCATTTTCCATTTTTTCCATCTTTCCCCTCAGTTATCACACCTTGAAAAATTTGACTTTTGGTTAGAGTCAAATGTTTAGACAGTAAGAGGTAGGCTTGCTGCAATGTTCCCTCCTATCACTATCCCTCAAAGCCTCTTTCAGACGGAAGGCTAGTCGGGCAGTTCAGCATGCAGTCTGTGCCCCCCCAAGGTCCATTTGGGTGCAGTTAAAATGCAACCAAATGGGAGCATTACTAACACCATGCATGTCAGCACTTGACACACGGTGGCATTACCTCACAGCAGAGAACCACGACATGTCACATCTGATCACGGCTACAATAGAAGGCATTCTCAAAAATTCAAGTTTAAGTGAGCATCTGATCCCATGATGCATCACTCTTAAATCAGGGGCGTTGCTAGGCTAGCCCCAAAGATCAGTGGCATGTGCTCCTGATTTATTCTGGGGTGGCCATAATGTCCCCAGGCAAAGTCAGCTGTGATGCTTCAATGGCGGGCATGCTGGGAGCTGTGGTGCATCAATCAGGAGTATGTTGGGTGCTGTGGCACCTCTATGTAGGTATTCTGGGTGTTGTGGTGCCATGCTGAGTGCTGTGATGCCTTTGTGGGGGCATGCTGGGAGCTGTAGTGCATCAATCAGAAGTATGTTGGGTGCTGTGGTGCCTCTATGTAGGCATTCTGGGTGCTGTGGTGCCATGCTGGGTGCTGTGGTGCCATGCTGAGGGCTGTGATGCCTTTATGGGGGCATGCAGGGAGCCGTGGTTCTTCTATGGGGGCTTGCTGGGAGTTGTGGTGCCTCAATGGGAGGCCCGTGAGAGCATGGGAGGGGGTCCATTAGAAGGTCAGGGAATGCTATTGGGGGGGGGGGACTGCCAGATAACCTGGTGACAGACCAGCCCACCCAGCAGAAAGCCAGACCAGCCAGCACAGAAGCCAGGCAACTGTCTAGTTATGTTTAAATGACACTGCCTATTTATGTGATATGCTGCATTTTAGTTTTTTTTTTTTTTTTTTAATTATTAATGGAGAGGGTGGGGGTTTATTAGACATTTTGCATTGCACGCCTACTTAGACCACTGTTAAGTTGATGTACATATGGCTCCACCCATGACCACACCCACATTCTGGTCTGTGGCCACTCCCATTTTCCATCTGCAGTGCCCAAAAGTGCCCCGGATCTTTTAGGATCCTAGCGACGCCCCTGATGCAAATCATCTCTTTATGCCCCTGAAAGCCAGGCACACATCCAGAACTGCTGGTGTTGGTGTATAGTGAGTGTGCCTATAGCTTATGAATTTTACAGAGCCACATACATCCAGCATGCATACAGTCATACTTTATGGTCCTCATCAATGCATGGCATGGCTTGATATGGTTCTATGGGATAGGGCTTGGACCGTAATTACCGAACACCCAGATAGCTCAAGGTGCCTCAAAACCATTGGAAACGTATAAAGAGATAATAGAGACCAAAAAGCCCTCCTAAAAAGCAACGCCGAATATGGTTTTGCCTTTTTAAGACAGAAGGGATTTGTAGTAATTTAGCTTTAGAGCAATTTTAAAGCCTAAAATGAACATAGCATGTAACATGTTCTCTTAAAAGTTATATTGACTTCATCGGTTTTTTTTGTTTAACTCACCCTGCCCTCTACGGATGAGCGCCATTGTATCTTACTGAGATAGAGGGCACTCGTCAGTAAGGGGGGTGTGGTTAAGCCCCAGAAATCAGCTCACACAAGGTCTTTGAGGGTAATTTAAAGAGGAACTCCAGTGAAAAGAATGTAATAAAAAAAAGTGCTTCATTTTTACAATAATTATATATAAATGATTTAGTCAGTGTTTGCCCATTGTAAAATCTTTTACATCCCTGATTTACCTTCTGACATTTATTACATGGTGACATTTTTACTGTTGGCAGGTGATGTAGCTGCAGCATGCTTTTTTGGCAGTTGGAAACAGCTGTAAACAGCTATTTCCCACAATGCAACAAGGTTCACAGACAGGAAACTGCCAAGAGTACGTACTCAGAATTTCTTTGTGGGAGGGGTTTCATCACAATATCAGCCATACAGCGCCCCCTGATGGTCTGTTTGTGAAAAGGAATAGATTTCTCATGTAAAAGGGGGTATCAGCTACTGATTGGGATAAAGTTCAATTCTTGGTCGGAGTTTCTCTTGGTCGGAGTTTCTCTTTAAAGGGAAAACCCCTGTGAAGTCATAACTTTTTAAGAGAACATGGTACACATTCTGTGCATATTTTAGCCTTTATAGTCTTCAAGTGAGCAACTGAGGTTTCCCATGATGCATCACTCCCGAACATGCAAATCTATTTGAAGAAGGCAAAATGATATATAGCGTTGCTCTTTAGAAAAAGGACTTTCCAGTTTCTTTTAGCTCCCTTAAACTTTCCTAGTAGTTCTGGGTATTCTAAATTATTCTAAACCTTGAAACTTGAAAAAAAAAACTCTTCCCAACATGCTTTCTTGACAACATATCATTTATTACAAAACCACGGGAGAAGTTATAGCTGAATTTGTTTAAGATGAGTTTGAATACAGGTATAAGAAGCCTCATTGCTGTGATTTTTTTTTTTGCCTTCTCTCAAGCTCTAATCACATATGCAGTGGCAGCCATGCCCCAGACCGCCACTATGGTCGCCGCTTAATAGGTTCACTTATTGTCATCCCAAGCTGAATAAACTGCTGGGGAATTTGTGACTTGGAAAATGACTTCGTCTATAGAGATAAATCAGAGACTCGCACTCTACAGTTATAGCCGTGTCTGATCACCTCTCGGAGTTCACATAGAACGCTTTCAGTGAATTACAGACAACAGGGGGTGGACAGGTATCAGGGATTAGCCTGTAAGAAACAAGTTATGAGCTCTCTGTGTGAATGCAAATATGCTATTTATACAAATTTCATTGGAGTAATAAAAGAAAATACAGTTCCACCAATTTGTGATGACTGCATGATCCTTGGTGAAGAGCTTAAGCAATCCTTTTCAAATGCCAAGTGTAGGAATATAACAGACACAGATGGACTTATTAATCTAGGAGTTTTAATGAAGAGTGGATGTTGCTACCAGAAAAATTCCAAACTGATCACCGTATTTTGGTAGCACCAGCAGAGATCCCCAGACGCGTGCATGAAAATGGTGCTCGAGGAAAAAAGGGCGCAGGGTTTAGTTGATAAAATATCATTCATATCCATTGTGTTACTAAAAATATTGGGGCGTGTGTATGGAGGAAGGAGTGCGCCCAGAGCCAGCGGAGGATAAGGGGCAGCCACGGACGGGTAGGGTATCGTGCTTCGGGCACTGCGAGGCACATTACACATTAGGGGGATAGCGTTGGGTCGGTGAGGCGGCAGACGCGGAGTGCTTGTCCAATTCCCGAGAGATTTCATGCTGAAATTCATAGAGAATCGGCCTGCGGTGTATGGGCAGCAGACAGATCTCTCCAATCAGATTTGATCAGAGATAGATTTGTTTATTGGTCAAATTTGCCTGACATCACTAGTTGTATGGCTAGTTGGCTACTGCAGCCACTACATCTCGCCAATAGAAGTATCATCATATGACACATGATGGGCCCATATGCAATTAGCGGTTTCTCCTTCATTTTCTCCTAGGTGATATTTCAACACCTTGCCCAGGGCCGGCCCTAGACTTTTTGCCGCCTGAGGAAAATTTTGAAAAAATTGCCACCGCCGCCGAGCTGGGGGGCCGCCGAGCTGGAGGGGTAGCTGGCAGGACGGGGGTATTGGGCCTAGCGGCGGGGAGGGGGGTCGGACCCCCCCTCCCTCGCCTGGGTCCCCCGATCTGCGCTCCCCTCCAGCCTTAAATAGAAGCAGCCGCTATTTGTAAGAGGCACGGGCGGGGAGGTCTCACCTCTTCCCAGCGTGCACTCCACTGACGTCACTACCTGCAGCGTTTTAGAGTGGCTGGTCCACCACCGCCACCTGAATATTTTAAACTTTTTAGCATATTTTATCCTTTTGGTGCCTCTGTACATCGATATGAGAAGTAAATAATACCTTTTCATCAACAAAGGGGTGGGTGATTAAGACTGTTTCTTCAAAGACATTGTGTGTGTCAATGTGTCAAGATAGCATCTCTGACTTGTATAAATAAGGAATGTGAGAAGGGGAGGGGGGAACATGGCAGCTTCTATGCTAGGAGAGATTTCAGTGAAATAGCATGTGCTCAGTTCCCTTTGTTTGTGACTCCACTAAGTCCTTAAAGCTTCACTGTCCCCTCTCTATTTCTCCATTTGGAGCAGGGACGTAGCAATAGGGGTTGCAGAGGATGCGACTGCATCGGGGCCCTTGGGCCAGAGGGGCCCCAAAGAGCCCTCCTTCAACTGCAGTATTAGCTCTCTATTGGTGCTGTGCTCAAAATAATTAGTTCTATAGATACTTTGAATAGTGGTAATCATTAACAAACTGTTCCCCATCACCTTCTTGCACCTCTGACAATGTGGTTGTCCTTGGCAGGTTTTGGTACACCGTATCAATTGTAATATATAGAGTGCTTGGGGGGCCCCATTGTAAACCATGCATCGGAACCCACAGCTTCTTAGCCACGCTACTGATTTGGAGAATGCTCCTACAATACAGGTGTGAGTCATATAGTTGCCCTAGGTTGATGGACGACTTTTACTCCAAATCCACAGCAAGCAAGATCTTCACAACCCTATTCTATTCTGCTCAGTCCTTCGGAAAGCCCATGTGTTGATGAGCCAGGAACCCAAGATTTTAGCTTACTTTTTTCAGTAACCTCACACAGCAGGACCAGGAACTTTAGTTTTCTTGAGAAAACTAAGAAGTCCTCTATTATAACCCTGCCCTCCTTACCCTCTAGGCACTACACTTACCACTGTACCACTGCTGTGCCAAAATTAGCTACGGCATGTGGTTTTATCCAACACTGCATCCGCTACAGCGAGTTCAGCAGCTAAACATGATCATCTTGTGTCCATTTAGAATACTGCAAACTACAATCTTCCTAGGAGGATGTCATGCAGACCATTCTTTATTTTGATGAAGGCAGTGGCATATGTGCTTTAACATAAAGACTAAAAGCAGAAATGTCTGATCTCCAACAGTAGAACAGATAAAAGACTAAGGCTTATGTATGCAAAGAGGTTGAACCAGTTGCTCTTAAGAAAAGTTCAGATGTTTCTTCAAAATGATATGGCACTTTTCGGAATGCCAGTTTCATAAAAGTGGCAATGAAACCTATATGATTGCGGCTTTTATATAGGGTCCCCACTGAGGTTGCCACTTCAGTTTAGCGACAGTTACCATTTTTATAAGACAAGACAAACAACATTTATATGCACTTTTCTCCTGGCGGAAGCAAAGCACTTGAGCTGCAGCCATTAGGGTGCTCTTAGTAGACATTAACAATGTTAAGGAGTCTAGGCTAAGGACTCCTTACTGAATAGGTGCTGGCTTACTAAACGGGAAGAGTCAAAGCCAGAGCCCTTAAAGGGAAGGTCTGTGCAAATCAAAAATAAAAAAATCCACTTACCTGGGGCTTCTTCCAGCCTCTGGCATCCATCCTGTGCCCTCGCTGGCAGCTCCGGTGGCTCCTGGTCCCCTCCGGGGGAGAAGCAGACATCGCCAGGTCGGCCTCTGCGTCGGCTTCCTTTGAGCTCCAGCGTGCGGTTCACTTGTCGTGCTGACGTCATCTGGATGATACAGCTGAGGGGCAGTAGTTTTCCGCCTGCACTGTGCAGTCCAGATGACGTCAGCCGCTCGCGCAGGTGCAGTAGTAATCCTGCGCCGGATGGGAACCAGAACCACCAGCGGTGAGTGTAGCTGCAACAAGGGCACCAAACGGCTGGCAGGAGCTGGAGGAACCCAACGTAAGTGTATTTTTTTATTTTTTATTTGCTCGGATGAGTCCTTTAACCAGCACACTATCCAGCCACCTTTATAAAGCGGTGAACAGCCTGATTGCCACTATATAGATTACCAAATAGCATTTGCCACTTTCCAAGTAAACAATGCCATAGGCTTAAATAGAGAACAGTGCTTGTTTGTTTCAGATACCATTCCTGATTTTGCCTCAGTCCTCCATTTTAAGAAAAATCAGAAAAAGATGGAGCGCGGCATAGTGCATTAGTCATAAAAGATAATTTATTACAAATTAAAAGTTATACTCACAAACTTAATTGTGTTGCTCGCATATCAGCGGACAGCCAACCGCTTATCTCAGCAGGGGCGGATGACGCGCTGTGGCCAGCAGCGCGTAGTTCCCGATGACCTGGGCTCCGTCTCGCTGGGAGGTGGGCGTGGCTGTGTTCAACGGGCGTGTGACGTCATTACGTGTTTCGGCGCACGGCGCCTTCGTCAGATCTGACGAAGGCGCCGTGCGCCGAAACGCGTAATGACGTCATCCGCCCCTGCTGAGATAAGCGGTTGGCTGTCCGCTGATATGCGAGCAACACAATTAAGTTTGTGAGTATAACTTTTAATTTGTAATAAATTATCTTTTATGACTAATGCACTATGGCGCGCTCCATCTTTTTCTGATATTTCTGCCAAGTTACCCCACTACGGAGCGTCGCATTGCATGAACTCTTAAAAGGACTATACCTCTGGTGACTATCCGGGATTAGGAGCGCAAGATACCTTTTTGTGTTTGTGACCTCCATTTTAAGAAGTAGGGGTATGTGTCTGTAATGCAAGACCATGTCCCATATTCAACTCACTTTTTCTCCTTAGTTTTTTTCTCCAAGGAGATAATTTTTCATCTTCTATTTAAAATATCTTTTTAGCCCTTTGTAACTGAAAAAGTACCAAAAAAGCAGGTGAAAAACTACTGTCAATATTATTCTGAGTATTGCTGGGGGTTTAAAAGGTGTTTTATTGGCAAGGTCAGGGAATAGAACCTCTGTGCCAAGCGTTTATTGGACCCATAGCTGTGTGATACTCCGGTTGTTTAATGCCTGATGAAGCGGGGTTGTGCCCGTGAAAGGCGTTGCAGTTTTATCTTGGAGTATGTGAATAAATTATCTTAATCTCAAATGACAGCAGTGGGGTTGTGCCCGTGAAAGGCGTTGCAGTTTTATCTTGGAGTATGTGAATAAATTATCTTAATCTCAATCGACAGCATTGTGTCTGTTTTAGAGTGGCTGGTCCACCACTTTCTACAGAGAGCGACATCTTATTCCTGAGTGGGGACAGTTCTAATCTCCCCACCTGCCTATTTAGTGGTTGCCTAAGCGGTAACCCATGTTTGTAAGTATAATACTTACTTGTCATTACTCCTCCTTGTTCCAATACATACTACACTATATTGGGCTCTCGGTTTGTCTGCTTTATATTGTTTACTTCTTGGTAATTAGCTCAATAAAACAATTAGCTTCCTGAAATCTCGGCAGATGGGAAGGCCGGGCAGGCCTGCTGAAACAGGCTAATAAAACTACTTTGAATGTAAAATACAAGGTAAAATGAAAGTTTATTTTAATAATGAAATAGATTGTTGGCATGCATTTTTCATGCGCTATAGAAATGTCCTGAGTGCTGAAAAAGGTGCTCGGTTCACTTTAAAACCAGTGACTATTCTGAAAGTAAGATAGACAGCAGTGTACCACTTTAAAGTGATATTGTTACAAAAGAAAATCAATTTAACACATTAAACACAGGAAAAACTAAATATAAATCACTTTGATGTCAAGTGATTTGCACGTTGATGTCAAGTGATTTGCACCTTACTGAGGCCGACTGATATTGCCTGCTGCATAACAAATTATCAGATGTACGCCTAGATAAGTAATAATTAGTAAGCAAATAAAACAGATAAAGTTCTCTGCTCCGCCCCTGGATACAGCACAAGCTTCTTTGCCTTGTTCACACAGTGTATACTCTTCCAGCCCAGTGTGATAGTTCTGCCAGGCTTATCATGTAATGCAGGCTTATCACATTACAGCATTAAAAACAACATAAAATGAACAGCTAAAACAATCTGACTTGTTTTCAAGGGTTAAATATTTAGGCCCATATCCTATTACACAACTCGCCTGTGATAAGTGCTGGCGAGATCTTAAATTAGGTGATGGGAGCATCGCCTAATCCAATTAAATTTAACACCAATCCCCTCACTTGGGTGATATTATCGCCCAGCGAGTTCTTTACATTCTATCCTTTTTGTTGATGTCAGACATGAGCGTTCGTGTAGACCTGCAAAGTGCAGGTCTGAACCATGTGTTGTGCCGCTGCATCTGGGGGTTTCCTTTAATAAGGAGACCCCCAGTGATCCCTGTCAGGCCTCCGCACATCGCTGTAGATCTCTGCAGCTGTGCCAGTCACCCCTGAGTAATTTACCTGCCCCCGCTAGACATCTGCAACAAGTCCCGACGCTGTAATTACAGTATCTCTTGCTGTAACTAATGTATCTCGGAGCCCTGGTAAAGCATCTTTAAAGCTCCTGCCGGGGCTCCCCATTGGTCCACTGTCTGGACCATTTTCATTGGTCTTCACACTCTAGCTGTCCCTCAGAGGCAATTTGCATGAACCAAGTCCATCAGACCCCAACAGGTCCATGAAAGATTCACCATAACACCAAGATAGCTGACTGCAGGAGATTATTGTCCAGTAATAGGAGACATAACACACTGCATTTTCCATGCTTTACGTTGTGCTATAAACACCGCATAGCAGGTGAAATGCAAAGTGCAATTCGCCTGGAAATTGAATAGGAAAAATATTTGTTAAATATACTTAGTTTTCGATTTTGTGTCCTTTAAAAGCTATCAGTAGCTCAACTCCTGTGTAGTATTCAGACTACGTCTTTAGTCAGCATTGTGTTGAATGCCTGCAAATTAGTCTAAGAGATAATTAGAGAAATATATGGCTTGACTGACAGATCCAAAGATAACAGAATCACCTTGAGGAATAATACACTGCCTGGGAGAACTAGATTATCGTTTTTAGCATACGGAGAGTTGTAGATATGCCTCCTGGCAGGTCGTTGAAACTGAAGATAAGTCAAACTTTTCAGGAACAGAGAGAACAGTTTAAAAAGTTTTGTTTTTTTTTAAAGGGGATTTTAAGTGAGGGAAAATGGTGTTTAAAGATGAGTTGCCATAACTGATGTAATCCACAAGGTGTCATTTAGACATTTCTCTTAAATACTATTAACTCATTTGGGATAACAGTGTCTGGTCCCTTTAAGGAACAGAGGCTTTTTTTTTTTCTTTTTTTTTCCTTTCCCGATCACTGTGATTGGCTCACAGTGGTCAGGAGGTCAAGAGCCAATAAAAATGACTCCAGACCGATAGGAGGCAGTTCGGCTATCACATGACAGCAGAGTTTACTTTCTTCAGGAGCAGCGATCGGCTCGGGATCGTGGTATGCCGTGCCATAGAATCTATGCCGCATCAGAATTAGAGAGCCACAGATAAGGCGTAGATTCTGCTTCCGCAGTCCCACAACGGTTAAATGATGACAGGGTTGAGTAATCATAACTCCAGTTGTGGGTTTTGCTGTTATTACAGGAAATTGCTAAATGAGTTAGAATGTGATACTAAGGTAAGAGTAAGGAATTATTACTCAGCACAAAATGATGAATCCACAGACACCATAAACAACCGAGTTATGTCAAAACATTCACTAGAATGCTTCCAGGTGCTATACTTCGGTTTAGGACGTCACAATCTCACAGGTTTACTACTGTGTGAAGCAGACTTTCTTTGCTGAATCCAGATGTGTGCATAACCAGCAGCTGAGTATCACCAAATGTATATTAAACCTATAAGGGCCCATTTCCACTTGTGCAGTGGGAAAAGCCGCGGACAAAATTTGCAAATTTCGCATGCGTTTGGATGCAAATTTTCATGCGAATTCGCATACGATTTTGTATGGATGACTATGTATGCAAATTTAACCATGGCAGTGCCTGTGTGCTGTTCCATTGTTTCTATGCGAAATCGTATGCAAATTTGCATGCGAATTTGCATACCAAAACCGCATGCGAATTTCCTATTAAATACATTGTATGCGAATCGCATAGCGGTATGCGGTATGTGAATTCTGATGGCTCTGCCGTGCAGATTTTTTTTTGCACAGAAAAACGCTCAATAACCCTGACAAGTGGAAACAGTCCCATCCACTTGTATTGTCTATGCGAATCTGCATGCAGGAAACGCATGCAGATTTGCTCTAGTGGAAACGGGCCCTAATATATATGACCTGCGGCAGAGGGGAGGGGAACAGAGGAGGAAGAATCCAGGAAGCCTATGCATGCGCAGAGAGGACCCGCAGGCTTCCTGTTCCAGGGGGTCACAGCGCGACTTTTGACAGAGTCACTGTTGTAATGCATTTTTAAACTGAAGAACCGGCAGGCAGAGAGGTTACTGTGAGGCAGGGTGAGTGAGGGGGCATAACTAATTATACGTGGGTAGGCTTAAATGCTACCCAGGGCTACGGTTTAGGGTCCCTTTAAACAGGAACTGTTGCGAAAATCTTAAAATTTAAAACACATACAAATCAGAAGTATGTTTCTTTCAGAGTAAAATGAGCCATAAATTACTTTTCTCCTATGTTGCTGGCATTTACAGTAAGTAGTAGAAATTTGACTACCGACAGGTTTTGGGCTAGCCCATCTCTCCATGGGGGATTCTCAACATAGCCTTTATTCTTTATAAAAACATCCTCTGAAAAAGACTTCTACACTGATGTTGGCCAGCCGTACACTTCTTTGACAGTTGGGAGGGAGCAAATGCCATTCACTAAGCATTTTATAAAGAAATCCCTGTGAACCCCCCATAAGGAGATGGGCTAGTCCAAAACCTGTCGGTTCTGTCAGATTTCTACTGCCTACCGTAAGTGACAGCAACATAGGAGAAAAAAAAATATGTCTCATGTTACTCTGGAAGAAACATACTTCTTAATTGTATATGTTTATATACATTTAACATTTTAAGATTTTTGTGATAGAGATCATTTAACACATGATCATATTCGGCAAATCAGAGCCTTACAAATCTATCAGCTGATCAAACTGATCACATGCCTCTGCATGAGTTCTCCAAGGTGGGGTCATCACTATTGCTAGGAAGGAAGGCTCTACGATCCACTTATGCATTTTGGCTTGGCCCTGAAAATTTCATGCCCAAATGACTGCACTGAAGACTAACAGAATGAGCCCCACAGGCACGATTTTTCTGGCACGCTGTGGAATTGTTTTTTTTAATAACCATAATGAAGCCGAATTTTCACTTTCATACAACAGTTTTAATTTACCCGGTTTCTAACTATTACTGTTCAGAAAAGTTTCTCCAATATAAAACTTAATAAACAAAATGTTCACATGCCCTATAAATGTTTGATGGTGAAATTCCTTTTTTTTTTTTGTATTTGCATACAGCTGTGCTTGGATGTCATTTCCTTTGCAATTTTCTTTGCAACAAAAACCTAGTCAGGCTTAGAGCAAATTCCACAAATCCAGCTAATCCAAATAGGATGGTGGAATTGCTAATACTGTAAAACAGGTAATAGGGAAATGAACAGTACACACTCGTGGATGTTCCTTAAGGTCAGCTGAGCCTATTAGAATGAATTTGGAAAGGTTAGTATTGTCTTTTGTTGATCTCCAATCAAAACTGCAATGGAGAAAAAAGGTCGTGGGCTAGAATGAATCAGCCTTGCTGGACTGTTCTAATCTATCAGAGCAAGAAAAAAAAAACAAATACTATATATTCATGAAGCATTCTTTAAAAGGCTGTAATGTATTAAATCCAAAGTAATAACAAGGTTTCTTGGCACCCTTCTGTCTTGGGATTGAAGTCTTTCTTCAAAGGCAGGTGCATTATCTTTAGACCAATATCTTTGCAATTTATTATAATATATATATATATATATATATATATATATATATATATATATATATATATATACATATACATATTATCACTTGGTGTGTGAGCATTCTTTTCTGTTTTGTTGCAAACACCCGTTAATGAAAGATAACGCTTCTTGGTAAAGCATTCGGTACAGCACTGCTGTGCGTGCCTTTGGCATCTCTCAGCTTTGATGTGAATATGAAGCATCTATGCCTCCTTAGGGATCCTGGCCAGTTAGGCACACACAGAAGAATCAGAATGAAGAGGGTTAGTTTTGTGTGCGTTCTGTCGGATGATTACCAATAATGAAAGTATGTTTGTATTTATATGACGATAGAGCGAGAAGCATGAAGCATCAGAGGGCTTTCAGAGTGTAAACTAAATAGTATACGCGTGCGTGCGTGTGTGTGTGTGTGTGTGTGTGTGTGTGTGTGTGTGTGTGTGTGTGTGTTATATATATATATTTGTGTGTGGGGGTTCAATTACCTGACATGAAGGAACGTGTGCTTTGCGAATGAAAAGTGGTCGTAGGGGCAGGAAAGGCTATGCAATATTAAACTTGAATTTTTTTTGTAAATTTTATTAAAGTGGATCTGAAGCCTAATAAGCAGGAAGTGGATGAAGTCACCATGATAAAATGGGATGCGCAAGAGAAGAGAAGGAGCCCAATATAGTATAGTATGTTAAAACAGATAAAACCAAAGTATTCTCTACCAGATAGCAACCACCTTCAGCGTGTGCAAGGAACGCCCGCCCTGAACTCGGACTAAGGCTGGACTTTAAGATTGCTCCCTCTAAAAAAAAGAAAGTGGTGTCTCTGCCCCCCTCAGGAGGGTGACATGTGGTACAGAGGCGCCCGGTTATATATAAAAGGTATATAAGCAATGGTAGAGGTAAGAGCAACTTACCTCATAGAAGGGTCTAGTCTTATGTACTTGAAAGAAGATTTTATTGCACGAAAAAACACAATGTCTTGACTGCTATAATCCCAGTTCCTCAGGTCAATGATGTTCCTGGTCGCCAAGTGACGGAACTAGGAGCACTTCTAGCGCCATCAGTTGGCAACCAGGCATATCACTGGGCACCTCTCAACCTCTTGTATCTGAAGCCTGATACATTAACTTAAAACCTGAAATAAACATACCGCAAAACAATAATTCTGATATATACAGCATTAAAGAGGAACTCCAGTGACATATACTATACTAGAATGTAGTACATTATTCAGGCTGCCCACTTGTATTATTAGTTATTGTATTTATGAAGCAGCAAACATTATGCAGCGCTGGACAATAAAAAAGGCTAGAGACAATGCTAACAAGGGATAATAGACACAAACTTAGCAAGTTCATACAAGGAAGACAAGGTAAAAGATCGTTCAATTAGGGTGATGGTCTTAGAGACTCAATAATTAAAGTCAGTCCATGGGATAGTTGCACAATGATGAGGGTGCATGGTCACATGGTATAGACTAGGTAAGGAACCCAGCTAAAGGCTTACAATCCTTTTCACGTTAACTATCCTGGTGTCAGCATCAGATGTTTAGCCTACATACACTGTTTATTATGCAGAATCCTCTTGGACTCCAGAAAACACAACAGGTAAACATTCTACAGCGATCACCTGCCAGCAGTAAAGATGTTGCCACCAGTGGCAGGAGAAGCCTTCAACCCAAATAACACCATCCCGACTTTCAAACAGGGTGGTGGGAACCCAATGCTTTGGGGGTGTTTTTCGGGCAATGGACCAGGGAACCTAATCACAGTACACGGCACCATGAAAAAAGAGCAATACATAAGAATTTTCAATGACATCATCAGGCAGTCTGCAGAGAAACTTGGCGTTGCTCACCAGTGGGCATTTTAGCATGACCATGACCCAAAACAAAGAGCAAAAGTGGTGAAGAAATGGTTAGCAGACAACAACATCTGTGGAGGAAGCTGAAGAGGTGATGGCAAGAAGACCCTCCAGCCTGAAAGATTGTGAGTTCACTGGTAAAGATGAATGGGCAAAAATATCTGTGGAGACATGCAAAAATCTGGTCTGCCATAATAGGAAGCGTTTGATAGCTGTAATAGCCAATAAAGGCTTTTATATTGATTATTGAGAATGGTATGAATAATTTTGGACTGGACACTTTTTGCTCAAATGTAAATAAAAGCTGAGAAATGTCTTTTCCCACAATAATGCCTCTTGTACATCGTCTTATCTTTTGGGAGACACCCATGTAATTTCCCGTCAAAAAATGACTTGCTGGTTGAATAAAAGCAACTTTAAGTCAAAATTTGCCAGGGGTATGAATAATTATGGGCAGCACTGTATAGAATTTATTTAGGTACGCTTTATTCAAATTATTTTTTTCACATGCAATAAGCCCCCCCCCCAAAAAAGAACCAGCTATAGGAAAGCACCCCACAGTATAACATAAAAGTAACAATCCTGTGTGCTTCCCACGAGTCTCGTATTGTTGTTTTCAGATTATGGGCAGCATTTTTTAACAGCACTAATGCCAGTTTGATTTAAAATCTGCTTCCTTCAGCTGCAAAACAAACCGCAGTAATGACCCTTTGTACTTTTCAGCACTAAAATCACATCAGCATTGTTTCCTCAGCCAAATAAAAGTGCCTATTGACTTTTCAGGACATCAGGCTAAATTTAACTCTCTGTTTTACTGCCTTGTTTGCACAAATAACAAAACAATTGTTTTAATAATTGCTGCACAGGAAACTAGAAAGCAACTTTAGACAGTTTCTTAGTGGGACTATACAATATGTACCTATGTTTATCTCATCATGCCACATGTCAGTTCAAGTATCCTTTAAGTATAAGTACGCAGTGACCCATTTTTTTTACTCACTGCTGTACGGTGGTGCCCCTATTGGAACTGGTACATTGAGAGGCGAGGTTATGAGTTTTCAGCTCTTTGCTGACCTATGAGTTAACAAGTAAATGGGGTGCAGTCAAGAATAACGCATCTTTCTTCTACAGATGATTTACGGGAACACTCTGACAGTTTGTTGCACTCAGATGAAAGGAGTAGTGGCTAATTCTTATCTTGCCTGCAAAGTATCATTTTTTTTCTTCTGTCCTAAATAATTATGTATCTCTTTATGTTGTATTTTTACATGTGTGCAAGATAATGCACAAGTCGACGAGGTACAATATCACACCCGATATTTTCATTATAAAGTGTGAACTGAAATGTCAGGACAATCCCTTCAAGTGTGTGATTGCTATTGCATTTGGGCTATTTTTTTTTCTTTCACATTTTTAATTCCTTCAGGACTGTTATTGCATGCTGGGAGGTTTCCTACGAATGTTCAGCCCGATTAACCCTGTAGCCTCTGGAGGACCGGTGAGTATAAGGCAATCATGAATAGAATCTAACAAAAATAGTGTGAATATATCACGTATTTTTTTAATAATTAAATAACTGTGATAAGACACTTCATATAACGTTGCAGATGGCATTGATATATAGTGTCATATACATAGCAGTAGTGTACTGAGGTGGGCTGGGGGCAGAAGCCCTGTGCTAAGAGAGGAATCAACAGGCCTTAACTGGCTCTGCCTTCATCTGCCTACATTGTTATTCAATGGCACAGCTTCAGTTTGCAAGATCCTCTTTAATGTTGGGAGGTGCGTAGTCCATTGGAGTCCCAAGACTTCCTACAGATACAGGAAAACACAGAAGGAGACCAGGAGCCCCTTATGGTGTAGTATATTAACGTCAGGTTGTGGATAAATAAAAAGTAATGAGGTACTCACAAAGGTGGGTTGCATGACCAGCAACCACAGTATAACCACAGTAAAACCAGTGAGGATATTCCATCCCCACTCGGGTTCGTCTTCAAATGTCTGGGTCGCACTCCAGAAAAAATTATATATATAACTATAGATGTAATTAATGAACCTAGGTGCTCCGAGCTCTGCGCCTTGGCTACCCAGACACTACTTTATTTGATCAGAGGAAGGGGACTGTGCTCCGTGAAACACATTATCATTTTTGTGTCTGATTATTAGAATTTTTTTCTAATATTGGCATTGCCCCTTCTTCGGAGAGGTCATAAGGACACTTTACGTTTATTACATCCATGGTTATTTTTTGGGGTGCCTTTTCCCTCCCAGTAAGATCATTTTTAAGTCACGTTCACAGGTATCACCTGCAAAACAAAATACTTTGCATTGTTTATAGTAGAGGGATTTTTTGGTTTCTTTTAGTCCACTATGTAAAATCCTAAATTGGATGTTCGAGAGGGTCCAGGGCACATCCAAGGTCTTCTCTCTCCTTATGTATTTTTTTTACACCTTGGGTTCTCTTTATAGCAACAACCATGCATGATGGAGTGTTATAACTAATATTTGATGGAAGAGCAGAGGAATAAGCCGGTCTGCTACCCACATCCCACAAATTATAGGGTTGGTGTCTTGAGTGAGCTACTTAGAAGCCTGGGACAGTTTTATCAAGACTATTAAGGAGAAATTGTGCAGGTGTAGAAGTGGAGCAGTTGTGATCAATCACAATCCATTTTGGTACCGGTTATCCTCCAGTTTTTCTTGCCCTGGTTTGGATGAATCACTCCCTTAGTCCTTTGTGATGTGGGTATGTAGCGCCTATACTACGATTTTTACAATTTAATAAAAAAAAGTTATTCTGTGCACTTTGGAGTGATTAGGCAAGAAGATATTAACCAATATGGTTTTCATTCTTCTGAGTCTTGGTCCTCACTGTGAAGGATTGTGTTGTGCAGATACGCTTACACTGTTCATGCCCCCACACTCTTTGTTCAGAGCATCTCCGTTGTGTCCATGGACAACTCATGTATAGCATATTACGATGTAATCAACTTCCGGAGGGTGTCGGTAGTAATCGTGCAGACTTTCTGTTCGGTCATTGCAATGGACTGAACAGACACTGGACCGAATGGACATGCCAGTACATGTCTAAATGAATCCCATGTTTAACAAAGGCTCCATTGACAAGTCTGTTTTGCATTCAGAATTGTAGGTTCTGGTGTGCACAGAGCCTCGTAGTTTGGATTTTTTATAAGTACTGGTTTGTCATTTCCAACCACCAATTTTTGTACAGTCCTACAAAATTCCTAAATAAAAGATAATAATAGACTATTGGTGTGTTTAGGCTTAGTATTTACTGGCTGTGCTGCAACACGAAGGTTGAAGAGGACCATTCTTTTGTCAGCCGTCTTTTGAGAGACTGTGTCCTGATAAAGTGCTCTGACAAAATGAAGTCACCATTGTCAAGTGAGCTTGACTTACGAAAGGTGCATCTGACAAGCAGCCAGCCTGTGTGCAGGAGAAAGTATCTTTCCACAGCGCAATTTTCAGTCACAGTTATATAAAAGAAATGAGTCGCTAGTTCTGGCGGGGTCTGAAATAGAGGGCATTGTGCCATCCACTGAGTTAAGCGGTCTTTGGGCAAGGGCAAGGTTGTTTCAGCACCAGTAAAAAAAGGAATATTTAAGAAGAGCTGCCAGAAATCACTCACACGTTGGCGCTTACATCTCTGTACTGCTTCGCTAAGAATAACAAAGCATTGCTGTCACAATTTTCAAACAATGCAGACAGGCCCAGGAAGGTCGTCAGCCCTTGGGAGCCCTGTTCTTGTGTCCAGTACAAAAAGCATCGTGAATGACCTGGCTATGATCAGAAATAGTGCTACTGTAAACAGACGTCTTTTAGTACCCTGTTTATCCACAAGAGTATATATATATATATATATATATATATATATATATATATATATATATATATATATATATATATATACATATATATATATACACATACATACATACTGATTAACCTAAACATTAACTCCGCTGCCTCGTTGTGTAGGTCCCTCCGCATACTAGCAAAACAATACTGATCCCTCAAGGTAGACTCCACAAGTCCTTTGAAGATGCTCTGAGGTATTTGGCACAGGGGCATATACTATGTTTTTCCAGCACCTTTCACAGATGATCATCTCATGGGAAATACTTTAATCTCCAATCAAATACCAAGATATTTTGTATTGTAATCACTGTGGACTGTGTTTTACCTTCTGTGAAGTGAGCAGGGCCATCATATGATCTCCCACAAAACTGTATCCTAAAGGTACATGCGCTTATATGTAACCCAGGTGGGTACAAGCACTGGTCAAATAGACAAAGCAAAAAAACAACACACTACCAGTATATGCTGTTCAACCACCTGTTATTTTTATTTATATTCAAAAAGGTATTTCTTAAGAAGGAATCACAAGAACACCTATTGTTCTACTGTAGAAGTTACATATAGTTATATGCACAGAGATATCATTAAACGATTAAAATTCCCCAAACTTGTCTCAGCCTTGAGTATCTAAAGCGACCGTGCACAATACAGGATATTTACAACAATAAATATAACGGTGTCAAACTTGCACATGGGGAGAAGCAGGCACGGGCCTAATTAAGCCAAACATGAGGGCATCTAATAAGCCACTAGCTTCTCTATGCTCATACCTCACCCCATGTGCAAGCGACAATAGCGGTCAATAATCTACTTATGACTGCTGGTCCATGATGGGACCTTGTATGGAGCACTGCACGTATTGAATCTTTGCTTCTCAGGGCTCGTTTCCACTATTGCGGTGCGGAATCGCCTGGATTCCACCGCTGATGAAATCACATGCAGGTGCGGTTATTTTACGCGATTACGCATGCGATTTCGCATAGGTTAGGCTATATGCATTTTTAACCATGTCACTGCCTGTGTTAATTTACATTGGTTCCAATGCGGAATCGCATGCATAATCGCGTAAAAAAGCGTAAGAAAAACGCACCTGCATGTGATTTCATTAGCGGTGGAATCCAGGCGATTCCGCACCGCAATAGTGGAAACAGGCCCATCCACTTGCATTACATGTGCGAATCCGCATGCGTTGGACGCATGCGGATTCGCAATAGTGGAAACGAGCCCTCAGACACGCAGCGTGGATATAACAGCAAGCTATGTGAAGAGGTCTCGCATGTATAGGCCAGACATTCACTTTACAGCAAGAAGGCCATGTGCACTGAGTCTTTTATCATTTGTGAAAGGAGAAATTCTATAAGGAACTGTATTCCCTAATGAATATATATGGCTTCTTGAGGCTGAACTCTGTTTCTATGTGAGATCTGGACAGATTTTTGTGGAATCTTTTTTGCGCATAGTCACTATTATTTTTGTCCATTTTTGAGTTCCATCTACATTGATTTGACGCTAACTGATTGGGGTGACGACCCCTGAGATCTTTATCCTCTATGAGAACTTTGTATGCAGGGCATGGTGTTGTGATTGCGGGGGGGGGGGGGGGGGGCATAGGGGGGCGGGGGAGCACAATTTTAATGGTGGTTGACCACTATTGTCGCTTGCACATGGGGTGAGGTATGAGCATGGAGAAGCTAGTGGCATATTAGATGTCCTGATGTTTGGCTTAATTGTGCCTGTGCCTGCTTCTCCCGATCGGCAAGTTTGACACAGTTATATTTATTGTTGTAGTTAATGTCCTGTATTGTGCACGGACGCTTTAGATACTCAAGGCTGAGACAAGTTTGGGGAATTTCCCGTTTAATGATATCTCTGTGCATATTACTATATGTAACTTCTACAGTAGAACAATAGGTGTTTTTTGATACCTTTTTGAATATAAATAAAAATAACAGGTGGTTGAAAAGCATATACTGGTAGTGTGTTGTGTATTTTTGCTCCATCATATAATCTCCCCTGATGACAGAGTAAGTCTAAAATAGGCATTTATCTGACATGTCTATTTACAGTCTACTGGATGTATACAATAGGCCTGATTTAACTAGAGGGTCCGTCATAACAGCCCTGATGTGAGTACTACCAGGGCCAGATGTGTGGGCAGGCCACCAAGGCCAGTGCCTAGGGCATGGGAAGGCTAGGGCGCTGGGAAGGTTTGGGCGGCAGTGCAGTGGTGTGTTTCAGTTCTATTTGTATTTCTAACTTTTCCGTGCTACTGTTCATCCACCGCCGCCCACTGCGGAACGGATTTGCAATGTCTGCACTGCCGCTGCCACCTCCTCCTGTCAGCCGTCCTTGCTTCCTGCTCTGCCCAGCAGTGACAAGTAATCAGACCTCCGATCGGCGCTGCCCGCAGCTCACAGAGTTGAACGAGGTACCAAGTACAGTACATCGCAATGTACACTTCAAATACAGGAAGTGACCCATGACGTCACTTCCTGTATACGCGATGTACTGTGCATGGTGCCTCTCAACTCTGTGAGCCGCGGGCGGCGCCGATCGGAGGTTTGATTACTTGTCACTGCCAGGCAGAGCAGCAAGCGAGGACGGCTGACAGGAGGAGGAGAGCACTGCAGGTGAGACACTTCTAAGCTCTCCGTGGGGAATACTGCCCATACTGTAGTGGTGGGACTGGGGCAGGAAGGGTATTTAGCTTGTCATGCCATACTGTGCTTGGGGTAGGGTATGGGTAGCTGTGCTGGACTGGTGGGAAGGGGAGAAGGGGCATGTAGCTTGCGAAATTGTACTGTGGGAGGGGACGTATGATTAGCTATATAGTACTGGGGGGATGGAGAGGGCACCCAGCTAGCCAAGCCACACCGTATTTGGGGGGGCACATCTGGGTAGCATAACTGTATTGGTGGGATGGGATGGGCATCTAGCTTGCTATACTGTACTAGGAGGGGGCATTTGGGCAGCTATACTGTATTGGGGGGATGGAGAGGGTTGATGGGGGGATGGAGAGGGTTGCCAGCTTGCCATACTGTACTTGGGGGTGGGGGCATCTGTGTAACTATACTGTATTGGGGAGACTGGGGAGGGCATCTATCTTGCTGTACGGGGGTGGGCTCTAAGTAGCTATACTGAGTTGGAGGGACAGAGAGGGCATCTAGTTTGCTATACCGCACTGGGGTGGAGGTCCTCTGGGTAGCTATACTGTATTGGGGGGCGGGGAATCTAGCTTGCTATACTGTACTGGAAGAGGGGGGTATCTGGCTAGCTATACTGTATTTGGGGGAAGATCATTTGGATGTTAATACTGTATCTGTGGGGGAGGGGGGGGCATCTAACTACTCGTACTGGGAGGGCCATCTGGCTGCTGAAAGAAAGCATCTGGCTACCTAATACTAATTATCTAGGTTCTAGGGTACATGGGATTGAATGTAATGTTGTGGCTGATTCCGCTCCATAGAACAAAAAGGGAAACAATCGAATGTCCACTATAGTGTAGTATGTTTAGTATGGGATAATAATGTATATAAATATGAGAAACTTCTCACAAGAAAGGGTTAACCCCAAGGCAACCACTGTATGGGCAGATGGGGAAATGATCCTGTCCCCAGTACTCGGGTTAAGAAGTCGCTCTCCATAGATATAGAAAAAGGTGGGTACAAACCCTTCCACCAGGGTGGATAATCTAATTTTGTTGAAACAAAGGTACCAGTACAGTATAAAACAAATGAAAAACAGTTTAAAGAGACTCCGTAACAAAAATTGCATCCTGTTTTTTATCATCCTACATGTTCCAAAAGCTATTCTAATGTGTTCTGGCTAACTGCAGCACTTTCTACTATGACAGTCTCTGTAATAAATCAATGTATCTTTCCCCTGTCAGACTTGTCGGCCTGTGTCTGGAAGGCTGCCAAGTTCTTCAGTGTTGTGGTTCTGCTATGAACTCACCCTTTCTGGCCCCTCTATGCACACTGCCTGTGTGTTATTTAGATAAGAGAGAAGAGAGAAGCTGCTCTAATCAGCTGGATAAATCGTCCTCTGAGCTGGCTGGGCTTTCACATACTGAGGAATTACAAACAAGGGCAAAGCTGTTTGCAGGAAAAAAAGAGCAGCCTGAAACTTCAGTGCATGGGGGAAAGAAACACACAAATGATCTCTTGAGATTCAAAAGGAATGCTGTATACAGCCTGCTTATGTATGGATGTATTTTCTATGTGTGGACATACTGTACATCAACCTACTTCCTGTTTTGGTGGCCATTTTGTTTGTTTACAAACAAACTTTTTAAAACTGTTTTTAACCACTTTTAATGCGGCGAGGAGCGGCGAAATTGTGACAGAGGGTAATAGGAGATGTCCCCTAACGCACTGGTATGTTTACTTTTGAGCGATTTTAACAATACAGATTCTCTTTAAAAAGGGGGGGTAGTGTTGGACTTATCTCTCCATAGAAGACTCAACTGATTAGAATCAATTAAAGACAACCTGAGGTGTGTTTAAAGAATGTTATCTGCATACAGAGGCTGGATCTGCCTATACAGCCCAGTCTCTGTTGCTATCCCAAACCCCACTAAGGTCCCCCTGCACTTTGCAATCCCTCATAAATCACAGCCATGCTGTGAGGCTGTGTTTACATCTGTAGTGTCAGTCTCAGCTGCTCCCCCGCATCCTGCATAGCTCCGGTCCCTGCCCCCGTCCCTTCCCTCCAATCAGCAGGGAAGGGAAGGGATGCAGGCGGGGACTGGAGTTCTGCAGGAGGCGAGGAAAGCAGCAGACTGACACTATAGAGATAAACACAGCCAGCTCTGACAAGCTGTTTGTCAGCAGCGTGGCTGTGATTTATGAGGGATTGCAGAGTGCAGGGGGACCTTAGTGGGGTTTGGGATAGCAACAGAGGCTGGGCTGTATAGGCAGATCCAGCCTCTGTATGCAGATAATATTCTTCAAACCCACCTCGGGTTCTCTTTAAGAATAATCTGAGGAAGTGGGCTGTAGACCCGCAAAATGCATTGCAGCACTTTTTTGGAATAAGAAACAAACAATTGTTCTTAATTGATTCTAATCTGTTGAGTATTCTGTGGGGAGGCAAGTCCACCACTACCCCCACCCCACCTTTTTAAACTGTTTTTAATACATTTTATACTGTACTGGCACCTCTTTTTCATAGTGTTCACTCTTTGGACAGAAATGTCTCCTAATCACAGCTGGCTTCGATGAACTCTATTTAGCGCTGGTAAATACTGTCCCCACGCACAGAAACAAACATAGCCATAACAATCACAGATTAAAGAAAAATATAAGGAAAATATTTTTAAACAGCAAAATCTCCAACGATGGAGGTGGGCGAGCGGCTGTTTACCCGCTGCGGCTGCTGCTTGCGCGGCGTATCCAAACGGCGTCCTATCAAGTTAGCCGGTGAAGGTCATTAGTAGTGTGTATACTAATAAACACACACCGCTATCAGATTAGAAGACAAAATGGTTCCCATGACAACCGCCGGACATAAGAGCGCTCCTGGGTTCAGCATTAATTTAAAATATTTTTTTCTCCCCCTCCACGAGTCTCCTTGGAGTCAGTACTGTGAAACACAAGTGCTTGCAAGCTCCCTGTAATCTGCGGCTCCCTTTGAAAACCCATCCGTTGTGTGTTGAAGCTCAGCCAATTAACGTTACGAGAATTGGGTGAATGGTGGAGAATCTGGCAAGGATATGTTTACCAATTAGCTGTTTTTTTTATGATGCAAATGTTGCACGCCAGGCAGCGGCAGAAGAGCGGAGGGAGACGGAAAAGCCAGCTCTGCTAAATATGAAACTGTTAATTGCATTTTCGAAGACACGGCTGCAAGGTGAAACAAATCACAGAAATGATAACCGAGTTCTGCCACCTACACAGCTTTCCTCTAATAATTCTCCTAATCTCTTTGTTTTTACAATATTCCGTCAACGTACCGGGAAAAGGCGAAACGTTAAGCCCCCCGCTACCGTCTCTGATACTGTTACTTTAAAAAGAATGTCACATGCCTAATAAACCTGCTGACTGTGGTGCCTAGGGAACTCCAAATCATACAGATGTTGACCTGTTTTCCACTCTCATTCATGTTAACCTGAGGTGACATGTAGCATGATGAGATAAACATGTATAAGTAGAGTACTAGACCGAAAACTTCCCTGTGGTTTTGTTTTTTTTCTTAATCTTAAAGCAAGGGTTAATAGAGAAGTGCTTGAAAGACCAGTATCTCTGCAGTCAGCGAAAAGCAGAGTGCAGTGCAAACTCTAATACCTGATAAGAGATCCTAAAACTGGTATGTTGCTTTGACAAATACTCCTGATAGCAGGGAGGAGGCAAGAATTTCAATAGGTCAGTAGAGCTCTTGCGAACATAGAATTTTCCGTTCGCAAACGGCAAACGCGAGCTTCCGCAAATGTTCGGGAACAGGCGAATCTGGCAAACCGCCATAGACTTCAATAGGCAGGCGAATTTTAATGCGTACAAAGACCCACAAAAGTGATCAAAAAGTTGTTTCAAGAGGTCTAACACCTGGACAGAGGCATGCTGGAGGGGGGTCCATGCCAAAAGTCCCACCAAAAATTATAAAGTCCAAAGTTGGGTTTTAATCCCTAAAGGGCAGAAATCCCATTATGCACAGTTCTGGGTGTCATTGGGCTGTGGAGTGTCTTACACACAGAAATGCAATAATACTATCATAATACAGTGAAATAATAATGCACTGGAGTGATGCTGTGCCTGCAACTTATTGAGGCAACAGCAGTAGTGTGCACACAGCTCTGGGTGGGCTGTGGAGTGTAATACACACACACACACACAAACCACAGGAGACCGATGTGCTAGCCCTCAAAGGGGCTGTTTGGGATGCTTTCACAGAAAGTGAGGAACAAGAACACAGGCCTAGCCAATCTCTCTGCAGTCAGGCATGGGGGTTTCCCTACCTATCAGCAGTAAGTCTGACCCTGCTGTCACTAACAGTCTGCAGCCAGCAGAGAATTAATCTAATATGGCCATTGCAACTGCTTTTTGATAGGGTGGAGGGTCTAGGAGTGGGTGCTAGCTGACTGGCTGCCATGTTTCTGCTGACTGCGAGGTAAGGGGTCAAAGTTTAGCTCAATGTATAGGGGGCGAATTGAACACGCCAAATGTTCACTGTTCACCACAAATGCGAACAGCGGATGTTCGCAGAATACTGCTCGCTGGTGAACAGTTTGGGCCATCTCTATAGGTCATGTCATCATAACTCACAATGGGTTTTTGGAAAGTATGCCTCACTAATTTTGCGTCACTGTGGCTGTAATGTGCGGTGCTGTTTCTCAGGCACAGTGTAGCGTGAAGATCGCACTGCACCAAGTTAGTTGCTACCCTATTTTTTGGGCACATACGAAAGATGGGGAGAAAAAGCCCCTGCATCTTATATGCTGAATGCAGGGGAGTCCCCAACTTACGAATGCCCAATGATATGAACCGTTGACCAGCCCCGATTTCAGAGACTCCCTGTATTGTCCCCCAGGTGTCCTCTGCTCCCCCCCCCCCCCCCCGTTTACTCCTCTACTCCCCCTGGCCTCCTTTGCTCCCTGTGCATAAACACAATTAGCAGCTCACCTAATGCTGTCCTAGTGCTGGCTTCAGCTGATTGGGTCATCAGCAGAAGCCAGCACTAGGGCAGCCACACGGGAGAGGAGAGGTCTGTGATCACTGCTGGAGCTGTGCAATAGGTGAGCCGCACTGCTACTAATTGTGCTTATGCATGGGGAGCGAAAGAGACCGAGAGAGCGGAGGAGACCAGGGAGAGAGTGGAGTAAACCATGTGGGGAGGAGCCCAGGTTGGAGAGAGGAGGAAACTGGGGGGGGAGCGGAGGAGACCAGGAGGGAGCAGAGGACGACACGGTTGAAGGAGCGGGAGCCAGGGAGGACACAGGGGGAGAGAAAAGTTGCAACGGAGGAGACACAAAGGAACAGAAGGAGACACACGGGGAGCAAAGGAGGACACAGGGGGACAGAAAGGGACACAGAAAGACCCATGGGGAAACAGGAGGATACAATAATTTAGGGAGAACATCTACAAGACGCTCCTGGACCATAGGCGCACCAGGTTTAGTATAATTTTACTCCCCGATTTTTGCCTTTTTTTGCCTAGTTGCGCCTTATAGTCCAGAACATCTTATATGCCAAAAAATATGGTAGTTTATGAAATACTGTAAACCAATAAGGAGAGATCATTCATAAGATAGTGTGTGATGTATGGGTAGTGTGTTCAGATGATGTCATGATATTATACACCTGCAGGAGCAGCTCTCCATAGCCTGATGTCTGATCAATGCCTACAAAGAGGGCACATCACATACCTATACCCGGCTGGGGCGGGCATTATATATATATATATATATATATATATATATATATATATATATATATATACACACACACACATACATATATATATATATATATATATATAAATATATATAATGCCCCCCCCAGCACCGCTGCATCGATTGCCCGCTAGGTCCTCGGACAAGAGTGGGGCTATGTGGATCCCGGTGGCAGACAAAAGATGCAGACAGGCCAGGGAGAGCCAGAGAGACATGCTGGAGTCGCGATCTCGCGTGGGACTCATAAACAGTAAGAAACCAATGCAATTCCCTACCTCGATTGCAGCTCATTTTTCCTACCCCAAGCTCAGATCGGCGTTAATGCCAGGGAGGTTAAAGGTGATATAAGTTTTGAGTTAATAAGTACGGTGACGTCGGTGAGGCAATTCAACACATGGGGTTTTATTATATAGGATTCAAATTAACAATATAACAATGTCCCTTACCATTAACGGGGAGACCTCATTGCTGGTATAAGGGTGTAACACACTATTGCATGCAATACATTTTGGAAGCGAACGTCCCCTTTCTTCAATCACATAAAATTTTGCAACCTCCTGTATTTTTGAGGCTTTTTTTTGTGGAAAAAAGTCACTGCGTCTTATAGTTCAAATGCAGTGAGTTCTTGATTTGTGAACCTCTGCCAATACAAACCTCCAACCCGCCGCAATGTAGGGGACTCCCTGTACTGTGTCCATGCAAAAGAGGACACCAGGAGACAAACGGAGGACACAAGGGAGACACAAAGGGGTATAGAGGAGGACACAAGGGGGACACATGGGGGACACAGGAGGACACAGGGAGACACAAAGGGGTATAGAGGAGGACACAAGGGGGACACAAAGGGGGACAGAGGAGGACACATGGAGACACAAGATGTACAAGGGGCATGAGGTACAAAGGAGGCATAAACTACAAGATGCCCCTTCACCATGGATGCATCAGGTTTAGTATATATTTTTCCTCTGTTTTTGTCCTCTAAACCTTGGTGCATCTTATGGTCAGGAGCGTCTTATAGTCCAAAAAATACGGTAGTTGTTTTCAATGCTGCTAGTGTCCCAGCTTGATGTATCATGAGTGCAGAGGGTTAATGATTGTTTATATGTAAATTTGACCACTCCCCCTGAACTATTCCATTTAAAATCATGGTCCTTAGCAGGACAAGCATAGTCCCTCCATTCTTGTATGCATGTCACAATTGTAACAAGCATGCAGGAAAAGGTTACTTCCCTGTCTTCTTTTTGCTACTTGCAGTTCATCTTTAAGGTATACAAGCTGAATATAAACATAAATACAGTGTACTTATTTCCTCCAAATACAGTTAATTCCTGCGCCTCTAAATACTGTTATTTTCCAGCAGAAAGCTTGTGAGAACGTTAAGGGTGTTCTTTGGAAACAGCATACACCAGTGAAGATAATTAATGAATACAGCCGTGCTGGTCATGCCATGGTATTTCCAGTCTCCACAAGATGCATCAGCACTTTCCAGCCCTTTCTGTTTGTTTCATATAAATGCCTTTTACCATTAATGCTAAATTGAATTCCATTTACAATGACCCGTAGCCTGTTTATCCACAGCTTATAATGACATGTGTGATTAAAGTGAAAATGTGATGTATTGTGGTAGCAGCAATGAAGATCCCACAGTAAAACTAATATGGAAAATCGCTATGATGCTACAAAATACACACTATGGTCTAGTCCAAAAAAAGAGTCTGTTATAAAACCCATCATTGCATAGTGAGAAATACTTCTTCTTGATGATTAAACATCAGTTTTATTTGTACAACACCCCATATTTACAGGGTCTTTCTTCGACCACAGATTTCTGGGCCCAGTCTAACGTATGTATATGTACGCCGGCCGGTGAGTTGGGTGCAGGGCGAGCCAACTGATGGCTCACCCTGCTGCCGCCCAAATTCCTGTAGATATGCAAAATATTCAGATAAAATACTTTTATATCAACATTTTTATTGTTAGACACCAATAAAAAGACAAAGCATTTCATGGGACATGCACTCTTCCTCAGGTTAATACAATACCGTGTCTGATCTGTGTATCTCTGTATCACAGCACCAAATTGCCTCATTTGGCAGTCTGAAACAGAGATACACAGCTCAGAAACTCTCTCGTATTGACCTGAAGAAGAGTGTAGGTCCCGTGAAACACGTTGTCTTTTTATTGGTTATTTGAATAACCAGTGAGTAGAGTGCGCACTATAGCACTAGTGCTATAGAGGCTCCCAAGTCAGATGACAGGCAGCCTGCATCGGGCATGGAAAGCACCTGCTTTGCCAGTTGCTTCTTCCTTCTTCAGTGCACTTACCTCAGAAGAAGCCAGGCGTTTTTGCCCTGCGAAACGGTCGTAAGGCCGTGCACCCTTTTGGCGCCCACACCTGCTACCCCCCACCATCCAGGTACAGTTTTTGAGCACCAGCAATGCAACTTTGCCCTTGTTTCACCATTTGTCAGCTATCAGCAATGTGTTGTTATGCCTTGATGGACATGTTTTTGCACTGCTCTATTCTCAGTTATTAAACTATAGTGCCAGACTTTTTCCGCTTTCTCCCATTTTTACTCCATAGACTTTGTCTTTTGAGTCTTGAGCACATAGTTTCTTGGATGCTTGTTCACCTGACTGCCATATACAGCATTTACCGAGTGCCTGCCAGCTCCTTCATCCACTCCTCTTCTTCCTTCTTCACACCACTTACTGTATCCTAAAGATTTGCTCAAAGCCCACTCATACTCATTTATAAGAAGCGATAGTTGGTAGCTCATTTATCCAAAGCTCCTAGCCATTTTCTTTTTACCTCAAGACTTTTTATTGACCTGAGGAAACAAGATGGGACTTGCAAAATGCGTCATCAAGTGGTTAACTACTTAACCTTTTAAGGACCAATGGCGTAGATCCTACGGCGCACTTGTGGCCGCCTAACTCTGATGCGGCGTAGGATCTACGACATCCACCGTTTCCGCACCCGACACTATCGTGCGCACCTGAGAGGAGAGATTAAGCTGTCAAATGACATCTCCCCTCAGTAATCAGAAGCCATCGCATATGGCTTCTGATCACGTGATCACTATGATCGCCAGTGGATCGTAGTGATCACCATTAGAGCTGCGGTGGAAAGGGGGGAGAATAGGATCCACTCACCTCCCTGCCGTTACCCTGACTATCCTTGCTCCCCTCCGCTCTCGCTGGCATTGCCGCTCGCTCTGACATCTCGGGTCGTGGCTTGATGACGTCATCAAGCCACGACCTGGAACTTAGTGGAGCGGAGATGCCAATGAGAGCGGAGGTGTCCCCAGCTGCTCATCGCTGGAGCCTGGGAGGTGAGTAAAGGCTGCTGCACACAGGGGGAGACACCGGGCCACACAGGGGGGACACAGCCCAGCATGCTACAAAGGGGATCCAGCTGCTTGACCCCTTAAAAGTGCGCCCCCTCAGCATGAAAAATCGCCTGGACCTTAAGGGGGGTAGGCAGCCGGTCCTCAAAATGTTAAGGACGGCAATGATTGAAATCTATGCCCTGTTTTGGTGGCTACCTGGCTGGCAGGGCATAGATTTCAATGAACCGACGCCGCGTGTTCTCACCGCTTTCGCCTCTCCTAACAATCTCGCCGCTGTTTCCCCACCGCAGCTCACTTGCTCTGCCGTCTCTATAGCGGCAGAGCCCTGTATGCAGGTCAGGAGCCAATTTCATTGGCTCCTGACCCTGTCTATCAATGTAAGCCGCTCCCATTGGCTTACATTGATAGGCAGGGTCAGGAGTCAATGAAAGCTGCTCCTGACTGGCTCATAGGAACTCTGCCGTCATAGAGATGGCAGAATGGGTTGCCCAGGTTCCCGACGTGTGGTGGTGACATCGATTGCGGCGGGTATTCATCATTATCCGTCGGGTTTACGCTGCTTCTGGTACCAGCGGTCTCTGGTCATTAAGGGGGCAGAAACCGCTGGTAGTTAAGTGGTAATAAACATTTATATTATTTTTCCACCTATTGGAATTTCTCTGTCATTGAGTTGTATTTTTTATCTCCACTGAGGCCCCTCCTTCAAGTATGTTAGTTCCCCACTCCTATAGAGCGTCTTTTGTTGGTTATTATCTCTTCTTGGGTTAACAACAAAATTGTTCCATTGAAGGACAACCTATTTAATCAGGATAGCCACATTGTACATTGCTGCCACTTAAGGCTCATACACACATCAGACCATAGTCTTTTGAAAATGAAAGATCACAGACCAATTTTACCCCCTTCCATGTAGTATGAATGCCATACCTACACACACAGTCTATTCTATGGAGCTGAGCTCCCCATCAGACAGAAATCTTTGCTGCACACACAGATGCTATAGACATTCAAAAGATCAGTATCTGCAAAAGATCAGTTCCTGCAAAAGATCCGTTCCTGCAAAATGCATTCATAGTCTATGATATCTGCAGATCATCATACACACCTTGTTTAACAGACATTCATCTGCAGATCAGATCCACCTTTCAGATCTGCAGATGATTGTCTGATCTGCAGATGAATGTCAGTTAAACAAGGTGAGTATGATGATCTGCAGATCTTATAGACTATGAATGCAATTTGCAGGAATAGGTCTTGGGCAGGAACAGATCTTTTGCAGATACTGATCTTTTGTGTCTGTACAGCATCTGTGTGAGCAGCATCTTGCAAAGAGTTTTTTCTGATGGGGAGTTCTGTTCCATAGAAAAGACTGTGTAGAGTATGGCTCTCATACTACATAAAGGGTGGTAAGATTGGTGTGTGATCTTTCATTTTCCAGAGACTATAGTCTGATGTGTGTATGAGCCTTAAGAGTAGGCTGTAAAAATCTAACAGGTTTTGGACCAGTCAATCTTCTCATAGGAGATGGCCAGAACTTCATTTAATTGTTACAAAAGCACGCCATGGAAAGAACCTATACAAGGCCAGGCACCCTAATAGTAGCTCCTGACAAAGCAGGGAACGTTTTTCCCTCCCTCTGCCCTAATTTGGTCACTGCTATCAATTGTTCACTGGTGGATCCTGTCCTGGGATACTGTATGTATATTACCTCTGCGCATTGCCTATTCCTTATATGTACTGCTTATCATCATGTGCACTTTATATATGGTTTATGAGCATATAAACACATGGTACCGTTTGGCACTAAAGCACTTTAATCTTGCACTAACTAATCAGCATTAATTAACACATTTCATAAATAATTAGGCATACATTAGCACTTTTGATATTTTATTGGGTGGTTTGTTTCCGCTGTGCTTGGCCCACTGTTTTAGATGGTTTTATGACGGTATTGACCTTTTAGAGTTCTAACAAATGATATTGAATATATTAGTGGTGCAGCCGATCTTTCTCAGGATTTCTGGTTCTTCAATTGCTTTACTCCTCCGTAACCTGGTGCAGTCATTATGTAATAACATGCACTGGGTCACTAAGAAGGGCATGTTCTTCTTAGTGACCCTGTGAGTATGAAAATGTTGTGCACAGACTAATGGAGCAGTGCACCAGTCGGGACAGGGGAATTGCTATGCTGTCAAATACGTTCCAGGGGACCCAGAGAGCACAATAAAGTTGGGAATGGGGAAGATAGAGGTGGAGGAGATCTGGGAGGATAGCAGCCGACTCGGCTGTTGGAGGGGTAAGGGGGCCCTCAGGACTTTAGCCACAGGACCCCACTGTAGCTAGAACTGTCCCTGTGTACAGTTTAGCTACCAGAAGCAGCAGGAGAGAAGCCCCCCATGCACAGAATTCTGAAGACCACCCAATTCTTTTGTTAAAGTGGACTTGAAATCTTGCACAAGACACAAGGAAAAGAGAGAGGAATGCACCCGGTGTGTTTTTAGAGAGAAGAGCCTGTCTAATTCCCACCCATCTGTAAGTAATCACAAGTGTAATTTGATCTCTCAGCTCTGTCAGGACAGAAATGTGGCAGTCCTTGACAGACACAGCTAACATGTAAAGATGGGATATTAACCCCTTGTCAGCTTCCATGAAAGCAGAATTTAGACAATGCAGATTTACTGCAGGAGTTCTGTAAGCTGTAACACATGTTTTCTTTAAAGGCTATTATGTTGTTGCTTATCTTTTAGAGCGGAGAGGAAGTTCTGAATTCAGGTCCGCTTTAAGCCATTCCAACATGACACCAGAACGAGAGACATAGAAGATACATCTAAAATGTGCGCCAGGCAATTTATCTATAAACGGGTAAGTATATTCTGCATATGAATACCAGGCAAACCACCCAAGAAACAGTTATAAGCTTTTTGTTCTCGGTTGTAAAAGTGGAAGTTTCACTTTAATTATTAGTGGTCACCGTGGCCACCGGGACAAAAAAGCTGCCATAATTCAACTTTCTCTACTTTTAGTGGGAAATAACCTCAAATCTTGTTAAAATGTCAATGGCTGTAAGGAAAAAATACAGACATTGCTTTCATTCCTGAGCTACCTTGTTAATCAAAGCTTTCCCCGCTCCAGAAAAGAGGGAGAAAATAGACATTTTGATCCTATCAGTTGACAGACAGCACTTAACCCAGATTTAAATAGCGCAGAGACAGTCAGGGGAGATGGCAAACTCGACAAGGTAGTTTTCTGTAATAAAAAGGATATGATCACATTTGCCAAAAAGGAAAGCCGTTCAGACAACACAACAATTTTCACTCCGCTGTCAGCGGCGGGAACGCGGGAGAGACGAAGGATGGGTTTATTGTCCCTATGTGTTCCTTTTGCTGTTTCCTCCAAAGATTAAAGTATTACAGTGTGAAAATCATAAAAAATATAAGAGCGCGCCACTACGGGGAACGGCGATGCTTTGAAGCAGGATTACTATCTCTCTGCTGCCAGAGTCATTTAAAGGTAGAGGAATCAAGATTTATAATACGCCGTAACTCACAACTGGTAACAAATCCGGATAGCCACCAGCCATTCTGAGCTTGAGTTATGATGAATGCTGGAGGAGACGGGAGAAAGTGCTGCTGTCCAAAGCAGACAAAAGAGCTTCACTTGTTATTTGCTAACTGCACTAGGAAGACGGAAAAGTAGGATCAGATTAACTTTGATGGGCTACGTACTGCACTCATCTCAATTGAGAGAATCTTTTAAAGAGGAACTCCAGTGAAAATAATGTAATACAAAAAGTGCTTCATTTTTACAATAATTATGTGGAAATTATTTAGTCAGTGTTTGCCCATTGTAAAATCTTTCCTCTCCTTGATTTACATTTATCACATGATGACATTTTTACTGCTGGCAGACAGGCCCGACACAAATGTCTTGACACACTAGACTTTGCCCTCCGTGGCCACGCAAACCTCCGCCGAACCACACCGCAAGTGTGCTGGCTGGCCCAGCTGTCACTTCTCCCGTACTTCCCTTGTCCGTCATGGGAAGCTATGGGTACCCCTTAGTATTAGGTAGCCAGAAGTACCCTTAGTATTAACCACTTCAGCTTACAGGGTTGAGATTTTTTTTTACATCCGAGCAACTTTCACCTCCCATTCATTTGCCAATAACTTTATCACTACTCATCACAATGAATGGATCTATATCTTGTTTTTTCCGCAACCAATTAGGCTTTCTGTGGGTGATACAGTTTGCTGAGAATGAATTTATTCTAAATTCATTTTAACAGGAATATTAAGAAAGAAATGGAAAAAAAAACATTACTGCTCAGCTTTTGGCCATTATAGTTTGAAATTAATACATGCTACCATAATTAAAACCTATGTACTTTATTCACCAATTTCTCCTGCTTATTACACCATTTAAATTATGTCCCTATCCCTATGTATGGCGCCGATATTTAATTTGGAAATAAAGGTGCATTTTTTCAATTTGCGTCCATCACTATTTAGAAGCCCATAATTTAACAAATCATATTGATATACTCCTTTGACATGAATATTTAAAAAGTTCAGATCCTTAGGTAACTATTTGTTTGTTTTTTTTATTGTATTTTTTTATTTTACTTTTTATTAAAACTTATATGTGTGTATTTTTTTGGTGTGGGAGGTAAACAGGGGATTTTAAATGTGTAAAAATGTATTTCTTTAATAAAATGTGGTTTGGGGTGTAGTTTTACTATTTGGCCACAAGATGGCCACAGTCAAAAAGTCCTGGGAGTGATCAATCTCGCTCCCAGGAAGAAGAAAGAATGCCAGAGCTCAGAAAAGCCGCAGCATCTGAAGAGACGCTGGCGGCTTTTCTCCGGGGGGTCCGATCAATGAAAAGGATCTATAATCCCTTTCATTGATGGCTGGCCTAACGGCCGGCGACGGAAGCGCGCACGGGGGGGGGGGGGGGCGCGGGAGCCCACGCGACCCGCGGGAGTGCGCGCAGCCTAACTGGACGAAAATTTTCGGCCAGTTAGGGTGAATTGGTTAAGTTGCGTAGGGAAGGAGGGAGGAAGGCACTTGAGGAGCAAGTCTATCATCAGGCGCCAGTAGGCATGTGCCTACAGTGCCTTATGGTATATGCGGCCCTGCTGGCAGGTAATGTTAGTGGAAGAAGATGCTGCTTGCTTTTTTGGCAGTTGGAAACTGCTGTAAACAACTGTTATTTCCCACAATGCAACAAGGCTCTCACAGTGTGATGTCAGAACCATGGTCCTGACATCACACTGTGGGAGGGGATTCACCACAATATCAGCCATACAGAGCTGCTTATGATCCATTTGTGAAAAGGAAAAGTTTTCTCATGGTAAAGGGGTATCAGCTACTGATTAAGTTCAAATCTTGGTTACGGTTTCTTTTTAAAGGGATAGATCCCTCATAACTAGGACTTCAAGAGCTCCAGGGAAAGATTAGAATTAAAGCGGAACCCTGGGTAGTTACGAGAAAAAAAAACTAAAACGTAGGCACATGTATTTCCGGGAAATTACCCAGTGGCTGGATGGTGTAATGGTTAAGGGCTCCGCCTCTGACACATGAGATCTGGGTTCGCATCTTGGCTCTTCCTGTTCAGGAAGCCAGCATCTATTCAGTAGGAGACCTTGGGCAAGACTCCCTAACAAAGCTACTGCCTATAGAGCACGCCCTAGGGCTGCAGCCCTGGCGCTTTGAGTCCGCCAGGAGAAAAGCGTTATATAAATGTGATTTGCCTTGTCTTGACCTTAAAGTAGACCTGGACACTTGCACAGGACAGAAGGAAAGCATAGAGAAATGCACCCTGTATCTATTTCGAGAGTTTAGACTGTCGCATTCCCCCTCATTTGGGACCAAGCATAAGTTGTTTTTTGAACCCTCAGCTGTGTCAGCTGACTGCCATGGCAGAGAGCTAATAGGTAAACACAGGATAAGAACAATATATCTGCTTCTATGAAAGCAGGAAGTAGACACACTGCACATTTATTGCAGGATTTGTATCAGCTGTAACAAGAAAATATTTTTCCTTAAAGGTTATTATGCTGTTGCTTTTCTTTTAGAGCAGAGAGGAAGTTCTGAGTTCAGGTCTGCTTTAATCCTCCTCTTCCTTCCTTGCAAGGTACATCTCTCTGTGTCACTGTGACGTTTTCCAAGATGGACACTCATTCCTTCTAGTATCTGGCTCTATGGTAAAATAAAAAGGTGGCTTTGATAGACAGGGCTGCTACTAACTGACCAGAATGGATATTAGGATACAGGGGCATAGTGGAGTCCCCGGTTTGAGTCCCAGACTGGGCACTGTCTGCATGGTGTTTGTATGTTCTCCCTGCATCTATGTGGATAGTGTAATAATGAAGGCCCCAGCCTCTGACCCAGTAGCTATTCAGTAAGGAGTCCTACTGCAATACTCCCCAACACTGCTACTGAGGGCCCCCCAGTGGGTGCCTCTCAAGCAGTTTGAGTTCGTCAGGAGAAAAGTGCTATACAAATGTCTGTTTGTTTATTCTGTTGCCTCTCACAACCGAAAAATAAACACATACATTAATTGGCTTCCCTCTAAAAAAAAAAAAAAAAACTGGCCGTAGACTACGATAGGGAGTCAATGGTAAAGACATACCAAAACAAAAAACAGCATTGAAAACCCAAAATAGCAGGGTTCTGGCAATCAGCCTGCTTATCATGAGCCAGTTCCCAATCTAACTATGTCTAAATTATTATCAGCAGTTGGGAGGTTGTGTGTAATCTAAACACATGTACAGATAGATGAATGTCTGTAATGATCGCTGCTGCAGCAGGCATTGCTGGAAGTAGTAGTGCTGCAGCTCAGGTAGTTCTCATCTCTTTACATGCAAGCTGCATAGCTTTGTCTGCCTTTCCCTGCTGTCAGCTTGTGACTGATTATCATTCACCTGTGTGGGAATCTGCATGTCTGCTCCCATTGGATGACCTCAGTATAAAGATCTGCTTCCTGCAGGGTTTCCTTGGGTTTTCATAGCTTCAGTTTAAGCCTGCCTTGCTGTCGCTTCAGCCCCCGATCGTGTTTCTTGTTCTAAAAGATACTTTGCTGGTTTTGCATCATATATTGGTTCATTGCCCATATATATGCATACCAGCACGTTTATTATTTTCCTTGTATTCGTGTTACGTTGATACATCAGTGTCGCTGATGTATACGTACACGAACTGTTTATATCCTGTGTGCAGTTAGTCAGCTTCCAGCACGTTTTGGTAGTTTGCGCGTATCGTGAGCACCCGTGCTGAGCTAGTATCCTGCTCCTGGTCCTGTTCGTGGATTGCGTTCATCTCTGCGAGGAGATAACGAATCCTTCTGAATCCTGTCCTGTTACCGTTTGTGGATTGCGTTCATCTCTGCGAAGAGATAACGAATCCTTCTGAATCCTGTTCTGTTACTGTTTGTGGATTGCGTTCATCTCTGCGAAGAGATAACGAATCCTTCTGAATCCTGTTCTGTTACCGTTTGTGGATTGCGTTCATCTCTGCGAAGAGATAGCGAATCCTTCTGAGTCCTGTTCCCTGTATTACTCCAGTCCTAGTCAGCGTTCCTGCTTATGTCATATATCGGTTCATTGCCGATATATACATATGTTAGTCAGACGTTACAAATAGTTTCATTGATAGCTGTAATTGTAATACGCTAGGAAATCATACTTATTGTATATTTATCTGTGTTACTTTCATCCAGGGGCGTAGCAATAGGGGGTGCAGAGGTAGCGGCCGCATCGGGGCCCTTGGGCCAGAGGGGCCCCGAATGGCCCTCCCTCAACTACAGTATTAGCTCTATATTGGTCCTGTGCTCATAATAATCACTTCTATATATACTTTGAATAGTGGCAATCATTAACAAACTGTTCCCCATCCCCTTCTTGCACCTCTGACACTGTAGTTGCCATTGGCAGCTTTTAGTGCGCCGTATCAATTGCTATGTATAGAGTGCATGGGGGGCCCCATTGTAAAACTTGCATTGGGGCCCACAGCTCCTTAGCTACGCCACTGCTTTCATCTATCTTGATCCTGCTATTTCCTGACTATCCTGTCCTGTCTTTGTGAGGCACGCCATCGCCGCAACGCATTGGCTGCCTCATTCCAGTCTGTGTTATTGTGGACGCTTGCTGTCACTAAGTAGTGGCTAGTTAAGCAAGCGTTCATTCTGTCTACCTGTCCTGATCTCAGTTCTGGTTTATGCGCTCAGCGCTACTTTGCGCTGAGACGTTATAACGAAAGCATTGTTTGTGGCTGTCAGATCTGCACCTGCTCTGTGCGCCACAATCTCCTATTGGAGTCAGTCCTCCCCTCCACTATACTAGGGATAGCCTGTTTCCTTGTGCTAGTGTGTGTACCTCCTTCACGCCAGCTCATGCGTTGCATGCTGACTGTGGAGAATACACCACCAAGCCTTACAATGTCCTAAATCTTTTAATACAAGTGCCATTAATTTTGGCACTCCGATTTCCTCCCACCTCCCAAACACTTACAGAGAAGATGATTGGCTTGCCCCTAAATTGGCCCCAGACTAAAATACATACACTGCATGATACATACACAGACATATGACCATGGTAGGGATTAGAGTGTCAGCCTTCTGAGGAACAGTTAGATGACAAGTCAATATACTCTGTACAGCGCTGCAGAAGATGTTGTGTATATATATATATATATATATATATATATATATATATATATATATATATATATGTGTGTGTGTGTGTGTATATATATGTGTGTGTGTATATATATGTGTGTGTGTACATATATATATGTGTGTGTATATATATATATATATATATATATATATATATATATGTGTGTGTATATATATATATATATATATATATATATATATATATATATAAAAACAGATGAGAGCTATTCACCATGCCACCCGAAAGCAGGAGATGTGGGCGCATGGGGCATGTGGACAAAAAGGGCACCGCCATTGACTCATGTTAAATATCGTGTGATGGGGGCGCCCATCCCATTGGGCACCCGGTGAATATAATGTTTTCAATGGGCGCCTGGTGAATAATAACGTTTACAAACATACTTACTATAGTTATCATTTCTATGTATGTAAGATTTTATAACTAAAACGTTATTTAGTGGAATAGTGGAAAATACTAAATTCCTCAAATAACTAAATATATTGATTTAAAAAATAATTTGATAAACGATATGGGAGTTTTAGGGTTAGGCACTACTAGGGGGGTCTTAGGGTTGGGCCTCACCAGGGGGGATTTAGGGTTAGGTACCACCAGGGGGAATTTAGGGTTAGGTACCACCAGGGGGGTTTAAGGGTTAGGCACCATTCTTAGGGTTAGGGATAGGTGGTAGCAGGAAAAAAGGGCGCCGGCTGAGGGTATAGGAAAAGGGCGCCGCCATAGACTTTAATGCAATTATCGCTAATACGGCGAAAAAAAGCAGAAAAAGGGCGCCGCAAAAAATGTTGTTAACATTAGAACATTATAGTTGAGGTAGTTATTGTTTTAGAAATGTACAACGTTATAGTTTTTGTCATATTTTGTTAAGAAGTACAGATTTAACGTTTTCAAAGGTATTATCGTTAATATATGTAAAAGGGTGTTTCTGCAGAGGGAGTGGTTAGGGTTAGGCACCACCAGGGGGAGTGGTTAGGGTTAGGCACCACCTAGACAGCGGTTAGTTTTAGGCAACACCAGGGGTGGTGGTTAGGGTTAGGCACCGCCAGGTGGGTAGTTATGGTTAAGCACCACACGGGGGTTAGGGTTAGGCACCACCAGGGGGGGTTGGTTAGGGTTAGGCACCACCGGAGGGGTTAGTGTTAGGCGCCACTAGGGGAGTGGTTAGATTTAGGCACCACCAGGGGAGGGTTCTGTGTGAGGGTAGGGTTGGGTTAAGCAGTATTGATGAAAAACGCGACAACATTTACCGTTAATATTTATTCATTATTATATCTCGTTTGTTTTTTTGCAACAGTAAATATCGTTAATAAAGCTCGACAACGATGGTTCTCATTATCAAATTTCGTTAATACCTGGCGCCAAATTCATTAATAAGTCGGGCCCTTTTTTCATGCACGCGGGATAGGTAGAGGGAGGGTTCTGTGTGAGAGTAGGGTTAGGTTATGTTGTAGTAAAATGTTAGTAATATTTACTGTTTTACTACAGTTATAACAAGCGTACTTTTTTTCATTGTTATAAACGATCTTTCAAGATTGTATTACATGAAGAAACGATAAATTAAGATTATACACAGTATTATACAATTATAATGATTATAAATATATTATCGTTTTCAGTGTTATAAACCATATTTTCAGATTTAATACATTTAACGATAAAAGAAGGTTATACACACTATTATTCAATTATACATATATTATCGTTTTCAGTGTTCTAAACTATATTTTTACATTTTTTTTATTACAACAACAAACGATAAAATATGGTTATTGACAAAATCATTTCGGATACACCATGCGCCCTTTTTTCCAGGCGCCATTTTTTGATGTACGCAGACCACCCACCCTGAATAGCGTTAACATAAGTTACTGAATTACAATTAAAATGTAAGACACAGAGGACTTTTAAGTAGGACAATCTCACACAAAGAATATGTAGACGCACATTATTATAAAACATCAACCTGCATTTACTTGTCTCCTTTCTTTGCTTGTAATGAAAAAAAGGACTCATTTAATTGATTTGTAAGATTGTGTTTGTTGGGAATAAAATCATCCTTCGAACAAAAAAAAAAGTCCTAAATCCAACTTTGCAAGAACTCTGTCAGCACTCTGCAGTTATTCAGCAAGGTGCAAATTGAATTTTCTGAATATCTGTTGAAATGAAATTGCCACATAACGTTCTGACATTTTAAATTGGGTAATGTTTTAACATGCTTCTTTTTTGCATTGTTACTACTTAGAATGTTTTCATTAACCGCCTTATGCTTTTAAATCTTCATCCAACACAACAACCGGGAATGACTGGAGGAAGGATTAAAGACATTCTTCTATTATCACTTTGTATCTATCCAGATGGCAGCTGAAAAACACATATCACGTTATCTTCACTTACAAGAAAATCAGTCCAGTAAACCTCACACTGAAAGATTTAAATGCTGCCTCTTGTGCATGATTGGGGCTCCTCTCTGTCTCCTCCTCCTCACTTCAGCTCAGTCTCACGAGTTCAGACTTGGCGCTTGGAGCGCCGTTAGCCTGGGATCGCGTTCGGCTCCGTGATTGCGATTTTAACTAAACTCTGCTGATTCTGCTGCGATTTGCGATTGTGATTCCCGTTCCATAGAACGAGAACCACAGGGCAATTGCCCCCAAAACACTGCATGTAGCGCGTTTGCGATCAACCGAAATTGCAACCGTTGCAGTGTGAATGTATTTATAGGGATACATTGAAGCAGCACTTTGCTTATCACCGGCAATCAGCAAAGCGCTTAATAATCGCCCGAGTGTGAACCAGCCCAAAACCACTGCCCAAAAGGCCGACACAAACAATGTAACTCAACGTGGAACATAGAAGAAGCAAGTGATAAGGTTAGGTGTTTCTGCACAAAATCTGCAACTGCCAAGCAGATCTTTAAACATAATTTATGAGCTGCATCAGGAAGAGCATATAACGCACATCAAAGTTATTCAATTTTGCACGTTCCTGATGCAAAATTGTCATGGATTTATTTCTTATACAGCATTGTATGGCACTCCCAGCAGTATGATACTTGCCCTTAGAAACTATTTAATGACCTGAGGAAATGGGATGACTGTGCGTGAATATGCGTTGTCCTTGTTTTTTCATTATTTTTTTTTTAACACATAAACTCCTACATTTTTTTTTACCCTAAACTATGTGGCATCCTGAGGGAAGCTTCTCTTACTTTTTAAACTGCTTTTACGAGTTCTGCCCCACCCTCCCAGTGTACATTACGACCCCTGGTCATCACTTCGGGCAGCTACCAGTCACCCCCTTTGGTACGACCTAACCATTTCAAGACACGTGCATGTGCAAGTGTGATTTTAGGCAAATTTATAACCTCCAATATTGGCAACTTTGCTACTCATCTACACTCATATTATTTTTAATCTACTCACATTTATAATATATACTGGTAGGTTTAATTGTCTACAAACATTTAATTGTTGAAAATATGGTCTGCCTTAAAGTTTTACTTAGCCATTTTATTACACCGTTTATTAGGAAATTTCCAGTCCCATATGACTTGCTGGTTATTGGTTTTCTGGACACCACTGAAACTGATAATTGTGCTGCATTATCCAGTGATATTTACCAACCCTACAAGGAACACTTTACATTGAAGGCATCTTCCTCCCAGAGGAAGCTTCCATTGTCTTTCTTACAGTCAATGTCTGTAAGCCAAAAATAATAATTACTTTCCTTTTATGTGTGTCCGGGTGAGTTTTCGCTTTAAAAAAAAAAAAAAAAAAAAAATCCGGACAGAATGATTGGCAAGTTCAGGACTCTGGGTTATCTGAACCATCTCTTCAATACACAGTGCTAACACTAACCTGATCCCCCGAGATCTCCTTATGCTACATACAAAGCAAAAGAAAGCTTAAACTGAATTTTGGTTTGGCAATTAACCTGTTATGCAGCCCAGACAGGCAGGATTAAACAAGAACGCCTGCTCTCCGACAATAGTATTTCTTTTTTATTCCTCTGTTCAATGTGCAGCCATATAATCCAAGATCTATTTTCTTAGGATTTGCAAGAAATTGTATTTCTTTCCACCGTTTTCGTGACACATTTAAAAGAGGTGGTCAGACGGCATAGATCCCTCCACGCAATGTAGCATTTCAGACAAAGGATTTCTACCTGGCTGTAACATCTAAGGATATAATAAAGGGTACATTCTGCTGAGAGACTGAATATAAGTAACAAGTGGGTGCGTATGAAATACTGTAGAATAAGTTAACATTAGCAGATAAAGTATAGAACATTTTTTAAGAGCTGAACAGGGGGATTAGAAAAGCCAATTCTTAGTCTATGTAATATATACGTGTAGAACTAAGTATGAAGGGAACCTGTAATAAAGTGAAAAAGAGTAAAAGTTGGATACTTACCTCAGTAGAGAAAAGCCTCTGGATAGTGGAGAAGCTTACAGATCTTTCGACGAGCGTTCTTGCCCAGGGTTCCTCTGAACATATATGAAAAGAGCTTGTAGCATATGTTCTCATGGCTGCGTCGACCTCTGCGTATGAGCATGGGTGTGAACAAGTGGCTTCTCACTACTGTGCTAGCATGGCCATACCCACACATGCCGCACTCATACACAGAGGGAAGCATAGCCAAGAAGAGGAAGAGGGTCTCTGCCACCGGCGGATGGGTGGAGGAGAACATGGGAAGCCTCTAGTTTGTCCAGAGGAGGCTTCCCTCTACTTTAGTATCTATTTTTTTTCTTCACTTATCACATATTTGCTTTAAATAGCACTGTCTGAAAGTCCCTGATTCTTATTTTCATAGCAAATGTTGAAAATCTAGGTCTGAATTCATACCCAGATATGACATCAAAAGGGTTTTCAATTCTTGATTCATGTTTGTGGCAGTAATGTGACAAAATGTGGAAAACTTCAAGGGGGCCGAATAGTTTTGCAAGCCACTGAATATCACACTGGCATGGCTGACCTTTATTCAGATCCCACACAGAGAAATAATGACCTTTTGGATTTTTCAGTACAGTTGCAGGGACTGCTCCCATGTAGTTATGCCCCTGCTTGGCAGGTTGTGCTTCGCCACATAATTAGTTATATATAGAATGCTTGGGAGGGGGGGATGTAATGTAAAACTTGCACTAGGGCTTAAAGCTCCTTAGCTACGCCCCAGGCTTATAGATATACTATAAGATATTTTCAAGACTAAATTTGTATGTTTGCTTAATTCATGACTGTGAATGTTTGAGCTCTTGAGCTTATGTTAATACACAGAGGTTTCTCTACAATATGTATTAATGCCCTCTTTCTAATAAAGCAGAGTGGTGCAGCTGCTGCCTAGCCTACTGTTGCAGCTGCTCTTCTGGCAATCAAATAAAAAAGTATTGCTTTTGATTGTTTGTTACTAAAAGTAATTCACAAGACGCAGGCCTCAACCCCTAAAAAAAACCCTAAAATCTATTCTAAAGCTTGTCACGGTTAAAAATATACCCCACATATGTCATCTGATAACTCTCTGGGCATCTAGCATGCCATTAACGACAATGTGTCCATGTGGCTTTTGACAGGCCAATTTTCCCCACAAAGTATTTTAGCGCCATACTATGTTTGCATAGTCCCAGAAGAGTCTGGGCAGCAGAAAAAGGCCACAATGTCACCATTATGGAAAGCTAATAACAAGGGCTATTGAAAAGTGGGTGTTTTGTAAGCTACTGACTCATGTAATTTTGCTGAAACTTTCCCAAGTTTGATCATAACTTTAAAAATGACATTTTTTTCTTAAAATGGATTGCGTTTGTCACTACCTACTTTTTATGTGACATGAGTTCAAGCTATAAGATGCATCAAAATGTATTCTACAACTCATTACGGTTGAAATGAGGTCACATATACATCCCTTGTTAACACACTGGGCCATATGCAATTCACTTCTCCTCTTGATTTTTCTCCTAGGTGATATTTTTGCAACTTGTCATAAAATGCCTTTGAAATCACCAGCAAGCAAGAAATTACTCAAAATAAATTTGCTAGTACTTTTTCACCAACTTGTGGGTACTTTTTCAAGGGTAAAATGCTGAAATTGCAGTTTACAGAGAAGATGAAAATTATTTCCTAGGAGATAACTCAGGTGAAAAAATTAATTGCATATGGGCCACTGTCTCTTTCAGATACAGTGTTCATTGAGGGCTGGAAGGACACTGATTGGCCAAGGGATCACATGATCCTTTGGACCAATCACTGCAGCCACAAGGGTAAAGGGATCACATGATTCCTTTGCCCAATCACTCATGATTTCTTAATTTGTCTTGATAGGGGCCTCTTGATTTGTCTTGTTGGGGGTCACATGATTGCTAACTGCGAGACTATGGGAAAAGCTGAATCATCATCATATGAGACAATAGCATTAAACCTACTTTTTTTTAGCTTTTTAAAACAGAAGATAAAACTGGGAGGTTCTAAAAAAATAAAATAAAAATTTCAAGAGTAGAATGGATGAAATTGTTTATCTTCACAGTTTATTTTCAACTTGGATTTTCCATAATGTTCATGTATGTGTTAAAATGTTTGTACAGTATTTAGTTTAAATTGCTGTTGCCACTTTGTGATAGATAAGTGACTTTTGGGTTGCAGTTTGGGCACTCAACCTCCAAAAAGTTCGCCACCACTGTCCTAATATAATGTCCCACCATTGCTAAGTTGATGTAAATTTGTCTCCACCCATGACCACACCCACATTCTAGTCCATGGCCACACCTATTTTTCAGCGCGGCACGCTATGCACGCCGCACAGCGTAATCCTCATATTTTTTTGTCAAGCTAGCTGCAGTGTGCTGATTTCTGCTGCCTACAGTATGTACAGTATAAGCTGTTCTCTAGTGCCTGCACTGTGTGCTGATCTACCTCCAGTGTGTACAGTATAAGGTGTTACTCTGTGCCTTTACTGATTGTAAACCAGCTGTATTGTATGCTGATCCCTGCTACTTTCAGTATGTACAGTATTAGCTGTAAAGCCTGGTACACACGTATAATTTTGATTAGACAATTTTAGCTCTGTTCATCAAATTCATTGTCTGTTGGCCCACTTACTGCATGGGGGTGGTAAAATTGGTCAGTGATTGACCAATCAAAATTGTATGTGCGTATACATCTTTGATCTATGCCTATACTGATTGTAAATTATCTAAATAAAGGACGGGGGCTCCATCCAGTATTTCGATGGGCAGGCCCGTTATCTGTAGCTTACACTGCTGCTAAGTTCATGTACGTTTGGCCCCACCCATGACCACGCCCACCCACTGCATGACCACGCCCATTTTTTGCCGGGGCGTGCTGCGCTGCCCACAGGTGCCCACAGGTGCCCCCGATCTCCAAGGACATTAGGAACGCCCCTGGCCTCAAATATACTGCAACCAGGGAAACCTTATTTAACTACCTAACGACCGCGTCACGCCAATGGGCGTGACCACGCCGGCAGCCCCAGGACCGCCTAACGCCAATTGGCGTCAAGTCCTGGGACCAGCTACTGCAGGAGATCATGCGCAGGCTGCACGCGCATCTCCTGCTTGGGAGGCAGAGCTCCGTCTCACCTTCAGTCTCCGAGCAGCGATCGCCACTCGGGAGACTGTTACGCCGTCTTTTTACAAAGTACAGCACTGCGATCTGCAGCAGCGTTGTACTGCCCCTGGTACACAGGAGAGCAATCGGCTCTCATAGGCTGAAGCCTATGACAGCCAATCTCGTCATTGGTTGGCTGGGGTGAGGGAGGGTTTTCAGGGGCAAAAAATAATAAATGGTAATAACAAATATTTATTTAAAAAAAATGGGGGGAGGGGCGATCAGACCCCAACAGAGAGCTCTGTTGGTGGGGGAAAAATGGGGGGGGGGATCACTTGTGTGCTGTGTTGTGCGGCCCTGCAGCGAGCCCTTAAAGCTGCAGTGGCCAATTTAGTGAAAATTGGCCTGGTCTTTAGGGGGGTAGGGGGGTTTAACACTGTGGTCCTGAAGAGGTTAAGAAATTGATGGAACCATTTGCAGACTTTTGACAATTGACATTTGACGATGAGAGAAAACTCTACATTCTACTAGGAGAAAAGGAATTCACGGTGACAATTGCTGCACACTATGTCACAGCAAGCATAAATAAACTGTAAACCTAAAAATGTCCACAAACTGCTAACCCACTGTACCCCTACCCCAACCTGTTCCATGTCCCCCATTCCCCCCTGCTTTAGCAATACCTGTATGAATCTTGACCATGCCAATAAAGCTATATTTGATTTGATTTGAATGGGAGGTATGGTTTAGGCCGGAACGGCCAATACTTCATATGAAGTATTCCTGCCACTTACAAGTCTATGCCTTTCCATTACACAAGTCCAATATTCATGGCAGCCGATGCAAACGCTGCCCTATTAAGGATGAACCTCGAAAAATGCTCTTTTTATTTTATAGAGGTAGGCCCTTTTATGTAGACTTGGCAAGCTAATGCAATATTAATGATGCTCCTAGTGTTATAGCTCCACTTAAACTTTTAATATGTTTCTGTGATGCAGATTGGAAAAATACAAATTTCGAATAATAACAATTTGCAAGCTCCACATATAGTTTATTCATTTTTGCTAGAGGTGACCCCTGCGAAAAAGGTTCTGATCTGTCAAACAAAAAATGGCAGTCAGAAAAATAAAAATTAATACAACAGCATGAAGGTAAAGAAAAGCCAAAGATGTTGTTTTCAGTTAATATTTAAAACGTATTAATTATACCAAGACCGAAACTACAAAAGCACAACGGGCTTTGAAGCTCAAATGCTGTGAATGCTGCAGAACTCTTTGAAGTTTCTCATTTTTCAAGTTCCATACTTATAATACATAAGGGCACTATGGAAAAGATTAGCTTTGACTTTCAAGGGACCTCTTCTTTATGCAGCTGCACCCTCGCTATTGCCAAGTGGAATGCTGGAGTATACAGCGGACATTCTGTACAATAATATCGCAACAATGTACTGAAGGCCCAGGCCCCATTATTACCTTTTTAATTTTTAAACCACATAATTGGTGTTTTATGCATTTCAAATACATTCTTAGAAAAAAAAAATTATGTGCTAATATTTTTAAAGAAAGGAGACATGTTTAAAGTAGATCCCTAGGAACAAAAATAAAATGTTGATAATGCACCCCCCACCATTCCTACGGCAATGTGAAAGCAACATGAAAGCAACCCTGAAGTGAAAATAAAGTGATGAGAGAAACAATTGCGTCTATAGTCCGAATCCTAAATAGGTGTTACCTGGATTTTACGAGTTTTATTTCAGTATTAAAAGTTAATCTATATTTCATGTTTTGACAGCCTTGAGTAAGTGATGTTTATTCAGCTTCCATACAGACATGTCTTTAGCTATTAAGCGTTTAATCTGTTCCCTGTCCTCAACAGGTTTCTTTCTCAGCCATACGGGGGTTTAACCACTTAAAGGGATACTGTAGGGGGGTCGGGGGAAAATGAGCTGAACTTACCCGGGGCTTCTAATGGTCCCCCGCAGACATCCTGTGTTGGCGCAGCCACTCACCGATGCTCTGGCCCCGCCTCCAGTTCACTTCTGGAATTTCTGACTTTAAAGTCAGAAAATCACTGCGCCTGCACACCCGTGTCCTCGCTCCCGCTGATGTCACCAGGAGTGTACTGCGCAGACACAGACCATACTGGGCCTGCGCTGTGCGCTCTTAATGACATCAGCGGGATCGAGGACACGACAACGCAGGTGCAGTGGTTTTCAGACTTTAAAGTCTGAAATTCCAGAAGTGAACCGGAGGCGGGGCCGGACCATCGGTGAGTGGCTGCGCCAACACAGGATGTCTGCGGGGGACCGTTAGATGCCCCGGGTAAGTTCAACTCATTTTCCCCCGACCCCCCTACAGTATCCCTTTAAGCTCTCAGTCGTTTTCACTTTATGCATCCGAGCAATGTTCACCTCCCATTCATTAGCCTATAACTTTATCACTACTTATCACAATGAACTGATCTATATCTTGTTTTTTTCACCACCAATTAGGCTTTCTTTGGGGGGTACATTTTGCTAAGAGCTAACTTACTGTAAATGCATTTTAACAATAAGAATAAGAAAAAAAATGAAAAAATTCATTATTTGTCAGTTTTCGGCCATTATAGTTTTAAAATAATACATGCCTCCATAATTAAAACCCACGTATTGTAATTGCCCATTTGTCACGGTTATTTCACCGTTTAAATTATGTCCCTATCACAATGTATCGCGACAATATTTTATTTGGAAATAAAAGAGCATTTTTTCCATTTTGCATTCATCACTGTTTACAAGCTTATAAAAAAAAAAATAGAGAGAAATATTTCATCTTTACATAGATATTTAAAAAGTTTAGACCCTTAGGTAAATATGTATGTGTTGGGTTTTTTTTTATAGTAATGTTTTTTGTTTTTTTTTATTAAACATTTTATGTGGGCATTTTTGGGAGGGTGGGATATAAAAGTGTTTTATTTGGGGAAATATTTGTGTATGGTAATGTTTTTTACTTTTACTTGTAGTTTTACTTTTTGGCCACAAGATGGCAATCTCGATTTTGTTTACATGACGTCACTCTAAGCGTACAATGTACGCTTAGAGGGACATGGCTTCAGAAAAAGCGAAGCTTCCGAGAGAAGCTGTCGCTTTTTCAGCGGGGGAGAGGAATCAGTGATCGGGCACCATAGCCCGATACATTGATTCCGTGGCTACCGAATCCGCGGCCGGGAGTGCGCGTGCATGTGCGCGATCGGCCGCGGGAGCGCGCCTGTCCTCCTTGATGTTTTTATACGTCAAGGAGGACAAAGTGGTTAATGACCTCTGATTAATTATCAGTGAGAGTTATAATGCTTTGAGAAACATTCATTTGGAGCCCTGAATTCCTAACCCTTTCAGTAAGAAAAAAAGGAACATGCATATCATGGGAGCCATAAACCATGTTCCCATTCATTGATCGCCGGGCTACCGGGGGACGGCACGGGGCACGCGGGTGTGCGCCAAAGCGCGCATCAGCATCATAGAGGCATTAAAGTGACACCAAAGTGAAAAAAAAACCTTATGATATAATGAATTGTATCTGTAGTACGGATACATTAATAGAACAATAGTAGCAAAGAAAACAGTCATTTTTATTTTCAGTTACATAGCTCGTTTTTTATAACATTGCATCATACTCTTATATTTGCAGTTTACGCACTACACTCTGTATTTTAAACAGTGAAAGAGAGCAGAGCTAATGACCCTTTGAACTTCCCTGCAGTAAAACCTTAAACAAATAAACAGTGAGAGACAAGTTGGGATAAGTGTTTCAGAAAACAGCATTGCTCTCTGACTAAATTTGTCGGAATGCTCAGAGAAGCTCTTTGGCATATATAACAAGTGAAGTTTCTTAACTCTTACATAGTTACATAGTTACTTTGGTTGAAAAAAGACATACGTCCATCGAGTTCAACCAGTACAAAGTACAACTCCAGCCTGCTCCCTCACATATCCCTGTTGATCATAAAATCCCTGGATTAACATCATTGGCATTACCTAGTAATTGTAGCCATGGATGTCATTCAACGCAAGGAAAGCATCTAAGCCCCCTTTAAATGCAGGTATAGAGTTTGCCATAACGACTTCCTGTGGCAATGCATTCCACATCTTAATCACTCTTACTGTAAAGAACCCTTTCCTAAATAAATGGCTAAAACGTTTTTCCTCCATGCGCAGATCATGTCCTCTAGTCCTTTGAGAAGGCCTAGGGACAAAAAGCTCATCCGCCAAGCTATTATATTGCCCTCTGATGTATTTATACATGTTAATTAGATCTCCTCTAAGGCGTCTTTTCTCTAGACTAAATAAACCCAGTTTATCTAACCTTTCTTGGTAAGTGAGACCTTCCATCCCACGTATCAATTTTGTTGCTCGTCTCTGCACCTGCTCTAAAACTGCAATATCTTTTTTGTAATGTGGTGCCCAGAACTGAATTCCATATTCCAGATGTGGCCTTACTAGAGAGTTAAACAGGGGCAATATTATGCTAGCATCTCGAGTTTTTATTTCCCTTTTAATGCATCCCAAAATTTTGTTAGCTTTAGCTGCAGCGGCTTGGCATTGAGTACGATTATTTAACTTGTTGTCGATGAGTACTCCTAAGTCCTTCTCCAAGTTTGATGTCCCCAACTGTATCCCATTTATTTTGTATGGTGTTAGACCATTGGTACGACCAAAATGCATGACTTTACATTTGTCAACATTGAATTTCATCTGCCATGTATGTGCCCATATAGCCATCCTATCCAGATCCTGTTGCAATATAACACTATCTTCCTTAGAGTTGATGATTCTGCACAATTTTGTATCATCTGCAAAAATAGCAACATTGCTCACTACTGTATCCACTAGGTCATTAATAAATAAATTGAAGAGCACTGGACCCAGTACAGACCCCTGTGGGACCCCACTGCTAACAGTCTCCCATTTTGAGTATGATCCATTGACCACAACTCTTTGTTTTCTGTCCATTAGCCAGTTCCCTATCCAAGCACACAGACTCTTCCCCAGTCCTTGCATCCTCATCTTTTGCACCAGACTTTTGTGGGGAACAGTGTCGAATGCCTTAGCAAAGTCTAAGTATATCACATCTACAGCATTCCCAATATCCATATTAGCATTCACTACCTCAGGAGAGAATTCTTCCTGAATTGGAATCAATATGAGACTCATATCTGTGCTACTGATGTTCTATTTCTTATCTGTACTACACATATAAATCATTACCGGTATATCATAAAATTATTTTCACTTCAGATTCCCGTTAAGTACTGAACCAATGCAGAAGCCTTAACTTTTATCCGCCATGTTTATTCGCATTACAAGAGCGCGAGTCTGTGCAGGTGTGTTGAATGGAAATTCTACCGCTGCTGCCATCAGCTGTGCTGCCAAGCAGCACAACAACATCCAGGAGCTCATGCGGTGTGAACAGGCACTCAGAAGAAAAATATATTACAATTCTTTGGAACCTTAAAAGGAATCCAGAACACCTAGAGAAAACCAATGGGCATACACGCCGGAAACCTAAACTCCATGCTGGCAGATAGTTTGTTGTAAACAAATCAGAAGTGAATCTGAGGACTACAAAACAAAAACCAGGAACACCGGGTCAGTCTGCGGTGACTGTACCTGAATAAAGGAATATCTAGCCATGATGCCTGCTGTTCCATTTGCATTAGATAAACTGCATATCACAAAAACTAACAAAACAAACATATCAGAAAGGTCTCCAAAGAGACAAAGAGAGCATAAGGAAAGCAGGAAACGAGCAAAGGAGAGCAATCTAATGTTGTAGCTTCAGGGTCCTTTCACAGTGGTACGTTGCGGTGGCCTGGTTTTGCCACAGGCCACCGCTATGCCAGTCTATAGGGCCGTGTCTATGTCAGCGTGATGAGTCAAAAGGGATATTTTCACCGCATACCTACGTTACCGTGTGACTTCTGCGATAGACCCACAAGGCGAGTTAAGGAAAGGTGGGGGGGAAAGGCTGCGCATCCCTAAACACATGTTGCAATTGAATGGTTAATCGCACAGGCATACACCGCCTCTGCCACACTGAAAAATGCATGCCCTGCATCCAAGACAAGTGCTAACATTTATGCGCTGGCGTTCTCCTTGCCACAAGGCGAGTTAGCCTATGGGGACACGTGATTTTTTTAAAAAAAAAGATCACTAAGTTTTACGTGCAATGCATGCGCGGAAGCATGTTTTAGAAATAAACTTCCACCCACGTTACTGATTCAGACATAGGAAATGAGTGCTAGAGAGCCTAACTTCCTGTATGGCCTGCTGCCAGACAGGGATTACTGCGTAGCAAATAGTAATCTCCTAAGGCCTTTTTTGGCGGTGCGGTCCCCGGACCGCAACACACTGCTGCCGCCAACATGTAGCGTAAATCCGGCCTCAGAGGCACACTCTCTCTGCTAAACTCGCAAACCATTCAGGCCCTTTCCCTTATTGCAAAAATTCACATTAGTACTGAAAACAATGCAATTTCAATAGAGTAGTTTGCATTGAATGAGATTTTTGTAGTCTCTTCTGATCAGGAGCGTCGCTTGCTGAAGATTTTCGCACCATGTTTCCGTTCTCCACGTAATGATTGTCAATTACACGCGACGCATGGGAAAAGTCGCATACAAATTTGTTCACACTTGTGCCCTTTACAAGCGATTTCAGCTTCGCTTGTACAATGAAACGTATATTGAAGTGTTCTCATCTAAGCAATTTGCGATTTACTGAAGCGCAAACGCGTCGCCTGCAGCATTTTCTGAGCATTTCTGAGCGATTAGCGTTTCAATATAAAGTATAGGAGCGCTGGTAAATCGCTCTGGAAGTGCTGGCCTGTTTACAATCAACAGAGTTTTTCCATGATTTTCCAGCGATTTTACTCATCAAACCTTGAAGTTTACCCACAAAACACCTCTTTTTCCTGTGCATCTTTTTTTTTCGTGGAAGACAGACACAGCTTATTGAACTTGAAATCACAAAACACTAATCGCTGAAAAAACTCTTTCTGTACAGTGAAAAATCACTGGAAAATCCCTAGGAAAAAACGATGGAAAACTCCAGAATATCGATCAGCGTTTACAATTGCAAATTTGTTCAGCTGTTCAAATTTGGTCTGGTGTTTAGCGATTTCTAGTGTGAATGGGCCCTAATGCTAAATATAATATCCTTGTGAAAACAGAACCTTAGGTTTAGAGCAGAACAAAAATCTCAATTGCAAGCGCTTAGCGATTGGGGTTTTGCAAAGCGATTTTCAGATAGATTTTTGAATGAATGTGCAGATTGATTTTTGAATGAGTGTAGAAATCATAATTCTGCGGAAATAATGCATTACCGAGAATCGGAAATTTTAGGCCATTTATAGGACTTGGAAGTATTGGACCAATTAGATCAGGTATGTCAAACCAGTCCTACGAGGGCAGAGATCATCACACATTTTTGACAGAGCTCACATTAATTGATGGGTCTGAATCAGGAAAGGTGTGGTCCATCAGGTAAAACGCATTCCTCTCTTTCTCAGTCCATCCTAAACAATGGCCTGGACCTGGCCCTCCAGGCCTGGAGTTCGACACTTGTGAATTAGAGAATGCGGAGGTTTACCACGGAAATCAAAATAACGCAGACAGTTTTGGCCATTCACAAGATTTGGAAATTTCTGAGTCTTATGATTGGCCTAAAATGCCTACAGTATTCAGGTTTCTGCAGCAAACCTCTGCATTCTCTAATTGGTCCATTACTTCCGACTCGGAAGTATTTGACCTATCAGAGAATTCGGAAGTGTACCGCACATGTCTGCATAATAGCGTACAACCTAACTTTATTAAAATAATTGCTAAAAAAAACAAAAACTTTCAGTGGAAATCAGATTCAGCAATTTTGATTTCTTCAGAATGCCAGGGAATTGGAAATCAGCATTTCTGGAAATCGGAATCTGAAACCAGTATTTTACATTGCTGTCGAGGGATACCAAACAATTATTACAAGTAATTGACAGGATGACAATTCAGGAAGACGACTTCCTGGTGACAGCTGATGTCACGGCCCTATATACCATCATACCACATGCTGAGGCAATAAGGACTGCCAAACAAGCCCTGAATGTCTATACTGACCTTAAGGATGAACAAATTGAATTTATAGTCAAATTATTACGAATCTCCCTCACTCATAACTATTTTTGGTACGGAGGGCAGTCTTACCTGCAAACACTGGGTTGCGCTATGGGGGCTAATACGCTCCCAGTGTAGCCAATATTTTTATGGACGATTGGGAGATGGGCATTTTGGCATGCCCTCAAAGCAGCCAGGTTACAACTTGGAGGAGATATATAAATGATTTGGTGTGGATCTGGAGTGGGACAGAACCACAATTAGTGAAATATGTAAAATGGCTGAAGGGTAATATAAGGGGTATCACACTATCAGCGAATTAGAGCAAAAATCAGATTGAATTCCTAGATGTAGTCATCTATAAAAAGGAGGAAACAGTGGGAACTAAAACATTCTTTTAAAAAACAGATCGTAATGCATACATCCCGATAAAAAGTTGCCATCATAAAAATTGGCTAGATAGGTTCCCTCAGTATAGGTTAGATAGGTAGGTTCCCCCACTGTAGATTAAATAGGCAGCTTCCCCTAGTGTTGGAGGGGGCACTGGGTGGAGCGGCGGGGGGAGTGGGCAGTTGAAAACTCACCTGTCTTCAGATCGCCGCAGGCACAGCTTCCATGTGCTTCCAACTTCCAACCCTGCGGCGCCCCTCGCATTGGTAACAGCGCACCCAGTGATGTCATCACAGGGGGCGCTGTAACCAAGACGACGGACGCCACGGAGAGGAAGTCGGAAGCACATGGAAGCTGTGATTGCGGCCATCCGAAGACAGGTGAGTTTTTAACTGCCCGCTCCGCCTAGTGCTCCCTCCTGCCACTCAATAGACCCGGGGCACCATGGCAGCAGGCCGATGCCCCGGATCAAAGGCCGTGTGACACGGCTGTCCCCTCCATAGGCTGGGGAGTGGTCGGCTGAAGCCTATGACAACCGATCACACTGATAGGCTGGCAGGGGATGGGAGGAACAAATAAAATAAAAAAATAGCCAAATTTATTTAAAAAAAATAATAAAATAAATATTTATTAAAAAAAATAAACTATGGAGTGATCAGACCCCACCAACAGAGATCTCTGTTGGTGGGGAGAAAAGGAGAAGGGAATCACTTGTGTGCTAAGTTGCGCAGCCCTGCAGTTTGGCCTTAAAGCTGCAATGGCCATTTTAGTAAAAAATAGCCTGGTCCCTAGGGGGGTTTAAAGAGAAACTCCAACCTATAATTGAACTTTATCCCAATCAGTAGCTGATACCCCCTTTTACATGAGAAATATAATGATTTTCACAAACAGACCATCAGGGGGCGCTGTATGACTGATTTTGTGCTGAAACCTCTCCCACAAGAAGCTCCGAGTACCTCGGTACTCTGGGCAAATTGCCACAATGTAACAAGGTTCACAGACAGGAAATGGCTGTTTACAGCTGTCTCTAACAGCCAAAACAGCTAGGAGCAGCTACATAACCTGCCCACAGTAAAAATGTCACCATGTAATAAATGTCAGAATGTAAATCGGGGAGAGGAAAGATTTTACAATGAGCAAACACTGACTAAATCATTTATACATAATTATGGTAAAAAATGAAGCACTTTTTTTACTACATTATTTTCACTGAAGTTCCTCTTTAACACCACGGTCCTCAAGTGCTTAAGAAGGTATCAGACACAACTGAAAAGTTATTGCGTGATAAAAAAAATCTATTTTCTTTTGACATAACTTGAAGCAAACATCTTCTTCTACAAACTCATGTCGATGGGTGTAACGTAAGCTGGATACTTTTCCAACAGCTTTGTGAAACTGAATTCGTCTTCTTGTCAGCATGGGAGTGTATGCTGAATAAGCCCCTCAGGGTGCCACTGTACCTCTCCTTTCCTTTGGAGTCACTGAGAAACATATCAGATTGGCGCCCCTGGTGCAATGCCTGCTTGCTCTGCAATGCGCATGTTTTAGAAGACTCTAGCTTGTAAAACTACAGCTTCATGTACTAGGAATAACAGTAACTGTCAGAACTCTGCAGAACATTTAGCGAGGATGTGACAAAAGATGTCACTCTCTGTTGTGCCTTGTCAGAGCAGTGCCTGCAGCTCATCGCTGTACTTTTCCCTCTAATGTACTATTTAATCCATCATCTGATGATTGTATCCCCCGGGGAAGGGAGTGGTTTCATTTTATTGTGAAGCTCACCACTTTCTCATTAGCAGAGGCGTGTGCTCTCTAATATTCTCTTAGGATAAATATTTCAAAAATAACAATAGCACATCAAAGTCCAAAAGCAATGTAGAATTTAAATAAACCTCATTCGTCCATGACCTAACTTACTCTCTCCCTCTAGTGGCGATAAGTGGTAATGTAAGAATAAGGATTTTTTTTTTATCATCACTTTTAGCTGAGATAAAGAAAACTAGAGGTTTATATATCCTTATTTTATCCTGATTTTGTTTTTAATTATGTTCATACTTTAATATGGGTTGTAAGATTGTTTTAATACCATTGTCTGTAGCACAATCCCTTAGTTTACTACCCAATTCCTACAATTCTGACTGAAGAAGCAGAAGCTTCCTGAGAAACGCATTGCAGTTGGAGTGTTTTTATGTCATAAATAAAAACATTTTTTACCACATGATTTGGGACAAGGTAAAGATTTTTTTTCCCCTCTTATTCTGCTAGTTTCTTCGATTAACCCCCTACAGATCAAAGCGAGCTTATCATAGAAATGTAACTAGTGAAAACGTTTTTTGTGCTGTTTAAAGAGAACCAGAGACCAATGAACAAAAGATTTTATACATATCTGGGGCTTCCTCCAGCCTCATCAGCACAGAACGCTCCCACGCCACTGTCCTCCGCTGCCTCTATCTGCCGGTACCGGATCCCGTCTCTTCGACCAGTCAGGGCCAGTCAAGGCAAGCGCAGTGCGCTCCCTCCGTACTGCACAGGCTCATGCGTAAAGCATGCAGAGGGAGCCCCTGTGGATGCGTACAACTGGCCGCATCTGGCAGAAGTGACGGAACCCGGTACCGGCGATAGAGGCAGCGGAGGACAGCGGCATGGGAGTGATCCATGCTGATGGGGCTGGAGGAAGCCCCAGGTATGTATAAAATATTTTTTCATTTTTCAGGTTCCTTCGTCTCTGGTTCCCTTTAAAGGATAATCGAGAAAAAGAACATTGTTAGAATGGTGGGAGCAGGCATGTATCAGGAGCAGTCTTCATGCCCATGGCTCCCCCCATTCACCTCTGTCCCCCTACATTCTCTCGTAACAATCAGAAGCTGCTTCCAGGTCGACTGGGTCGAAGGGGGAGAGAGATGAACAGGAGAGCTGTGGGCATGAGGACTGCTTCCTATACATTGCTGTTCCCCAGTTCTAACAATGTACTTCGCCTCAGTTATCCTTTAATAAAAAAAAAGTTTTACTAGTAGTCTCCAACATTTCTATTAAATAAAAAATAACAAAACCATAAGTAGCACATAGGGCTCAGCTTAAACTAGAAGAGTTTCCGCGACTGAGAGACCACCTTTTTTGTTCATATCTTACTAAATTTAGTAATTAAATGTCAAAGTAATGAAATTCGCTGACGACACCACTATAGTTGGCCTCCTCATCACCAAAAACAACAAGCAGGCATGCCGCACCAGGTCGAGAAAATCTGCCACTGGTGTAGGGAGAACGGGCTGGTCCTAAACACTGCAAAAACTGTTGAAATTATTTTCAATCTTAGGAAGCACGCCTCCACCCCACCTCTAATCTGTATCGATGGCAAGGAAGTTGAAAGTGTCCCCTGTGCCCACCTTCTGGAAACAACCCTCTCCAATGATCTGAGATGGAAGACCAACACGGCCTCCACACAGCGAAAAGCACAACAGAGGCTATTCTTCCTCAGCCAACTGAAGAAGTTTGGTATGGCCCAAAAACTTCTGACGAGGTTCTACTCAAGCCACTATTGAATTTGTCCTCTGCTCTTCCATCCTGGTCTGGTTTGCTGGCTCCTCCACCAGTGACAGTCACAAACTACAGAGGGTCAGTGGAGAGGATCATTGGGAAACCACTTCCAACTCTGGACCTCCTCTTCCACTCCAGGCTGCACTTCAGAGTATTGAGGATTGCCAACGACCCCTCACACCCAGGTCATCGCTACTTCAGCCGACTCCCTCTGGGCCGGAGGTATCGGTCCATCTCCACCAGGACCTCAAGACTCAGGAACAGCTTCTTCCCCTCAGCTGTCAACCCTTCTGAACTCTCTCCACGTACTCCCCCTCCCCCTCAGTGTCCTCCCCCCGCCTTAGGTCAAACAATATCACGTTTGCACTGATGCATATTGCACATAGGGGAGCTCCATGCATAATGTTTACTGAAGGGGTGCTCAACGCCTTTTGGTTTAGAAGTGGTTTTGTGTTTTATGCAAATTGATTTGTTTTGTGAACTGATGTGCTTTTGTGAATTTATGTTTTTTTTCTCTGCATGTGCAATGGCGTTCTGTTCATTTGATGTTTTTCTGTGTGTTGTATCCTTTACTTGAAGCCATGTATGTGCCAAGCCCAATTCCGGGCATGACCCAGTCGTCCTTGGCGAAATAAGGATTCTAAAAAATTTAACATTTAGGCTGATTTTTTTTTTTCTTTAAAGCTACACCCTAGTGCCATCTATGTTTGAACTGTGTTTATTAAATGACTTGCCCAAATCTCCATATACCAAATACCACATTAGTTAGTAGGGATTGTCACTGAGGTGAAAATAAAGATGAACGAGAATAATGCTAATTGTTATGATACTGGACTAGTGAAAGCATTTGATTGGTCCATTTTGAAGCTGCATAGATTTGCAGTAACATTTGCATAATTCTGCATCATGTTACATTTATTAGCATATTTCAAGCAAAGTAGAAAGTTGGCACTGAGCCAAAACCTTGTACTAAATGCCTTTTAGACATCTGTGGAAATCGAATATTAAGATTCAAAAACTCCTATAGACGTCCGCCACAGAGGGAAATGGCTTTGTACAAAAATGCATTTACACGTCCATGCTGTATGAATGCAAAAACACAGAACACCTATAGATGTCCGCAGCAGGCTAAAGGTTAATTCCTAAATACTTTCAAAAAGAAAAACAGACTATGACAAAAAAAATGGTGACAATCACTAGACTGTTCAGAAGATTAGGTCCTCTAACGTTTCAAGGTGAGTATAATAATGTTATTTGGCTGTGTTTTCACTGTTTTATACAATGATAAACCTTCAAATGGTCCATTGATTCCAGTTTTCATAAGGCTGATTCAAGCCATTTATTCCTCATGAGTGCAAATGCATGGAACTGAATGACTGCAGTAAAGAGGGAAAGAAGCACATCAAGGTGCTCAGTCCAGTTAGGAAGAACCACTAGGATATGGTGTAGTGAGCTGAAAGGAATACAAACAACAGCAAAGTAACACTCTGCTTTCTGAAAATTAAGGACTTTTCTTTATCATCGCTTTGAGCTGAGACAAAGAAAACTAGAGGTGTATGTCCTTATTTTACTTGATTTAGATTTTTAATTATGTTCATGAGTTTAATATGTGTTGTAATGATTGTTTTGATACCATCCTCTGTAGGACAGTCTCTTAAGCTGCTTACCCACGTTGTGATTTTTCAAGCAATTTTTCCTGAAGGCCAGTGATTTTTTCGCATGCCAAGCGATCATTTCCACAATTTTGCAACATAGGTAGGTGTGCGCAGTTAAATGAACATCTTGCAATGTGTGGTGATAACGACCGTCAAGCTGAATTGATCCCTGACGACTCTCATGCTAAGTGTGGCGATCGTTCGCACCTGTCGCGTGCCGTCATGTGATGTTACATGTTCCTATGGGTAGGAAGATGGATTGTGGAATGCTTGTTTCTCGGGTCGCGTCGCTGTGGATTCCGCGATCCATCTTCGGGGGAGTATGAGCCTTTAGTTTGCTAACATATACTTCCTAGAGAATATTCTCGGAGTTAAGTCCACTGCTACCTCCTTTTTAAACGGATTTGAATGTATCTTATTCTTAGTATCTCCTCTGTTTACCTACACTACTTCAATATACTTATTTCAGGACAGCTGGCAGAGCGGCAGGCAGGTAAGCAATATGGGACTAGACTAATTCAAAGTGAATCAGTTTTTTTGTTTTAAGAAATTCTAAACTTCAAGCGCTGTATTTGGTTCAGGCACAGCACTGCTGGGACTAGCCGCTGGTCAGTAAAGCCACATATCACAGACTGGAAGGCCCAGCTTGCAGGAAAGGCAGGCCTGAGCTTGACTTCAGCAGGTGTCTGAACAATGGGAACTGCTGCCACATGGCTGCTTAGAGGAAGCACTTTCATTTTTTGACAGCTTTAGGAAACTCACCTGAAGTTTGTAACAGAAAGTAGATTTTTTTTTTAACCATTTTCGCCTTTTGGACGTAGCTGCTACGTTCAAAAGGCTGCTCTCATGCTACTGCACGCTCCCGTGTGTGATCTTGCGCACGTGCCTGCATTCTCCCATGCCACCGCCCATTAGCCCGGAGATCAATGAATGGGAATACAGTTCCCATTCATTGATCTTAGTTCCCGTTAGAAAGAGTGGCGGCTTCTTTCAAAAGCTGCGATCTTTCTGAAAAAAGTTTCCCATCCTCCATTCACATCCTGTAAGCAAGAGAGCTCGCTTACAGGACTAAAAAAATGCTTTTGACTGTGGCCATCTTGTGGGCAAATAGTAAAACTACATATGCATACATTTTTTTTAAATAAATACAATTTATTACAATTTAATACATTTAAAATTAACGGTTTAACCCCACATTCCCAAAAATACCCAAATACATTTTTTAATTAAAAAAAATTACAATTAAAAAAAACACATACATTGTTACCTAAGGGTCTGAACTTTTTTAATATGAGAAAAAGGTATATTACAATTATTTTTTTAATTATAAGATTGTAAATAGTGATGGATGCAAAACTGAAAAAAATGCACCTTGGTTTCCAAATCAAATATTGGTGCCATACATTGTGATAGGGACATAACTTGAATTGTGTAATAACCGGGACAAATGGGCAAATAAAATACGTGGATTTTAATTATGGTAGCATGTATTATTTTAAAGCTATAATGGCCAAAAACTGAGAAATAATGATTCATTTTTCTTAATATTCCCGTTAAAATGCATTTAGAAAAGATATATTACTTAGCAAAATATACCACTATTGCAAACTGTGTCTCAAAAGAGACTTGACCATTAATGTACAAAGAGAGTGACTAAAATAAATCACTGTTTGATCGACTGGATGCAGCGTATATGTTCCAGTGGTCAAAAAAAATCACATAATAGAACATGTACCACCCAAAGAAAGCCTAATTAGTGGCGGAAGAAACAAGATATAGATCAATTCATTGAGATAAGTAGTGATCAAGTTATTGGCGAATGAGTGGGAGGTGAAAATTGCTCTGATGCATAAGGTGAAAAACGACTGAAGGCTGAAGTGGTTAAATATCAGAATACAGCAGATATAAATGTTGCATATTTATTTAATGACACTGGAGGAGAAGTAGGTTTAAAGTGACAATGAAGTGACAATGAAGTGAACTTATAACTTAATGAATTATATGTGTATTATGGATAATTAATAGAACATTTGTAGCAAAGAATAACATTGCATGATTCTCTAATATTTACAGTTTACAAACTACTCTCTGCATTTTAAACCATGAAACAGAGCAGGCTAATGACCCTTTGAGCTTTCCTGCAGTAAAACCTTACAAACAGACAAGAGACAGCGATAGACTGGTTGAAATAAGTTCTTTAGAAAACAGCACTGTAGCTGACCAAGCTTGGTCGGACAGCTCAGAGAAGTTTTGCATATATAACATGTGAAGTTTCTTAACTCTTCCTGTACTGGGAACAATATGAGACTTATATCTTTGCTACTAATGTTCTATTTCTTAGCTGTACAACACATAAAAATCATTATCTCATAAGTTTATTTTCACTTCAGATCCCCTTTAAATATAGCATTTGAAACTTTCTATTTTCCGTTCGATCATCTCATAATCATTTCTGTAAATCCGTGCATTTTTCTGAATTATGTAGTGACACTTTGTCCTGCGTTTCGGAAGAGGAGAAGATGAAGATTTGATTTGGGCAAACATTTTGAAATGCGTCTGACACCTTCCAGTATATTTTTAGGCATACCTATCCATTTTCATTGTAACATCACCTCATCTCCCAGAGGTAAGTAGAGGATTGTCACTTTTTTCCGACAGGAGATTCTCATTTTATGGATCATGCATTTTCAACACTGATTTAACCACGGCACAAAAAAACATTTTTGACACTTTTGCCAGCATGATTTCTGCACATAACGATTTTCCGTCTATAAAAATATAAACTAAAGATGTCCGTACATTTAATTCTCGCCTTTCTTATTGGATTCAAGAAAAAATAAAGAATGTGGCCATCTGCTTCAAAAAAGAAACTGGATTTTTTTTTTAATTCACATATTAAATATATACTGTAAATATTTTAATATGATGCTTTGATGTATACAGGCAGTCCCCAGTTCACGAGCAAACGTGATTGGACTGTAGGTTAGTTCTTAACCTGAATCTGTCCATAAGTGGAAACACTCTGCTACTGTCCCCTGTACCCAGGGCCAGGCCGAGGCAGAGGCGAGAGAGGCTCCAGCCTCAGGACGCAGTGTAGGAGGGGGCAAACAACTCACTCAACTATCATTCCCCTATTGTGTTTGAAGCAGAGAGAAATAAGAAAAGGGGATACATGGCAATGACTGCAAGCCAGATAACTAGAGATTAAGGTGTTGGGGGCCATGGGGCGCCTCTTAGTCTAATAGCAATCAGTGTGTGGCAGCTGGGGTGGGAGGGATGGAGGGGTGCACTTTGGTGTCTCAGACTTGGGTGCTGGAGGACCTTGTCCCGGCTCTGCCTGTACCTCATCTATACCCCCCTGAGCCTCCAGTGTCCCCTTGTGTCACCTCTGTTCCCCTCTGCCTTCAGTGTCCCCATCTGCGTCACCTCTGCCACCCTCTTCACCACCTCTGCAGTCACTGTGTCCCTCTGTACAACCTCTACCCCTCTTTGCGCCTCCTTCTAGTGATGATCACAATGTGCTAATTTCGCTTATGCCAAATTTTCAGTAAAAATGCGCAACCACGATTATATGTAATAACGATTTTGAAATTGAATTGATTTTATGCAATCTATTCATACATTTTGCCTTGTTTTTGCAAAATTACTAACATAGCAATCGTAAATGATTTATGTAAATTACAAAATCACATTTGTGCAAAACAGAAATTGAAACAACACATTTGCACTGCCATCCATGAACAAGTGCGGCCGTACTGTATAGGCGGGTTTGGTGGAAAAAGCCAAACCTGAGCGGCTCAGTGGTTCTGCGCAGTGCGACGCATGCTTGTTCATGGACAGAAGCGCGGGTGCAAACTTCCAGAGGGTCCCAGCGCAGGAACACAGGCTTGCTCTAAAATGTGTATACAGAATAGGGTTGAGTTCTCAGAATCAGAACAGTTCTGATTTTCCCATCGGAATTCAGCTGTTTCGAGTAAAATTGGAAAAATCGGAAATCACTCTGTTCCGAGTACCATTTTGCCATTGAAGTTAATAGCACTGACTTCCGTGGTTAATAGCAAAGCCCTCGTATATGCTATCGTCACCAAATTTTGATTAAGTTTTATAGGAAAAATGGTTTTTAAACTGGGCAAAATTACACTTAGCTGTGGTACACTGTATTACATTCTGAGTTCTGTATACACATTTCATGAAAACGGACAGCGTGGGGTCCTACTCTCAAGGCTCTTTAAGCTCTTATCGCCCATGGAGACTGGGGAAGCCAGAATGCACAATGGCCGATCCCAACAAACTCCCAGAGCTGAATGGCCATAGACAGCCTCTGCACTTGTATTGCAGAGGCTGGGAAGCGGAAATTAGCTACTAAAGCAAGAATTTTCGGAAATAGTCACCAAGAGGGCCACCAGGGAATACCCTATCCCTCGAGGTCATGCTAAAGTGTCAGAATGAGCGTTTTTTCACATGGATCAGGGATCCAGGGGGCATACCAGGAGTTACAGATGCAGAAACGGTCCATGGCCATTCAACACCGGGAGTTCATCGGGATCGGCAGTGGCACAGGACCCTTTAAGAAGATACTGGCGTTGGATGACTACTGCCATGGAATTATCCAAAGGAAATTGTTTATAGTTCATTTAGAACAGTTAAGGACTTTTTTCATCGTGCTTCCATTTCTTTTTTTAACGCTTTGTGAAAATGGGTAAGGAGGAGTATGTCCGTACCCCCTATACTCATTTCACCTGGGGGGGGGGGGGAGGGAGTGCATCTGAGGGTCTACTTGTTAAAGGGGACCAACGGATGCCACCAAGAACCCCCCCCAAGGCGATTGTCACATTGATTCACATCGGATGCAGCATGATGCACTGTCAAACACTGACATGCGTGAGGTTACAAACACTACCAGTACAACTGGCCATGTGAAAGAGGACTAAAGCACTTATGCAAACTTTAATGTAAAATTGAACTTTACCTTAATCAGTAGCCAATACCCATTTTCCCACAAGAAATCAAACTATTCTGGAATAGATCAGGGACGTCTGCGTGGCTGATATTGAGGTGAAACCCCTCTCACAGTGTGATATCATTGCAATGGGTCCTGACAGTTTCCTGTCTGTGAACCTCATTGCATTGTGGGAGATAATGAATGTTGCCCACCTCTGTGCATATATACATTTAACCTTTCAGCCTATTACATTGTAGGCGGGTGTGTTTAGTGTGTTTCTAGAGAAGGACAGTTGGTGCTGCCTGTTTGTTGTTTTTATGCCTGCCACTTATCTCTTTGCCGTGTCTTGATTACCGACCCCCCCCCCCCACACACACACACACACACACACACACTCTTTTGTTCTTGAAACGAAAGCTCTTAGATGAGTCATTAAGCAATTGAAACTACCCCCCCCCCCCCGATCTACCTGGGTTTTCCTCCACCCCTTGCAGCTGACATGTCCCACTCCGCAGCTCTGCTCTCTGCCACCGTTCAGGGTCTCCACCAGTGCAGAGGGCGACATCGAGGTCGTCCTCTACTGCGCCAGTGCAAGCCTCACTGTCAATCAAGTCCATGTCATCTGCAGCGTACTGCACAGGCGCAGAACTACTGCGCCTACGCAATACAGTCTGGACAATGTGGACTTGATTGACAGCAGCGCTCGCACTTGGGCAGTAGAGGACGGCCTGGCGAGACACTGTGCGGCATGGGACATGTCAGATGCAAGGGCCCCAGGTAAGTAGATCGGGGGTACCATAGTTTTTATTGCTTGATGACTCCTTTGAGTGCAAGTTGACACAGCCCCGGATGATCAATTTCTTGCATTTTAACGTGTATTGAAAGTAGTTTGGAAATAGAACTCAAAATAATAAAAAATAAATAAAAAGCAAAACCGGTGTACACTAGCCTCTTATATATCTTTCTCTTTTATTTAATTTTTCTTTTAACAATAAAAGTGGGGGTTCAATTGAAATAGTCGTCTCTAAGTCTGGCAGTCAGTCTGTCTGGTACAAAACACTGCTCTATTTATTTACCTATTTGGGGCCAATCTGCACTCTATAGTATAAAAATATAAAACACACCATTTCTGCTTAACACACAAACCCACAAGAGTTGCAATTTAACCTTACGAATGTCTTTTCTTTTTAATGGTGTTTACTGCTTTTTTCTTCTATCTTTGCATTTTGATGACACCTATTAGTGATTACCAAGTGCCTCAGCTGGTAATAAGCCCTCTTCATTATATTTCCAAAATGCCGCTCTCTGTCTAGCTCCGTAGATGAATACAATTAGCATATCAGTGCGACTGATTAAATATTCTGCATGTAAATTCGCATGTCACAATAGGTTCTACGTTTTAAACAAATAGACAGCGTTGCCTCCGCTAAGCCGTCTGCGAGGCTCTGTGTGCATTCATCACCCAGGCAGACAATCACAAATGGCCATATTTTAATACGGAGGACCTACCTGAATGGAGGCGGAAGGTAACGTTCGTCATGCATGAAGGGAAAGGATGAATGTACACATTTGTCTCTATAGAAAGGAATATTGACAAGAGACTCTCTATCTGCATAGGAGGCTGTCACGTCCGATTATCTCATCAGGTATTGGGAATTTGGCCTTTGATCCAACAATGAATGCAAAAAAAAAAAATCCCTGTATGCTAAAAAAAACAGACTGCGTAAAAGAGATTTAACCTTACTTAGTAACATAATGCATAGTAAAGTGACAATGTGCAAAGTACAGTAACGCATAGCAACCAGATGCAGATTAGTCGTCAGGGGATGATAAATATATCATCTGATTGGTTGTGACTGGGTTCTGTAGTCTGCATATTGCATTTGGCCTTTGCACTGTTTTATTTCAATAAGGCGGTTGGGCAAATTCACTATTTTGATTCTTGTATATTTATTTTTAAAGCAAGGCTTAACGAGTTACCGTATATTCCGGCGTATAAGACGACCACTCAACTTTTCCAGTTAAAATATAGGGTTTGGGATATACTCACTGTATAGACTACCCCTCTTCCAACGCACACCAAATAAAAATACAAAAAAAATATATACCGGCGCCATGTATGAACAGATACTAGTGCTGTACTTGCATTCAAGGAGCAAAGAAGAAGAAATCGGCACCAAACACACTGACCGGCAGACACTTGGAGGGGGTAATTGATGAATCCTATATGTGCCTCCAGCATACAACGATATCCAACAGTCCAAAGAGAAAGCAAACCGGGCACCAATAGTTTGCAATTCACCAATTTATTTCATCCCATCCATAGACAAACACAAGCATCAAGTAGCTGGTCTGACAGCCGTTTCGCAAGCAAGGCTGCTTGCTTCCTCAGAGACCCTCTGAGGAAGCAAGCAGCCTTGCTTGCGAAACGGCTGTCAGACCAGCTACTTGATGCTTGTGTTTGTCTATGGATGGGATGAAATAAATTGGTGAATTGCAAACTATTGGTGCCCGGTTTGCTTTCTCTTTGGACTGTTGACTAGTGCTGTACTGTATGTGGTACCCAGTATATAACAAGATACAGGCGATTGACTGGTCAACTCTCCCTCTCGCTAAGCGGATTGGCCAGCTCTCCTTGTCTCCTGGGTTTACATGAGCGGCCGGTATGGAAGAATAGACTGCGCTGTGTCCATAAAACACGCCTCTTCCACCCTTCTGGCCCACCCTTGTATCCTATTTACCACCTTCTCTGCCTCTCAGATCGTGCCTGCGCCGCTTCACTACAGTCCTCAGCAGCGAGATCTGAAAGGTGGTAACAGGATAGGGCGTATCACCCTGCATCAATGATACCCAGCATATAAGACGACCTCTGACTTTTCAGAAGATTTTCAAGGGTTAAAAAGTAGTCTTATATGCCAGAATATGCAGTATATAAATGTACAGATACGCAAGATAACACAGACTTGCCTGCTCTCAGTATTTTCTTTATTATTTTCCTTCTTTAGTAGCTATTTATTTATTTGAAGCCTGTTGGTTTTCTGAGGGCTGGTGCACACTGGTGGTAAAAGCAACATTTTTGTCGCCAAAGGCGTAGTATAAAAGTGATCTACCGCCATTCCTTTCAAATGAATGGAAGCATCTTTTAAGGAGACTCTAAAGTGAGTCTCAATTCCCATTTTTATTTAGTATTTATGTAAAGCAGTATAGGGCATGCTAAACCGCCGCTATCACGCGGCAAAACGAGGGGTTTATACCCCCAAGTGCACTCTGCAAAAACCACGACTTTCTTGGTCATGGATTTTGCTGCTCATGGAGGCAGAGCTATGAGCCGCAGCTCTGCCTCCATGCGCGTCAATCTGCCAGCGGATCTCCGCCTCTCCCCCGCCCCTCTCTGTGAAGGTAGATTGAGAGGGGCGGGGAGAGGCGGCGATCAATGGGGATTGACGCACCAAGAGGCAGAGCTACAGCCATAAGCTCTGCCTCTATGAGGACGCCCTCCCCGGACCTAGAAGAGGGGATTTGGGGGGTATAAAACCCTCATTTTGCCGCGGGATAGCAGCGGTTTAGCATGCCCTATACTGCTTTACATAAATACTATTTAAAAACAGGAATTGAGACTCACTTCAGAGTCTCTTTAACCTGTTAGCAGACCTTCATGCATTATCTCAATGCATTAGCAGCCCTGCTGCATGCCATTTAGCTGCCTAATGCAGCTATGCAGAGCTGCGTAGGGAGCTTCTTTTTATTTACCTGTTCCGGGCAGCTGAATCAGCTTCTCCTCTCCTCCACTGGTGGCACTGCAATGCCAACATCCTCCTTAGGGTTGCGATCACATGATATGACATGTGATCGCAACCCAGTGGATGGTGTCAGCATTGCAGCACCATCCGGTGATAGAAAAGGGGTGGTGGAAGAGACTCCACCCTTCTTCCCCCACCAGGCTACATTGCAACGCTGACACCGTTCCCTGACACCTAAAATTAGCCACAACACTATCAAAAACCAGCCGTACATGAACATATAGAAATTATAAAATGTTTTAAAATTAAAGTTAAAGTCTCTGAGTATGAGTCTTCTCAAATCTCCATACAGTTCCAATAAACTCTTCACATCATCCTCAGGAGAAACTATAACCTGTTACGATTGGCAAATGCATGTTCTGGCTCTGTCAGTATAAGCCAACACATTCCTGCAGCTCTTCTTCCGGGTTCTTCAACGCTCAGGGCATGCAAGATAAATGCACAGCAATAGTGTGATACTGCTTAAAACTTCACTATTTATCACCAGTGCTGCCCAGGTTTCCCACACAGCACCCAATGTGCCTACACACAGCGTATAATTGAGCCTCTCACCAGATGTAAGTGCTGACCCAGCACAGACCAGCATACAGGCGTTTCATAAGACCAATAATGACATCTTTCCTCAGAGTTCCTATAACTCAAACAAGGCTCAACATAGCGTAATTATGTCTTCTATTGTTAGGATAATATTAAAATAGTGCACTCACAAAGTGTACCTAGCATTAGGAAAAAGCATGAATTTAATAAGGGCCATTAAAAGACTGTTGGTCTCAAATTAATATTTGCCTGGCACTGAAATAGGACTGGAGGCCATAGGCAATACGTGCAAATAGTTTCCACATGAGAACCTGGGTTACCATTTTATCTCTTTCTCAAGAAGAGCTACACTAGTTTAATTAAAGACAAGTACTCAGTATACCTCTCACAAGTATCACATGGCTGGATATGAGTTAATTTGCCCAATTGGAACAGCTTAGCAATGGAGTAAGGGTGAGGGGTGGGGGCATAATTGGTTTCCCTTTTAAAAATTTTTTTACAGTAGCTGATTAATGCGGTCTTCCTTTTGTTTACTTGGGAGGCCTGGTGCACACCAAAACCCCCGGCAGATCCGCAAAATGCTAGCAGATTTTGAAACGCTTTTTCATATTTTTCTGTAGCGTTTCAGCTAGCATTTTGCAGTTTTGGGAAGCGTTTTTGGTGTAGTAGATTTCATATATTGTTACAGTAAAGCTGTTACTGAACAGCTACTGTAACAAAGACGCCTGCAAAAGCGCTCTGAACTGCCGTTTTTAGAGCGGTTTGTGTTTTTCCTATACTTTACATTGGAGGCAGAAACGCCTCCGCAATCCAAAAAATGCCTCACCCCGGGAGTATGCGTTTCAGCAAAACGCCACCCGCTCTGGTGTTAACCACAAAATTGAGATACATTGACCAAGAGTATCCGCAGCCGCAAGCGGCTGCAAAACGCCAAAAAAAACGCTTGGTGTGCACCAGCCTGGAGTGGCCATCTTGACTGTGAAGTCAGCAGTTGCTTAGCAACTTAGGGGAACCCTGTGCATAAGCTCCGTCCAGTTGTACATTGATGTTACCCTATTATCTGAAATATCCCCGCTTGGTCAGAAAATAGTCCTTTTCTTACTACTCCTTTTCTATCAGTTGAGTGTTTTACATTCCGCTAGGCGGAGCTACTGCCCGGGTTTATCCCTTTAGAAGCTATTCACTGTAATATGAGACTTTCAAAACTGCTGAAGGAAACATCTTTAGTCTGCTTTCTGACTTAAGGACCTCTGTCAAGGAAATCTTAAAATTTAAAATACATGTAAACATATACAAATAAGAAGTACGTTTCTTCCAGAGTAAAATGAGCCATAAATTACTTTTCTCCTATGTTGCTGTCACTTACAGTAGGTAGTAGTAATCTGACATAACCGACAGATTTTGGACTAGCCTATCTTCTCATGGGGGTTTCTCAGGGTTTTCTTTATTTTTAAAAGCACTTAGAGAATGGCAGTTGCTCCGTCCAACTGCCAAATAAATGTACAATGGAGCAGGGAGGCTGGCCAGCACCTTTTTTATAAGTCCTTTTTCAGGGAGTGTCTTTATAAAGAATAAAGGACATGCTGAGAATCCCCCATGAAGAGATGGCCTAGCTCAAAACCTGTTGGTAATGTCAAATTTCTACTACCTACTGTAAGTGACAGCAACATAGCACAAGAAATTTATTTTATGGCTCATTTTACTCTGGAAGAAATGTACTTCTTATTTGTATGCGTTTTAAATTTTAAGATTTTCAAGATAGTTCCTCTTTAAAAAAAAACAGTTCCCTAGTCAAAAGTGTTTTCAAGGGCATAGTTACACATCAAGGCGCCTAACCGTCGCCCCTGGCAAAATGTTGATGGTCCCTAAATTTGCACTCCCCCTCTCCACCATGGTGACCCTATGGCTTGGGGTACCATCTGCTCGAATCATGTAACCATTGTGGCCACCACGATTCCCTCCCGTAGAAGTGCAGCTGGCATGACTCTCCCCACCCATAACAAGTGTGACCACAACATCTGCTCTGGCAGGGGGCCCCTGAACAAAAGGAAGGGTGAGTAGTAAGAGCCCCCAAACCTCCTGGGCCCCCATAATTAACAGCGGCTGCTCATCTCATTGTTATACCAATGGGTGTACTATATATGTATAAAGGCCCCTCATTCCTTCCTGCTATTACATTTTGGTGATGGACTCATTAAAGTGGATCCGAGATGAACTTTTACACATTGCATAATTGTGTTCCTTTCCTATTGTTTATAGGGCATTCCTCAAGCCAAATACTTTTTTGTTGTTGTTTTAATACTCTAATTCCCTATAAACTAAATAAGCCCCACCCACAGATTTCAGAGAGCCTTGGCAGTAGCAAGGGCTCATGGGAGCTCAGTCTGGGCAGGAGGAGGGGGGAGGTATTACTAGCCAGAGATTTCAGAGGCAGAGGGGAGGAAGGATTAGGTTTTTTTCAGTCTGAGTGCTGATGGTGCAGATAAGCCTGCCTCTGTGTAATGTTTACAAACAACATGGCTGCTGTCATTGTATCACAGGAAGAAATAATCATATTCTATTAAAGCAGTATGCAGACAGATCTGCTGTTTAAACCATCTAAACTGTACATAAGATATATAGACAAGTTACTTGTTATAGTTAGTTTTTCATTTGGATCCGCTTTAAGGTCCCTTTCCTCAATGCATTATACAGTAGAATGCCATTATAGTACATTTCAAGGGACTGGGCAAATTAGTTTACTATATTAGAAATTTCCACAGCGCTTAAAAGATAAATATCTTTAATAATCCAAATTCATAAAACAATGATAATTGATCCTAGGCCACAAGAAAACTTATAGCACCTTCCCCACTCTGTACAAACATACAGAGTGGGGAAGGTGCTATAAGTTTTCTTGTGGCCTAGGATCAATTATCATTGTTTTATGAATTTGGATTATTAAAGATATTTATCTTTTAAGCGCTGTGGACATTTTCATAACTATTTAAAATTGAGGTTTTTGGGGATCGCCTGGTCCAATCAGCTGCTGAATTAAACCAATTGGCGCAAGCTGCAACTCACAGTTTATATTAGAAATTTACTATATTACATATTGTCATACTCTAATACAAAGCATACAGTGGTACTGTATTTTAAATAACCGTACAGTATAATGCACTCGGTTTGAAAAAAAGAGTACAGTCAATAAATGCAGCTCCACATACTGCATAGCAACCATGCACAAGCAAGTCACAGGTGATAGGCAGTTCCTTCTGTTTAGCAAATGAGCACACACAGCATGTAAGCTGGATAAGAAGCCACAGTGCTCAATATGCAGACATTTGCATACAATAATCACACAACTGCTTGCACAGGAAGCATAGGTCTCACCAGTTAATGCATGTACCGATAATGTGCTTCTTTGGCCAGGTCTGTGCAGATTGGCTGATATTATAGCATTGCAGCCATGCTCAAGCAAGTACCGTACATTACATAGCAAATATAAACAAGCAAGTCACAGATGACAGGCTATTCCCTCAGTAATCAGGGAGCAGCTTACACTGGAAGCATAGGTCTCACCAGTTGTGGTCTTTAGCCCATGCATTGGCCAGTACCTAGAGTAGCATGCAGCTAGCAGGCAGGTTACAAGTGGTTGCTGACCCGCCCACCGGCCACAGCTCATGGGTCGCCAACTGACACGACGCATGCGCCCACCCACTTTCCACAATAGCCGGACACAGAGTACCATAGGGGTCAAAAAACAGGTTCAATATAACTGAAGTTCTATTAAATCTGGGTTCACACCCAGCGTTACTCCTGTATACATATAACGGCTCTTTGCCGGGACCAGGGCGTCCCCCATGAAGAGATGGACTAGCTCAAAACCTGTTGATTTTGTCAGATTTCTACTACCTACCGTAAGTGACAGCAACATAGGAGAAAAGTAATTTATGGCTCATTTTACTTTGGAAGAAATGTACGTCTTATTTGTATGTCTTTACAGGTATATTAAATTTCAATTTTTTTCCGCAATAGTGCTCCTTTAAAGCTAATGGGAACCCTTATTTAAATAAAAAAAATTAAGATACTCACCTAAGGAGAGGGAAGGCTCGGTCCTAATGAGCCTTTCCTCTCCTCTCCCGGTGCCCCGTTGCTGCGCTGGCTCCTCCGTTCACATCCCCCGCCGAGGGGACTTCGGAAGTCTTCGGGAGCAGAGTCTTCCCGAAGACAGGCGGCGCACACGTGAGTGCATCATAAAGGGCACGCGCAGTGTAGAGCGGCCCGTCTTCGGGAGCTCTCGGGCTCCCGAAGCATTTCCGAAACCTCCCTTCGGCCGGGAGCCAGCGGTATTTGACCGAAACGACCGAATACCGATACGGGGGAGCCAGGACAACAGCGGGGACCGGGAGAGGAGAGGGAATGCTCTATGGGACCCAGAGCCTCCCTCTCCTTAGGTGAGTATCTGACTTTTTTTTTTTATACGGGTTCCCATTCACTTTAAGCTGATGTACAAGTCTCAGGGCCCACAGCCAATGCTCCTATATCCCAATTTCATTTTTGTTATTTTATGAAACCTGTAAACTTTCTAGAGATCTGATGCCATACAAAAGGAATATATTGTTTTCCTCTTTGTGCGAGGAACCAGATGCGAGACCTTCACGTACTGTCTGCTCGCACAAACAAACAAACTTGATCTTCTTTTCAAGGCATTTTAAGAGAAGTCATTTCAGCTGTGCGCTTTATTTTGATTTCCATTTAATGAATGTCCTGAGAGCATACGAGAGAGGAAGCAGACAGGTGCAGTGATGGTTATAGGTCCATGCAGGTAATGAGATATACTCAAGCTGTCTGTTGCTCCACAACAGCACATCTATCACCATCAAATGTCTCATTTAGCTAGACACTGAAGGTTAAATCATTTTGTTACTTTCATAGCAGTTAACACCAAACGGCAAATATCATTTGATTACTTGTCAGATTAAAATGTTTCTCTAACTAGCACAACTTTAAAATGCTTCCCGGGCGAGCTCTTGATGTGATGCGATGGAATGGGGAGCATTGATCTGTGGCACCCTCGCAGAGCTGCCTGTCAATAATCTCTGCATGCTCCGGAATAAAAAAGCCACTCCACTATAAGGCTTAATGACCCTTTCACTCTATCATACATAATGAAGCAAAATCAAATTTGTAGGCCAAGACATTTTCCCTTAGTTTTTATGTCAACCCACAGTGGCCTTTCTTAGATACAGGGACCTGAAGATATACAGTTTAGGTGCTCCCTGAAATTCTTAAAGTTATCTTAAAGCGGTATTGTCACTCTAAAAATCAAATTTCAACAGCAACTGGTCTGAGTGTATTAAGTGATAAAGATGCTAATCCTGCATTCAAAACTGTTTTTGCTGTTATGCTTTGTAGTTATCAAATACTTTAGGAGCACTGGCCCTAGTGCCAAACTGTGCCAAAAAGTTGAATGCCGGGAGTTCTTTTGAATGCTGGGAGTTCTTTTTATCTATAATATATTCCTCCTCTTCCTTTTATTTCCCTGACTAGCTGATCACTTTTGTTTACAAGCAAGGCTGAGGTGACTCAGTGATTGGATGTATAAATAAAAAAAAGACTCTGGGAGAAGGGCAGCTAATGAATACACAATGAGCAAGAGAAAGGAGGGGGGGAAAAGAGTCAGGGAGGATATGATGTCAGCATTAGCTTGGCAAGATGGCCACTGCCTAGACTAGGATTTTCTGCTTTTCCTTTGTAAAATTCACAGGAATCATTATGTGGATAGCACAATACATCTGTTATGTAAGTAGAAGTAGTATTTATATACTTATATATGTGTTTTTTATTTCTAGGTTAGCATGGGTGTCGCTTGTTCTTTAAAGAGACACTGAAATGAAAAAAAATATGATATAATGAATTGGTTGTGTAGTACAGATAATTACTAGAACAGTAGTAGCAAAGAAAATATTCTCAAATTTTTATTTTCAGTTATATCGTGTTTTTTATAACATTGCATCCTTCTCTAATTTTTGCAGTTTACACACTACTCAGTATGCTAAATGATTATACAGAGCAGGCTAATGAACTTTTGAACTGTCCTCTGTAGAGAAAAAGAAAATACAGTGACTGACAGTTGAGATAACAAGCTTCAGAAGACAGAGCTCTCTGCGACTTTGAAAGTCGTGGAGCTCAATGGCTCTTTTGCTTAGATAACAACTGGAGTTTCTTAACTCTTCCTGTTCTGGAAACAATATTAGACTTATGTCTCTGCTCTTAATGTTTTATTTCTTAGCTGTACTACACATACAATTTTTCCGCTTCAGCGTCTCTTTAAAGCAGACCTGAACTCAGAACTTCCTCTCTGCTCTAAAAGATAAGCAACAGCATAATAACCTTTAAACAAAAAACATTTCTCTGTTACAGCTGATACAAATCCTGCAATAAATCTGTGGCTAGTTTCAGCCAGTTACCTCTGGCTACACCCTTCTAGCTCTGCCCCTTTGCGCCTGCACTGTAGCTTCCGACAGGCCGCGCGGGGCTTCTGGAAAGTTCCACTGCTCTGTGTGCTTTGGTCACTTAGAAACAGTCTATGCGACCAGTACAGCGCCTCCTCTCCTCTCTCATGCACCGTTTTAGTTCCACAGGCAAGCATCTAAGGCGAAATTTAGCCTTAGATACTAAAGTTACCTCGCACATAGAAATACATTAGCAAAACTTTTGTACCCCTCTTTTAGAGGGTTACAGCGCTAATTGGTAATTGCCTGCGATTGGTGCCAATCGCGGCAGTGAGATCACTGCCATATATAGTTAAAATAGCACTAGCGATTGCGCTTCTGCGATTAACAGCAGCTTCACCAGTATGCTATCCAACTAAATAGAGTATTATCCACTTTTCCTCGCTCTCATTTAGCAGTACATGTCCATATCACACATTGATTAATTGCTGTATTTATATCATCTTGTGTTCCTAGTTATGTACAGTATTATTAATGATTGCTACCTGCTACGACCTACATTGCATCATGTACTGTGCTGTGGTATATCATGGTGCAATTGAAAGAAATAATGATTATAACGTGAAGAATGCAGCTAAACTAACCTACTGTCTGAAAACACCACATACATATAATGGGCCATATTCAGCAAATGTCAGTCAAGTTGCCATGCACAGAGAACACACAGCAACTTAAAGAGGAACTCCAGTGAAAATAATGTAATAAAAAAAGGGCTTTCGCTTTATGCATTTTTACAATAATTATGTATAAATGATTTAGTCAGTGTTTGCCCATTGTAAAATATTTCCTCTCCCTGATTCACAATCTGACATTTATTAATTACATGGTGACATTTTTACTGCTGGCAGGTGATGTCTGTGGAAGGAGATGCTGCTTGCTTTTTTGGCAGTAAACAGCTAGTTCCCACAATGCAATAAGGTTCACAGACAGGAACCGGTCAGGACCATGGTCCTGACATCACACTGTGGGAGGGGTTTCACCACAATATCAGCCATACAGAGCCCCCTGATGATCAGTTTGAGAAAATGAAAATATTTCTCATAGGAAAGGGGGTATCAGCTACTGATTGGGATGAAGTTCAATTCTTGGTTACGGTTTCTCTTTAAATTAACAGAAACTTCCCAGTTCCCTTAACAAAATAAACACAGTATATCATAATTCCATTCATGCAAAAAAGGTCCCCAGAAAATTATAGCACTGTATATCGGAAACATATTGCAGAGAGTTAGAAATCTGTAAACTTACCAATATTCAACTATCATCTTTCCTAAACAATCTCTCATGCTAATCCTCCCCTACCTATACCTAACACTACCACCACCACTCGAACACTAAATTTCCCTACCTATGTCCAAAAAAAATCTTTAACATAACTATTTAAAGGGAACCTAAACTGAGAAGGATGTGGATTTTTTCTTTTTAAAATAATACCAGTTGCCTGACTCTCCTGCTGATCCTCTGGCTCTAATACTTTTAGCCACAGACCCTGAACAAGCATGCAGATCAGGTGCTCTGACTGAAGTCAGACTGGATTAGCTGCAGGCTTGTTTCAGGTGTTTGATTCACCCACTACTGCAGCCAAAGAGATGAGCAGGACTGCCAGTCAACTGGTATTGTTTAAAAAGAAACATCTATATCCCTCTCAGTTTAGGTTCCCTTTAAATAAACATCCAAATGTTGAGCATTTACTGAGAGTGTTTTAGGTGGGTGTTTGTCAGCAAGAGATAACTCTCAAAGGACCACTATCATGAAAAACTGCACAATTTAAAATACATAAATGTAAAAAGTACATTTCTCCCAGAGTAAAATCCACTATAAATGACTCATTTGCTATGTTGTTGTCACAGTAGGCAGAAAAAATATGAGAGGTTTTTGGACTAGTCCATTTCCCCGTGGATGATTCTCAGTCCTTTATTCTTTAGATATGAATCTATACAAAAACGTCAACCGACCTCCCTTCCTGCCTAAATATAATTTTGGCATTTGGACTGAACTACCACCATTCAGTAAGTGCTTTAGAAAATACAAATAACCCAGTGAATCCCCACATGAAGAAATTAACTAGTCCAAAACCTGTCAGATTTCTACCACCTACTTTAGACTATAACAATATTGGAACATAGGAAAAAAAGTCCTTTTTAGAGCATTTTACGCTGAAGTAAATGCAAATTTTATACATATACACACACACACCTTTTAAATTTTGCAATTTTTTGTGATCGTGCCCCTTAAAGCCTAGGATTCTGCCACCAGCCGCCTTTGTCACAGTGCTAGAGGAGCCTCCATTGTCAGTGGAGCAGATTGTTAGATGAGCCTTGTAATTAATTGCCTTGTATTGTTTGGAGGTGATCACCAGTATTGATCACACTATTGAGTTTTCTCGTGCACTAATGGATGTGTTTTTGTATCAGCTGCTTCTGTTAAATTCTACAGTATTTCCATCTGGACCCAATGGCCATGAATGGTATTGATTTTCTTATCTCCATCCTGTGTCACCTGTCACACTAATTTACTATTCGTCATTTTGGAACGGTTCAGGCAGGTAGTTACTAATTGGATTTTACTGGATTATGGAAGACCATTAAAGGGATTATACCACTTCCTATAAATATGATTATCGGCCCTAGTTAAAGGGACATTATAGCAGGAAATCCTTTTGGAAATATTTGATGGGTTGCCTGGTATACTGAGAGATGAGCAATGAGGCAAGAACCTATAAGATTATCACATTATGGAGTGGCATTCTTGAAGCTCAAGAATATGTGTCATAAACATTCTGTTTCCATTACAATTCAGTCTTAACCGTTGTGAACAAAATGACCATCAACTCCAAGAGAGGCGCACCAGGAAAGACATTTAATAACAAGAATAATCAGTAATTATAAAATGCTTATGCATCATAAACTTTAAAGCAAATGTATTATGGATAATAAACAGAAACAGTGTAGTATGGTTAATAAATAGAACATTAGTACCAAAGAAAAAAGTTTCATGTTGTTTTCCAGTACAGGAAGAGTTAAAACAGTTATTAATGCAAACGAGCTTCTCTGAGCTATTGGATCAACTTGGTGGAACTCAGTCCTGTTTTCTGAATAGCTTAAAGTGAACCTCCAGACTAAAAATCTACTCAGCAGCACTGGAAAGGCTTGGTGTTTCTTTAACAGTTTCACAGCATCAGAACTTAGTTTTTCTTACCAAAGCATCATTTTTTAGCTGTATTTTTATCTAAGCTCCACCCATCAAAGAAAAAAAGCCCGGGCTTTTCTGTGCAGAGCATGTTGGGATTTGCTATGTTGTTGTTCACGTTGCTTAGCAACTGGGAGGGGTGATCAGGACACAGGACAGTTGGAACTGTGTCTCATGCTCCCCATCACCTCATTACAACCAAAAATATGGCTGCCCTCATGAAATCACAAACATTTGCCTGTTCTCTTAAAACAGGGTGGGTAAGAGATTATATTACCTATCTATTTTAAATAACAAAAATAATGTAACTTAATGAAAGTATGTTTGTTTAGGCTGAAGTTCCTCTTTAAAGGACAACTGTATGTGAGAGTTATCTGGTGGCTGCCATATTTATTTCCTTTTACGCAATACCAGTTGCCTGGCTGTCCTGCTGATCCTCTGCATCTATACTTTTAGCCATACACCAGAGTTTTTAAAAATGCACGCATAAAAAATGCATATACGTTTTTTTCTACGGCCCATAGACTTCCATTAGCGGCAAAAACATAGCGTTTTCCAAAACGCTTGCATTTCTGCTAAGTGTGCACCTAGCGTTCTACTTTTAGCCATAGACCCTGAACAAGAATATGCAGATCAGGTGTTTATGACATTATTGCTCGTTTCTTGTGTCATTCAGACACTACTGCAGCCAAATAGATTAGCAACATTCAACTGGTATTGTTTAGAAGGAAATAAATATGGCAGCCTCCGTATTCTTCTCATACAAATATAAACACACACACACACATACATAAACACTCCCAAACTTCACAGAGATGAAAGACCTATGGACCGTTACATCCATGATTAGATTATTCACCAATCAATTTACCATCTATAAATCCCGCCCACAAATCATAAAAGCTTTCAATAAAAGCCCAATAAGCCTACATTATAACATAACCTATCTACAATCGTAAACCAGAAATAATCTTGTGCAAAGAGACATTAGCAAGAAAAAAAAATCACATTAAGTTACGTTTGATGCATTTATTTTTATTATTTTACAGCTTTCTTGTTAATGTCGCCCATTACAATTATGGATGCTGTGCACTTACAAATAGGGGGAGAAAAAATTAACAGCAAGCTTAAAATAATTAACCCAATTAAAAAAAGAACAGCAAAGAATGAATTATAAATTAGAATATTAAAATATGGTTCTGTGAAGAACCTTAACGTAATTCACTTTTTGCAATAATTAAGTAAAAAAAAAAAAAAAGTCCGCCAGGAGAAGCACAGAATAGCAACTTGTGGATTTAATTACAGATAAAAACCGAACTGATTTTCATGCCAATGCAGGAAATGATTCATTAGAAAGAATGTATTTGGATGTGACAATACAAGCCCTACAGACAAGGTCAGATGTTAAACCAGACCACATTGTGCCCACACAAAATAGTTCATCGTTTTCAGGACTCGCATATCTTAGCCACATGCCATGGCCGTGATGCTCGGATTAACCCTTCATGGGTACTTTGGAAGATTTAAAGGGGAGCATCATCCTGAACTCACAAGGCAGCTCAATATCACATTAAAAATGCTTGCTAAAAATGTGGCTCATTAATATAAAAACCCTAATTTTACCTCATCTTTTTACATTTAAGGGTTAATTACAATCAGTATTCTTTTCCTTCCTCTACTTCCTAACTCTGTGAGCTGTCAGCAAGACACAGAAAATGGAAGGCAGATAAGGACTCTTCTCATTAGACTTAATTGCCCAGAAGCTGAGATCAAACACACCCACTCAGTGTTAAGGAGGGGGAGAGGAGAGGACACTGTGCTTCACCCAGGTAAGATAAGTTACACTTGGTGAACTTCACATCAACCTTGGATAATGGCAGTGAAATAGGAGCAGTAGGGGGGAGTTAACTTCTCAAACATAGCAGCCCTTTCAGCTATTTGAAACCATGAACTGCTAAGATCATTTTAAGCCCTACTCATTGCCATACAATGGTGTGTTTGACGGCGAGTTTGGATATGATAAGCTCACTCATTGTAGAGAAGGTCATCTTTGAATATGTCCAACGTCTCACAAAATATCCCCAGGCCACTTACCACTACAGTGATTTATTCGGGAGCTCTAAATGAACAGGGGCACACCGTATCACCTCCAAGTTCAGATTCAGAAGCAACCAAATGACCAAATCTCAACCATTTCAGGATATTTCCTTTTTCTTGACTCATCACTGCGCAATACACAGTATTGTATAGGAACAACATTTCAGGCAACTATCCTTCATCAGGTGCCTAATCTTCTAAGGATCCATTATCTATAAATATACCATTTCACATGGGTCAGGGGTAGGCACAGGCTTCAAAATATACACAGTATCCAGTCTTCAAATTAGCATCCATATACATACAATGGACCAGATACAGATCACCTTTTCTCCTAAACTTTCTCCTAGGAGATAATTTTTAATCTTCTGTTTAACCACTTGCCGACCGCCCACTCATAACGTGCGTCGGCAAAGTGGTAGCTGCAGGACCAGCGACGCACATCTGCGTCGCCAGCTGCAGGCTAATTAATCAGGAAACAGCCGCTTGCGCGAGCAGCTGCTTCCTGTCAATTCACGGTGGGGGACTCCGTGAATAGCCTGCGGGCTGCCGATCGCAGCTCGCAGGCTAAATGTAAACACAAGCGGAAATAATCCGCTTTGTTTACATTTTTACAACGCTACATTTTTACAACAGTAGCAGCGTTGTACTAGATCAGCGATCCCCGGCCAATCAGCGGCCGGGGATCGCTGTCACATGACAGGCAGGAGCCTGTTAGAGGCTGCACAGGACAGATCCGTTCCTGTGCAGCCTCCGATCTCCGGGGCAGGGAGGGAGAAGAGGGAGAGGGGGAATCCTGCGGTGGAGGGGGCTTTGAGGTGCCCGCCACCCACATGCAGGCAGGAGCAATCAGACCCCCCCAGCACATCATCCCCCTAGTGGGGAAAAAAGGGGGGCGATCTGGTCGCTCTGCCTGTTATTTGATCTGTGCTGGGGGCTGTAGAGCCCACCTAGCACAGATCTTAGAAATCAGCGCTGGTCCTTAAGGGGGGTAAAGGCTGAGTCCTGAAGTGGTTAAAATAAATGTTGTACTCTGCAATTGAAAAAGTACCAAAAGCAGGTGAAACAATACTGTCAAAATTATTTTCTTTCTTGATGGTGGCATACAATTCATTTTATTTATAATGTCATCCCATTTGCTGTATGCTAGTTATGAATACATTTTAGACAAGGCAAGTTAAAGCGGTATAAATCCCTGACATAGTATTCTATAAAAACATGTTTTCCTACTTTTTAGATGCCATACGATTATCATATTTGCATTTGTGCATAAGTATTATTCATTTAGAAATTATAAGTTCCCAAAAGTACATTTATTTTTTTTTGCTTTGAGAGCTGGCTTTGCATTCTGTATTGAAGGCAGAAATGCTTTCAGTGTCTCTGTGTCCAGGAGCTTCTGCACAGTCAGAGAATGTGTCCCATTCCTCACTTGATACAATTAAGTAAACACAAGATAACCTTATCTTCACTTCGGATGCGTCCAGATTTCTCTGCACTGAACTTTCAAGGCCTGTGTTTAACGAATTGAATGCTGTTCTAGTAAAAAAAAATGGTGGTAGTATATAATATACTGTACATTTTTTAGAGCAAAGAAGAAATGCTGGTTTTCATTCCGCTTTAAGCAGTGCCGGCCTTTTCTTGCATATTTCCTATTTATGCTACAACATTGAGCATCCTTTGGCATCAAATGATCAGGGATAAGATAGGAAATCTTATGGTATGTCAGTATAAAAGTCCAGCAATGACTGAAATGGACAGCAGTTCTGAACATTAACTCCCAAAGAGAAGGGATATCAGTCTACTGATGCAATTTCCGATTCCAACTTGTCTCTAGTATAGACCTGGATACAGAATACATCATATGGATACCTGCTTCATACTTAGGCTGTGTTCCCATTTAAGCAGAGAACGGATATTTTGTGTCTGCTCTCCACTCATTGCTGAACGGACAGTGAACAGCTCCTATTTTATAAATAGGAGCTGTTCACACTTGTCACTCTGCAATGGATCCATTGGATCGGTTTAGGTAAATTAACTTCTGTGCAGTGTGCGATAACCCCGGACAGGCGAATGCGTTCTCCTATGTAGCTTAATGGGGAAACACATATGCTCCGGGCTACAGTTGGACCATTGGAACAAACATTACACTGTCCACTCCCGCTGATCCGATGCAAGTGGGAACCAAGCCTTAAATCAGGATAGTCAGGATAGTCACCATAAAAATCAAATTTCAACAGCAACTGGTCTGAGTGTATTAAGTGATAAAGATGCTAATCCTGCATTCAAAACTTTCAAAACGTTTTCTGCTGTTATGGTTTGGAGTTATCACATACCTTAAGAGCACTGGCCCTTTAATAGCCATTGCCATTCAGTTGCATGTTGGGGGTTCTTTTTATCTATAATATATTCCTCTTCTTCCCTTTATTTTCTTGCCTAGCTGCCTAGCTGAAACATGATCCTCTGTTCACTTGTGTTTACAAGCAAGGCTGAAGTGACTAAGCGATTGGAGGAGAAAATAAAAAAAAGGTAAGGGAAGAAATGACATCAGTATTTAACTTCAAACTATGGGCGAAAGAAATGGTTCTCACCAAGAATAGAATTATGTTCATTTACTATATAAAATTCTCTGAAATCAAAATGTGGACAGTACAGTACATGTGTTATGTAAGTAGATCAAGTATTTATCTACTTATATATGTGGTTTTTTCCCTGGCATGGTATGGCTAATCCTCCTGCTTGAGGGCTGAAACCCACTAGGGCGATTTTGTAAGCATTTAGGGAATGATTCAAACTGCTAGCGATTTCCCTAAACGCTCAACGAGTGTTAATGGATGGGCCAAATTTCGCAGGACATGCAGCATTTTTGAGCGTTAGCAATTAGTGTTCGCTCATCAAAACCTACACAGAGCGATTTTGCTAGCATTTTTACATTACTGCACACTGTAACAAAATTAAAATTAAAGGACCAATCAGAATTAAAAACGCTTATCGCTTATCGCTACCCAACCGCTGGCAAATTGATTACACTTTATAAAATCGCTACTGAAAACGCTCATGAAATAGCTTACAAACCGCTCATACAAAACACTAGCGATTGCGATTAGCAATAGCATTTTGTAGTGGGTTTCAGGCCTTAAAGCTTGTTCTTGAATATTCACCTCCAAAATGAGCTTCCTTAAAGAGAACCCGAGGTGGGTTTGAAGAATATTATCTCATACAGAGGCTGGATCTGCCTATACAACCCAGCCTCTATTGCTATCCCAACCCCCCCCTAAGGTCCCCCTGCACTCTGCAATCCCTCCATAAATCACAGCCACGCTGCTGACAAACAGCTTGTCAGAGCTGGTTGTGTTTATCTCTATAGTGTCAGTCTGCTGCTCTCCCCGCCTCCTGCAGAACTCCAGTCCCCGACTGCATCCCTTCCCTCCCTGCTGATTGGAGGGAAGGGACGGGGGCAGGGACCGGAGCTATGCAGGAGGCGGGGGAGCAGCTGAGACTGACACTACAGATGTAAACACAGCCTCACAGCACGGCTGTGATTTATGAGGGATTGCAGAGTGCAGGGGGACCTTAGTGGGGATTGGGATAGCAACAGAGGCTGGGCTGTATAGGCAGATCCAGCCTCTGTATGCAGATAACATTCTTTAAACACACCTCGGGTTCTCTTTAACCAATACTACAGTGCAACAAATCTAAACCATAACAATCTCTGAGGCAGATGGTGCTTAAATTCTACATCTTGTTCCTTTTAAGGGTCCTCACTAGGGATGGTCAATGAAATGCAAAGAACTCTTGAGTTGATGCTGGATTATGAAAATATTGTATGCAAATTTATGCAACTAATGATCTAATGATCTATATAAATGCAAATTTTTTAATTATATATATATATATATATATATATATATATATATATATATATATATATATATATATATATACATATACATACGGTGTGTGTGTGTGTGTGTGTGTGTGTGTGTGTAATATATATACGGTGTGTGTAATATATATATATATATATATATATATATATATATATATATATATATATATATATATATATATATATATAAATATATATATATATATATATATATATATATATATAATATATATATATCAAATAGAAATAAAGAAAAATGTGTTTTGCAATACTGAATAAATGCTCAAAACACTGAATTCCCTTCAGATAAATATTTGGATTTGTCTGTGCTCCACAAATATCTGATTGTTCTCTGGATGAAAGCTTGGTTCCTGCCAAGACTGGAAGATCTCCACCTAAAGAAAAGGCTCTGACTACCAACGGGAGTCTACTCAAGAGCTCCACAGAAATCAATAACCTTCGTACCCTGGGCATTAATTCATTAAGCTCATTTCTGGATCTCCCAGAATCTCCAGCTGAACCATAAACTGGTCAAAGTAAAATTGTTTTTTTTTCTACAACAAAGTCACAGCTTGTGGAAATTTCAGTCACGGGCTGAACATCAGCAATGTTTTCCCGTTTCAAAGGCTCAATAAGCAGCTGAGGAACTTCACCCTCTGTGTAAAATAGAATTTGGTTCCGTCAGGCAGATTATGGAGGGCTCCTGCTCTGCTTGGTGCAGTGCCTCAAAAGGAGATATAAAGAACGCGCAAAATGAACAACAATGTCTCACGGCTCTCAGAACAATGACTTATGATGACAATTGCTACTACTCAAAAACACATTTCTGAGATGTTTATTAATCTAGTTTAGCCACTTCGGGACCGGCCGCCTAACCCCCCCCCCCCTTAAGGACCAGGGCATTCTGCGGTGGAGGGGGGTGCGCGCATTTGGGGTGGTCGGGCGGCCGGATCCCCTCTGTGGCTGGCTGGGCAGTGTCCCCCCCCCCATGGTGGCAAGTGTCCCCCCTGTGCGCAGCAGCCATCACTCACCTTCCAGGCTCCAGCGATGAGCCACAGTAGCCCCCTTCTTCTGCGGCCAGCATCTCCGCTCAAAATGACGCTCAGGTCGGGTCGCGGCTTGATTACGTCATCAAGCCGGGACCCGGTGCTGACGTCAGGCGGAGCAGAGATGCCGGCCAGAGCAGAGGGGGGCGCCGATCGTCGCTGGAACGGCAGGGAGGTGAGTGGATCCTCTTCTTTTCTCCTCGGCCGCCGCTGCTGTCAAACTGATCACTATGATCCGACGGCGATTGTAGTGATCACGTGATCAGCAGCCATACGCGATGGCTGCTGATCACTACGGGGAGATGCCAGCTGTCATATGACAGCTGAGGGCTCATTTCCACTATCGCAAATTCGCATGCGTTTTTCGCATGCAAATTCGCATAGCAATACAAGTGAATGGGACTGTTTCCACTTGTCAGGATTCCTTTGCGTTTTTCTGTGCAGAAAAAATTCGCATGGCAGAGCCATCAGAATTCGCATACCGCATACCGCTATGCGAATCGCATACAATGCATTTAATAGGAAATTCGCATGAGGTTTGGGTATGCGAATTTTCATGCGAATTTTAATGCGAATTCGCACAGAAACAATGGAAAAGCACACCAGCACTGCCATGCTTAAATTCGCATACATCGTCATCCATGCGAATTCGCGTGCGAATACGCATGAAAATTCGCATGGACCCGCATGCGAATTTCGCATCCGCATGCGAATTTTTACCGTGGCGATTCGCACCGCACAAGTGGAAATGCAGCCTTAATCTCCCCCTCCGGTTGCGCACGATCGCGTCGGGAGCAGTTCTATAGCGCAGGCGTTGAATCAACGTCCGGTCAGACCACCACCTGACGGGCGTTGATTCAACCTGCGGCGGTCCCCAATAGGTTAGACAATCAGCTGACAACACAATCAAGAGTATCATCTATAGAAATGGTGACATCACTTCTGCCCTTTTTTTTCTCAACCCAGCTCAGTTTTAATGTTACCTCCCTACTGCCACAGCTTACTGTCCCTCCCACACCAAACGTCACCTGGACAACCGGCTTACATCACTAGGTAAACTTTTCAGAGGGAGGGGGGACTCAATTACCATCTGGTCAAAGTGCCCTTTTCTTATCCAAATAGAAAGCTTTCTGTTAGGGAACATTTCCACTAGAAGCATGCAAATTCACATGCTATTGTTTGGACGCAAAATCTTATGCAAATTTGCATGTGTATACGTATAAAAATTTGTATGCAGAATCACTTTTTTGTTTTTTTTTTAGTTTCTAATAACATTAACGAAAATGCATGAAAAAAAAAATGTGGATGCGAAAACGGACATGAAAATCTCATGCAGGCCCATTGGAATGCATTGATGGGGAGAAAGCAGAAGACCGCCCTCTGCAGGGGAATACTATCAGTACCTTGGCATATCTGAAGCATTCTTCTTCCTAATGCCCCAGTGACCAGTGAGCCAGCAATCCGATCTCATTTATAGTGTCACTTAACTTCCAGTAAATGGAGTTGTCAGAAAGGTAAAAGGACAGTGATTCTGTCAATCAAAGCCATTACCATTGCCTTACCATAGCTCCAGTGACTCAAAGCAGAACTACAGTCAATCCTCCCCCCCCTTCCCCTCTCCTCCAAAAGACTATCCACACAATTATACATTCTAAGAACAAACTCTTGTATAAAAAGGGGTTACTAGGTTTACTTTATGTAATCCTAAAAGCATTATCAGCCACTGAGCTCTCCATTGTTGTTTTATCTCTGAGGGCAGGAGATAAACGATAAGGCTTGTGAGAGACACAAAGAAAGCTATGCAGTCTGGAAACAGCAGTGTTCTGGTTATTATCAGCAAGATGGCAGATTCTAGCACCACATGCATTGTGATTTTCACACAGATTACATTATTTTGGGCCAAAGGCAGGTAGGATAACTATGAAGGTAATAAGGAGTGTTAGGCACTTGGAGGGAAAGGTTAGCGTTAGGAATTAGATTGGGGGTGGGGGCGTTGCTCAAAAGTCATTATGTATTTAGCAATTAAAAAGTTTTTCTATTTGTCTAAATATTACCTTCTAAAGTGAACCTTATAAACCTATATTTTCCCAGTTTTAAAGTATACGTGGTGGGGTGAGATCAATTTTCCAAGAGATATTTGACTAATGTGTCCAGACTCCTCTTATGAAATCAATGCATCACTCTAGCGATATGGTCACTTGCTGATAAGCCGTGTCAGAGCTTGACGCTCAGACACACTTTTTCCTTATCTATGGTAATTGAGCACTCCTATCTGTACTCCTTTAACAGACTTGATGAGAGGAAACACACACACACACACCAAAAAAAAGTTTTTTTGCATAGTAATATGTACTATATACTCTGTAAAGATGTCTGTGCTATACAAATACAAGACAGAACAAATAAAATAGCAATATACTTGATAACATGCTTTAAAGAGAACTCGAGGCGGTTTGTGGGGGGGCAGATGGGATACAGAGGCATGTTCTCTGCCTGATGACATGCCTCTGTGTCCCCCAACTGCCACTCTTTGCCTCCCCACCGTCACGCTATAGCCCCAGAAATATTTATCGCTGTCTCGGAGGTAAACATAGGGGAGAGGGATTCCCTGTGTAAAACGCCCACCAGGGGCGTTCCTGCAGGGTTTCCAGAGCTGCCATTGGGCAGCTTTCTCTCCCTGGCTGCGCCCCCTGCTGCTCCCCCACCTCCCTGCATGCTGTGATTGAGTGACATTCTAGCCTTGTGACCCAGAGGTTGTGAAAGTGGGGCAGTACAGCCCACAGGAGCGGCAGGGAGCAGCGTTTTTTGCTGCTACCTGATCCGCTCAGCCCCCCGGATCAAGTAGCCTACATTTTTTTTTTAAATCTATGAGCTCACCTCGACCTCTCTTTAAAGGGACTCCGAGCTCAGAAAAAAAAGGAAAGTTGTACTCACCAGGGGCTTTTTCCAGCCCAGTGCTGGTCGGGAGGTCCCACGCCGGCGTCCTGGCTCCTCTCCTTCTCCCCGCTCCGGAATGGCTGGCAGGCCGCAGCCTGGGCGACACTCTCCCGAGTGTCGGGCTGCTTCTTCCGCATATGACGCGGATTACGTCACACGCCGGCCGCCTCGCGTCATCACGGCGGCCGGCGTGAAAGTACTGCGCATGCGCGAACAAAGCGCGCATGCGCAGTACTTTCACGCCGGCCGCCGTGATGACGCGAGGCAGCCGGCGTGTGACGTAATCCGCGTCATATGCGGAAGAAGCAGCCCGACACTCGGGAGAGTGTCGCCCGGGCTGCGGCCTGCCAGCCATTCCGGAGCGGGGAGAAGGAGAGGAGCCAGGACGCCGGCGTGGGACCTCCCGACCAGCACTGGGCTGGAAAAAGCCCCTGGTGAGTACAACTTTCCTTTTTTTTCTGAGCTCGGAGTCCCTTTAAGTACATAAACTAACTCCAGTAAGTGTATGGCCAAAGCTCAGGGATAAAGTATAATCAAAATAGGCAAACCACGCATAAAGGAGCTAAAACATATTTAAAACAAGCCATATACAGATCGATTTTCCCAGTTTAAAATATATATATATATATATATATATACATAGTATATATTATATTGATTATAATTTTGATAGATTTTTGCAAAAAATGTTATGAAATTATTGATCAGACCAGAAAGGAAATGTTAATTGATGGGGTGTGGCGGATGAATGGTGGTAGATTGATGGTCCATAATATTTCACTCCATCAAACAGTGCAATGCTGAGGTTTAAGATTTTCAATAGATTTCATGCAGCGTGTGGAAGGATTCAATCCCTCTCTGATCAGATTGAGATCAAGGTGGGATCGATCTGTTTGCCAAACTAGGTGGCAATCTATGTATATATGGTGACCTTAAAAATATAGCTGCAGTAAATCTTATATCCTCCACTCACACAGCACTCACTCAACCCTGGAGGTTAAAAGAGTGGGAGACAAGAAAATGTTGGCCTAATTATACCATCACAATTGTAGGCAAACTCCGTAGTTGTTGTATTCCACCCAGTGGCATACTAAGTGGGGTGCAAGGGGTGTGAGCTGCATTGGGTGTCACCATGGAATAAGTAACCCCTGGGCAGAAGCGACTAAGGCTCCAGCCAGCAGGGCTGATTAGCGTTGGGGAGTCTGGTGACATGGGCTGACATCATTCCTCCTTCACCATGGGCCAACCTCCTGTGTCCCCCTGCAGAGTAGGGCATGTCAATACAGCTTGTGAGAAAATCTCACCTGACCCATCCATGCTCCTTGGCAGTCAGCTGCTCACTCTACCTCCTGTTTCCTATATGTCGCATAATTTCATGCAGAGATCAGACAGTCAGAGAGCAGCCAGCTGCCAAGGAATATGGATGCATCGGGATAATGCAAGATTCACTCTAAAGCAGGGTTCCCCAACCCTGTCCTCAACACTGCATGTTTTGTGGAAATCCAGAGAGGTAGTTAATCAGCTCTGCTGCTACACTAATTACCCCACCTTTGTGGTTTTCTGCAAAACATGTACTGTTGGTGGGCCTTGAGGACAAGGTTGGGGAACTCTGCTCTAAAGCAACACCGCTGCACCCTACTCTGCAGAGGGGCACAGGAGCCCATGGAGAGGGTGGGAGGAATGATTTTGGCCCCCCTCTCTGTGAGGTAGCACTAGACCACCAGACAAGCTATATGGGGAGGGGGAAGTACCACCAGACTATCAGGGATGTCACATGGGGGGTACCACTGGAACACCGGGGATGTACTACTAGCGCACCGCCACCTTAAAAAAATTGTTTGATTTGGGGTGGGTCTGTAAATAATCAGCACCAGATGTAAAATACCCTACGTACACCACTGATTCCACCATACCATTAAGAGGATTTAAATACAACGTTCAACCCCTTGTATCCGGGAAATAGATTTTTTTTTGTTTCAGAAAAAAAAAACCCGAAAGCCAAAACAAATATACAGTGAAACCTTAGCTTGCAAGCATGATTCATTTTGGAAACATGCTTGCAATCCAAAGCACACTTACATCATAATGAATTTCCCTATAAGGATTAATGTAAGCTCAAGTAATTCATTCTACAATCCAAAAACATTTATAGAAAAAGATTTAATACAAAGTTCTGTACTGTATAAAATAAAAATGTAAACAAGACTTAACTATAACTAATAGAATTGTTGCTATCTGGTGTCTCTTCCCAACCTTTTTTTGTGTATGGCGTTAACAAGAAACTTATCCAGTGAAAGTTGCCTTTGCCTACTTTTGAGAATTTCACGGAAATGTGACACTGAACAGTCCCAACACTCAGAGGAAGTACAATCCTGCAGCCTCAAAGGGAGAAGAACCATCATCTTACTTGCGATGATGTGACACTTGTAAACATTGTTTGCTTGTATATCAAGATGTTGCTTGTACATCAAGTCAAAATTTCACAAATTTTATTTTGCTTGTATTACGAAGCGCCCTCAAACCAAGTTACTCTCAATGCAAGTTTTTACTGTATTGAGTTTCCTTAATTTGCATGTTCTTCACTATGTTCTTCACTTCAATCCTCTAGATTGTAAGCCTTTGGGCAGGGTCCTCCTCCTTTTGTGTCCTACCTGATCATGCACCTCCATTACTGTGAACCCATGCTATGCATCTGTGTGAACCTAACTTGCCTAATCTCCATGCTCCCCTCCAGCACTGTACTACTCATACTGTGCTGCATGATCTGGTCTTTCTTGTATAGAGATGTCCCGAACGGTTCGCCGGCGAACGGTTCCAGGCGAACTTCGGTGGTTCGCGTTCGCCTGCCAAAGGCGAAATTTCCCGGAAGTTCGATTCACCCCATAATGCTCTATTGAGCAAGCCATTGGACTCACTTGTCTGCCTATACTAATTAGTTAAGGGACAGCTGCTACACACTCTGCTAGGGATATTTTAACCACTTCAGCCTAACTGGACGAAAATTTTCGTCCAGTTAGGCTGCGCGCACTCCCGCAGGTCGCGCGCGCTCCCGCGGGCCCCCCCGTGTGCGCCCCCGCTGCTGGCCATTAGCCCAGCGATCAATGAAAGGGATTATAAATCCCTTTCACTGATCGGACCCCCCTGGAGAAAAGCCGTCAGTGTCTCTTCAGACGCTGCGGCTTTTCTGACCTCTGTTCTTCTTTCTTCTTCCTGGGAGCGAGATCGATCGCTCCCAGGACTTTTTGACTGTGGCCATCTTGTGGCCGAATGGCAAACTACACCAAAAACTCACTTTGTATTAAATAAATACATTACATTACATGAAAAATCCCCTGTTTACCTCCCACACCAAAAAATACCCACATACAAGTTTTAATTAAAAAAAAAAAAATTACAATAATTAAAAAAAAAAAAACATAAATAGTTACCAAAGGGTCTGAACTTTTTAAATATTCATGTCAAAGGAGTATATCAATATGATTTATTAAATTATGGGCTTCTAAATAGTGATGGATGCAAATTGAAAAAATGCACCTTTATTTCCAAATTGAATATTGGCGCCATACGTTGTGATAGGGACATAATTTTAACGGTGTAATACCCGGGACATATGGGCAAATACAATACGTGAGTTTTAATTATCGAGGCATGTATTATTTTAAAACTATAATGGCTGAAAACTGAGAAATGATTTTTTTCCGTTTTTTTCTTATTCTTCCTGTTAAAATGCATTTACAGTAAAGTGGCTCTTAGCAAAATGTACCACCCACAGAAAGCCTAATTGGTGGCAGAAAAAACAAGGTATAGATCAATTCATTGTGATGAGTAGTGATAAAGTTATTGGCAAATGAATAAGAGGTGAAAGTTGCTCAGATGTAAAAAAATCTTAACCCTGTAGGCTGAAGTGGTTAATTAGCCTCTTGTGGGCTTCTCCTCCCTCCTCCCCTTCTACCTATTCCCTCCACCCTCCTACCGGAGGGAGGAGGGTCTCATCTGCCAGGGAATTCCAGTATTTCAAAAACCAGCTTACATACCGTGGCTGGGATTTGAACCCAGGTCTCAGTGTATGGTAGGTAACTAACATATCCATTATACCACCAACAGTACTAGCTGAAACTAGCTGAAACTAGCTGAAACTAGCCTAGCATGTACCATTTATGCTTGAACCAAGAGAAAAATTAGACAAGACAAATAACATTTATATCACGCTTTTCTCCTGGCAGACTCAAAGCACCAGAGCTGCAGCCACTAGGGCACACTCTATAGGCAGTAGCAGTGTTAGGAAGACTTGTCTAAGGTCTCTTACTGAATAGGTGCTGGCTTACTGAACAGACAGAGCTGAGATTTGAACTCTGGTCTCCTGTGTCAGAGGCAGAGCCCTTAACCATTACACCACCCAGCCACTGCTTACGGATATGTAGCCAGGCATGGCCTTGCCTTTTGCGTTCAACAGTTGTCAAGAGAAAAATTAGACAAGATAGCAGTGTTAGGAAGACTTGCCTAAGGTCTCCTACTGAATAGGTGCTGGCTTACTGAACAGACAGAGCTGAGATTTGAACTCTGGTCTCCTGTGTCAGAGGCAAAGCCCTTAACCATTACACCATCCAGCCACTGCTTTTGAAATACTGGAATTCCCTGGCAGATGAGACCCTCCTCCCTCCGGTAGGAGGGAGGAGGGTATAGGTAGAAGAGTAGAAGGGTAGGAGGGGGGAGGGAGGAGGGTGGAGAGTGGAGGGAGGAGGGTGGAGGGAGGAGGGTGGAGGGAATAGGGAGGAGGGTGGAGGGAGAAGGGTGGAGGGTGCTCCCGGTATTAGAACCCTTGAAGCATGTTTTCTATCATTTTTCAAGACAGTAGAAATTTTTGTAAATTTTGAGGTTCGCATCCCCATTGAAGTCTATTGCGGATCGCAAACATTTTGCGAACCGAACTTTCCACGGAGGTTCGCGAACCGAAAATCGGAGGTTCGCGACATCTCTATTCTTGTATTCAGGTATTGTCATTTTGCTGTATGTCACCCCTAAATATTGTCTGTAACCTAAACTAATGTCCAGCGCTGCATAATGTGTTGGTGCTTTATAAATACAATAAATAAAATGGGTGAGAAACAGCAGGTGTCCATCTAATGGAGAGGTAAGTCATGTCATGTCTGTTTTATTGCCCAAGGTGACACTTAACAATAACCTTCACACATAAAATATGGCTTACACTACTTACCCTTAGCCAAATAACACAAACTTTTTACCCCTGCAGTAAAGTGAACACTAATTTGTCATCTTGACACTAAAGACCAAGGGACCTGCGAATGTGACTGCCCTGTACAGTAGAGCCAAAATCAGCGACTATCTGCTACTTCTGTTCTAAAACCGACAGACATACACTGACTCTTCTCATACTCCTTTCCAAAAAGAGAAAAAACACTTAAAGCGGACCTGAACTCACAACTACCTCTCTGCTCCAAAAGATAAAGAACAGCATAATCACCTTAACAGAAAAACATTTCCAAGTTACAGCTTATAGAGCTCCTACAGAGATGTTGCAGTGCAGCTACTTCCTGGTTTGCTGGGAGCATAGAAAGGGTTAAACGCCTGTGTTTACAGATCAGCTCTCAACTCCGCAAACTCATCAGACAGCTGACAGCTCAAATTACACTAGCTCATTACTTGCTGAGAAGAGAGCATTAGACAGGCTGTTCTCTATAAAACACACACAGGGTGGATTTCTGTGTTCTCCGTCTCTACTGTGCAGGAGTTCAGGTCCGCTTTAATGCTGAAAGTTGTTCAGAACCGGAGTTTCTGTATTGGCTTTGCACAGCTTCCACTAATGATCATGGCTGAAACTCCTCTGAAAGCTCAGAAAGAGTTACATCTCCTGACACAATGGAAACCTTATAGCCATGCGAAGTAAAGTTATGTAAAATACTTTAATTACTGCCAGAGACTGTTCAGATTGAAGTCACCTTTTTGTACTTTGCCATCATAATGAGACAAGGTGTTGATAGACTGCAAAACGGTCTACAGATGCGAAAAAAGTGCAATTACCAGATCCTCATTTAATCAGCGCTAAGGCTTTATACAAAGTGAGCTCCTTTCTCTGCCTGTTCGCTGGTGCGTTAACTGTGCCGTGCCGCTGTGCCTATAGGGTGATCCCACCAACCTTGGGTTGTGGGGCTTTCAGAACAGGGAGCATGACTGGCATTCTGATGTAGCGGCTTTTGTGCTCAGCAGAAGTATATCGCCATACTATTGCAGTCAGAATCTGCTTTGTCTCTAAGTGCCGAGCACACAAAGAAGCCATAGAGCTCAAAATGGTGTCTCAAATGGAAAAAAATGGAATGAAAGAGACGATTCTAGACAAAGCATGAGGTAAGGGGAAAAAAAGCCAACACTTCTGTGGATTAAATGTGAATTCTAACTTTCTCCGAGCTTTTTTAAAACAAAAGTTGGAAAATTACAGTTTTGTGACTACAAAAGGAGCCAGTAAGCCCCTGGATTAACAGCAGCTGTAAAAGGAAGCTGTGTATTGGTCAGCAAAATGCTGCTCCTGGCTTAAAGAGGAGCTGTCAGCCATACTATCTAAGAAAAAAAGAACACCACATATATAAGTAGATAAATACTTTCTCTACCTACATAATATATGTATTGCACTGTCCACGTTTTGATTTTAATGATTTTTCTATAGTAAAAAAAAAGAAAATCGTTCTTAGGATTCTCCATTTTAACTGTGTCTATCTTGAAGCCAATCCTGATGTCATTTCCTCCCTTACTCTTCTCTGCCTGATTGTGTATGCATTGCCCACCCACCTACCAGTCTTCAGACACTCTCACCCAGCTCTGCAATAGAAAGTGCATTGTCTCAGCATGATAAATATTGGCCAAACAGAAAGGAACAGAGGTGTGGCAGGGGAAAAAAAGGGGGGGGGGGGAGAGGCTTCAGCCAATCAGGCTGCATTAGTTAAGTCTGAGAGGAAGAGTTAAGAAGCAAAAAAAGACAACCCAGCATGCCCTGCAATTTCCTTTGTGTGGCAATGTACCAAATAAGAGTCAGGTAAACTGGGGAATGATCATTTATTAACAAGAAAATTAATAGTGATTTTAATTTTTGGATTGCCTGGTTAGCATCCTCATTACCATGTTTACCAGATAAAAAGAAAGAAATGATTTTTGATTTTATGCCCGACAGTTACACTTTAAAGGAGTACTATTTAAAATGCATACCGGTACATACAAAATGTACATTTCTTCTAGAGTAAAATGCAGTAAAAATTACTTTTTCCCTATCCTATCTTTTCCCTTTTATAATAGGCACCTATGGTGGCTCTGTTTTTTTCTGTAAGGGGTCCTGCTATCTTTTTTTCCTGATTTGATGAGAGGCCATCTATGTAAAAATAGAACAACCAACCCTAAAAAGGGGAGGGGCCTCCATCATTTATTATCAACATACAACTCTGATTTATTATCCTTACCAAAATGCTTTAAGACAAACCAGACCATAAGCCAGGCACTCAAATAATCATCCTCTGTACAGTGAGTGTCAATTGGCTTTTGCTGACAGAAGTAAATTGTCGACCTGTACTTATAAGTGTCCGGCTGAACAGATTTTCTGCGAAGCTGCTAATTGAGAACTTGAGACATCAATTGAGACATAAAGCACATGTAGTTACAGTTAGGTAATGACTGACTTTTGTATGGTCTCAGAGGTAATTAAATTATCATTTACTTCAAAGAGTTATTAATTAAAAGTAATCCACATCAGAGGTTTCCAGCCGTCTTATTGGTCCTTTATGTAACTGATGACATCACTGGCCAAAAGGTCAGGAACCCAGCTATCAGTTCCATTTTGCTATACAGTACTACATCTTATCAATTCTCTAATACAACTGTATTTATAATTAGAGGATCCTTTCAGTGATACTGCTAATTTAAATTATGAAGTTTTTCACGATATACTCTATTTCCATCTCCTGGGTTTGTTTAGGGTTACTTTAAAGTTCCTACTAAAATGAAGTGAGTTGAACAGATACTCTATCTGGGGTATTTGTCTGGATTAGGTGATCTTAAGCTCCATACCCATGTACCAACAAAAAAAAATGGATTTTGGTCCTACTACATCCTAATATTTTTCATACAGGATTGTAATTTTATTGTGCGCAGTTAAAAGTTATATTTAGACTGCAAAAATACTCTGTTTCTACAAATCTCACCTGTTTATTGTTGTGATGAAAGTACCTGAACAGAAAGCGACTTCTTAACCTAACTGAGGTCAGGTCATAATCTCCTCACCCGCATTTACAGTGGTTGCCTGAGTGGTAATCCACTCTTGTGAGTATATCTGCCTTATGTTGTTAATTCCATATATTTGTGGTTTACAACACACTACACCTATATTGGGCTCTTGGTACCTCTTTGAGGCCCATATGCAATACACTTTTTCTCCTCTCCTGAGTTTTCTAGTAGAAAATATTTCATCTTTGTTTTATAACAACTTTTTAGCGCTTTGCATGGTAAAAGTACCAAAAAGTTGTTGAAGAAGTACTATCAAAATTATTTTGAGTATTTTCTTGCTTGCTGGTGGTTTAACTACTTACTGCACCAGGTGCAGTATAGTCACGCCCTAGGAAACTGCACCTGAATTCTCAGGGCCGCTTAAGTTAGTCAATGGGAGCCATAACCGCCAGTTAGCGGGAACATTAATGAATGGGAATGCAATTTCCATTCATAAATCTAAGTCCTTGAATCAATGAACGCTGGCATCTATTAAATGCCTGCGTTATTGTATCTTCTGGCTGTTACACTGCCACACATTATTTCCGATTTATGTCCTTACGTATGCGAATCAGAAATAATGACTGAGGACATCTTGTGGCGAAATAGTAAAACTACATCACACCACATTTTATTGAATAAAAATACCTACACGTACTCCTAAAATTAACTATTTCCCTCCCACACTCCCCCATAGTACCCAAACAGCATATATATATATATATATATATATATATATATATATATATATATATATATATATATATATATAACATTAAAAAATACATAAATAGTTGCCTTAGGGACTGTACTTTTTAAATAGGTATGTCAAGTGGGAATATACTTGTAATTTTTAATTTGCGGGCTTATAAATAGTGATGGACGTAAACTGACAAAAAATTGCACCTTAATTTCCAAATAAAATATTTGCACCATACATTGTACTAGGGAAAAATTTTGAACGTTGCAATAACCGGGACAAATGGGCAAATAAAATGTGTGGGTTTTATAGACCGTAGAATGGTTTATTTTAACACTATAATGTCCGAAAACTGGGAAATATTGAATGGTTTTCATTTTTTTCTTAGTATTCCAATTAAAATGTGTTTAGAATAAAATTATTCTTAGCATAATGTACCTACAAAAGAAAGCCTAAATGGTGGCTAAAACAAGATATAGATCACGTCGTTGTGATTAGTTGTGTTTAAGTTATTGGCAAAAGAATGGGAGGAGCGCTGTCAGGTGAAAATTGCTCTGGTCCTAAAGGGGTAAAACCCCTCTGTGGTCAAGTAGTTAAAGGGCTTTTTATTGACAAGTTTGAACATTTCACCTAGCAGAAAAATCAGGTGAAAAAGTGAATTGCATATGGCCCTCTGTCTCCTTGTGCAAGCTGTTAGTGCTATGTTTATCGAATGGGCAGCACGGTGGTGTAGTGGTTAGCGCTCTTGCCTTGCAGTGCTGGGTCCCTGGTTCTTTCTGGTACTTTTCTCCCAGCCAAGGCACTATCATGGAGTTATGTTCTCCCCATGTCTGTGTGGGTTTCCTCCACGCACCATGGTTTCCTCCCACACCCCAAAAACTTACAGATTAGTTAATTATCCCCCCCCCCCTAAATTGGCCCTAAACTATGATACATGCACCACACGATACATTCATAGACATATGACTATGGTAGGGACTAGGTTGTGAGCCCCTCTGAGGGACAGTTAGTGACAAGACAATATACTCTGTAAAGCACTGCGTAATATGCCCGCACTATATAAATAAATTAATAAATAAAAATGGGTCTAGCCAATCTGTAGCAATTTTATGGCTCACCCAAATGTATTACAAATAAAGATTCTGATAGCGTAAGCAGCTCCACATTATTTACAACGCTCATCACGCAAAATTGTCTAAAGAAAGATTCCTATACAATATTTATATAAAGTATTCCTTCCAACATCTGAAATAATATTTGTCTTTGAAAAGAGCCTTCAACATTACACTTGATGCACTTTAAGGACGAAAGGTCAATCAGAACTGGAAAAACAGAACGCTGAAAAGGTTTTCCTCTGTTCCTCTTCGTACATCTCCTGTTGGTTTGGGAGGAAATTCTTGCATGGTTTAAAAGGTCATTATACATCATTTATTAAGATGAAATGAATTATGAAATGCAAAATGGAGAATTCTTGCTGCTTGTGTTTTATCTATCTAGCTCTAATGATCAGTTACACTACAGTGGTTTAAGTAATTAAACTGTCTGAAAAAATAAAATCAGTATCATTATTGATGCTAAAATAATCTTCTTTAGCTCTGTTGTAAGAAAGTGTTTAGAGTTTAAATGCTGAACTTGAGAGAAAAATAGAAGTAATCAGCAGTGGTGCAGAACTATGTAACCTGTTCCTTTCCATTTTGCTATAAATCAGTAAGAAGAACGTATTTACAGCGCTGTTCATTTAGGCGCAGACAGCAATGAAACCAAGTTGACCAGCGAACGAAACGGCTCCAGTGCTGATCAGTAGGCTTATGTATGGGAAGGTCCGAGCAAATTTTTTTAAGCCAATCTTATCTTGGGGTCCCCCGAACCAAGAAGAGTGTGACCGCACGCAAGAGCAATAAATCTTTCTCAGCTCAGTGGAACGCAAGCACTGAAGTATGGTGGGGAGAGGGCAGAGCACGTGCATTGATGCATTAGAGAAAGGTTGACGTCATTTCCACCCTCCCTGTATCCTCCTCCCCGCAGCGTCATGTCCACCCTCCGTCTATCCAATCTGTGCTTCAGATAGCATGCACACTGCGGGGAGGAGGTTAGAGGCAGGGCTATCAGAGGATAAGAAGTGACGAATAGATTGGGCAGACATAATGTGTGCATGTCCAAGGCTAGACTCAATGCGCATGTGTGCCGCAAAGCAGGAAGATTTCCCGGAACTTAAAGAGAAACTCCAACGAAGAATTGAACTTTATCCCAATCAGTAGCCAATACCCCCTTTTACATGAGAAATCCATTCCTTTTCACAAACTGACCATCAGGGGGCGCTGTATAACTGATATTGTGGTGAAACCCCTCCCACAAGAAACGCTGAGGACCGTGGTACTCCTGGCAGTTTCCTGTCTGTGAACCTTGTTGCATTGTGGGAAATAGCTGTTTACAGCTGTTTCCAACTGCCAAAAAACCATGCAGCAACTACATAACCTGCCAACAGTAAAAATGTCACCATGTAATTAATGTCAGAATGTAAATCAGGGATTTAAAAGATTTTACAATGGGCAAACACTGACTAAATCATTTATACATAATTATTGTAAAAATGAAGCACTTTTTTTATTACATTATTTTCACTGGAGCTCCTCTTTAAAGCACTGAACTACTTCCGGGGTCACAGCACAGTAACAGATCGATTTACTCCCGAACGGAGGGAGTAAGAAAAAAAAACGTAGAATGCGGTAAAAGTCCGTGAAACAACCGGACGAGAACAAGGTACTTTTAATTGGTGAATTTGTGATCTCAAATGTGTCCTTTAATTATCTTACCTGGGATATTAGCAATTAATTTGAACATACACAGATCTGTGAATCCCAGTTAATCAAACTGAGAAGCAAATGACAACCGTATAGTCCGCATATAGACACCCATCCGTACCCTGTAATGCAAACTGCTTCCTTACAGCACAAATCTGACAACAGGCAGTGGTGGCTCCAGCTTCTGATTTTTTTGTTAAGGGTGGGTGGGGCACAACAGAGGGACAATGGCTAGTTGGTTGGGGGGGAGGGGGGACACTGTGCTACATTACAAGAAATATATACCCAGCAGTAATCTATTACAGTATGTAAAGTATGTTTAACAGATATTACATGCCATCGGGCCATGTACACTTTTAGCAGGAGAGGGGGAGAGTTACAGCAACCGTAACTGGTCAATACAGCAAAGGAAGACATCGGAAGTCCAATACCATGTAAGGCAGCAATTAATTGGGCTGGTAAGCGATAGTACAGCAGCATTACTTATCTCCCCCTTGCCCACGGCCACAGCCAGATTGAGTTGGGGACCCAGGAAGAGCGAAGAATTTCCAGCATCCCTGTTTATTGTTTGAAAGGGACCTCGAGCAAGTTAAAAAATCTCAGTCCAATGGGAGACTGCAATTTATTAGACTGCCACAGAGGCAGTGTGTCTGCTATCTGCAGGCCCTGCCAATTAAATCAGGCAGGTATGTGGTTACCAAATACCAGAATTAAGCAGCTGTGTTCACCAGACACCAGAAATATATAAGTAGTCACATGCCTCCAATAACAGAATCAAGAACTGTAGTCACAAGCCTTCAGATAAAAGAATCAAGTATTTTTATGCCTCCAGACAAAATAATCAAGTAGTTGCACGTGTCTCTAGATAAAAGAATCAAGTAGCCATGTGCCTCAAGACAAAAGATATTGCCTGTTTCCTCCATATGCAGAAATGACGTAGTCCAGTGCCTCTAAATACCAGACTTAGGTAGCTATGTTGCGCTATATATACATATTGCCTCCAACCATCCCCCTTATCAGTATTAGGTAGCCAGATGTGCCCCTAGACAGTATTATTAAGTAGTCAGATGTGTACACTAAATCATATTAGGCAGCCGGATGTGCCCTCAATAATATTAGGTTGCCAGAGGTGTCCACTTATCCCTTTATGTGCTCCCAGGAATGTCAGACCAAGTTAAAACTTCAAGGTTTTTTAGGATTTCCATACATGGTAAAATGTGTTCCCCTAAAGGTTATCATTCTGTGGCTTATCTATAGAAAGGAAGTTCTGAGTTTAGTTCCACTTTAAGTCATGGATAATCATTTCAGGTGACAGAGACTACTGCCTATATGGAGGTTTACATCCACTTCACAGTTGCATAGGCATTCCTGGAGCAGCAAATAGAGCAGCAGGACTGCCAAGCAACCGGGGTTGTTTATAAGGAAATACATATGGCGACCTCCATGTTCTTCTCACTACAGTTGTCCTCTAATGATTACTACTATTAAAATCATCTATAGAAGTGATAATTACCATCACAGGACCAATAGAGAGATAATACTGTACTGTGGTTGAGGGAGGGCAATGGTGCATTTGCAGCCTCTGCACCCCCTATCGCCATGCCACTGCTTGTCAGCAATTTAATTACTGAAATTGCCTCTGGTCTTAGATTGTTACTGACCCTGTAATACTAGTCGACCTGTCCTGTCTTTAGCCTCTTAGTTCACCGCATCTGTCATTCTAATAAGCATCTCCTACACCTGAATCTAGTATATGGTGAAGACTGCCTGTAGCTGTAGGCAATCTCAAGAGTTCAACTGGGCTATTTTAGGCAGAAGGCCACCCACTCGGCCACTCTAGTTCACCAGCACTGAGTGACAGTGACTGACATTTCTGACATATAATTGGAGTAATATGAAGTGTTAATGAAACGGTTCCCTGGCTAGTTGATACATATAGCCGAATATTCTCTCTCTTGTCATCGTGGTGATTATTGTATCATGTGCACTGCCACGCCTAGCCCGTTGAATGACATGTACTTTTCTCCCAATTATCCGGCTGTAATATTGTCTTTCTGAACTGTATCCAGCTGAGCAAATTAGCATAGATTCCATATCCTGACAGCTGTGACCTTTTTTCCCCAAGAAAACACTTGTCACAAAGTTAAAAGTCATTACCTGGCTGCATAGGAAATAGATAGTGCCACATCACGGCATTCCTCTTACCCCTTCCATTAGTAAGAGCCTTTGGTGCTCACTCTGTGACATTATCGCTGGAGAAGAATTAGCTGTTTTGTCAATGTGTCAGGCTGTTAACATATATAAAAATGTAGAAAAGAAAAAATTCCCAATGCTTTCCACACTGATGAGAATATTTTCCAGACCATTTATTATCAAGCCATTATTTGCCATTACAGTCGCTATAAAAGCATACACAGAATAAGTGGGAAAGCTGAACGCTGGGCAGTCTTAGTCTTATAGGTAATGGCCCTTAGTTATAGAAATGATTCATTCATTGCTAGTAATTATAAATTCCAGCAGTTTAAAGCCTCATACACACAGGGCCGGATTTCTGGACAGCCACAAAGGCCCTGGCCTTGGGCAGTTGTATGCATCTGGACAGTGTTTGACTGGGAGGTGGAAAAGTTGAGGAAATTCACCTGCTGGCCAAGCAGCAAAAACCATGTGTTATCCCTCGTAATAGAGACCTGTATCGGGTCTTCACTATGAGCAGCAACACACAATTACTGCTGCTTGGCCAGCAAGCGGATTTCCCTAGCTGTACCACTTCCCAGTCCGACAGTGCGTCTGGACATGTAAAAAGGTAGCTACATATGAAAGAGGAGGCTGCAAATGGGGGGCACACACATGAAAAAGGGAAGCTAATGTCCAAGGATGCTGTTCATGAAAGAGAGCGGCGGCAGTATATGGATGTTACACATGGACGTGGTGGCTGCACATAGAATAAGAAGGGTGCTGCTGAACAAGGAAGGGGAGTCCCAGCACACTTGGCCTAGGGGCAGAAAAAGCATAAATCTGACCTTGCATCACATGATAGAGGATTATCATCCAAGGCAGCCCATTGAGGTAGTTTCTACCAAGAATCTAACATGTGTACAGCCTCCCCCGTGCAATGCGTTGTACTACTCCTTACCCCTCCCACTAGAAGACACTTCATTGTTTTTTTGCGCCATTGTCCCTCCTCCCACCTCCATAGCCCATAGTGACTGTACAGCACTTGACCCCAAACTGTTGCACAAGTACTTGAGTCCATCTCTACTGGCGACATTCTTCATATGTGTGTACATACCTTAAATCTAAGTCACAACATCAGGTTAAGCGATTGCTTGTGATAGCTGTGGTATTAAAGCAAAACTACCTGAACTGAGGAAGCTCACTGTAGGTTAGATACATACCTATGTATAGGGAAGGCTCTGGATACCATAGAGTCTTCCCAGTCCTTGGTCCGTCACTTTGTTTCAGCACCGTCCCACACTGAAGTTCTGGATCTGGCCAAGTCTTCAGTACTCCTTAACCTCCCTGGCGGTTTATTAAAATCCGCCAGGGGACAGCCGGATCCCCCCAGCCCCTCCGATCGCCTTCGGCGACCGGAGATCAAAAGATCCCGTTCAAAGAACGGGATCCCTTGGAGGGCTTCCCCCGTCGCCATGGCGACGGGGCGGGATGACGTCACCGGCGTCATCGACGTTGTGACGTCAAAGGGGAATCTGATCCACCCCACAGCGCTGCCTGGCATTGATTGGCCAGGCAGCGCATGGGGTCTCGCCTGAGGGGGCCCTGCATCGCGGCGGGTAGCGGCGGATCGGCGGCGGGCAGCGGCGATCGGGTGAGACACGCAGCAAGCAAAGTGCTTGCTGCGTGTTTTAAAAAAAAATTATTCAAATCGGCCCAGCGGGGCCTGAGCGGCGACCTCCGGCGGTAATGGACGTAACAATGCGTCCATACCGCTAAGGAGGTTAAGCAGCCTTCAGGAGTACTCGCGTCCCCAATTGCTTCTGAAGATGGTGCATTCATACTTGCATGCACTAGTCCGAACTCGCATGTGTGCAGCACAGATGCGTTTTTCTAGATTCTCTGGGACGCAAGTACTTTTGAAGGCTACTCAAGGCATGCCGAAGAGGCAGGTAAAATTTCAACGGGGGATGGCGCTGGAGTGATGGAACGGACCGAGGAGTGTGAAGAGACTTCCCTCTACATCGGTATGTATCCACCCTGAAGTGAGGTTCCTCACTTCAGGTTCACTTTAAACATACGGTACACGCGGGGAGGCAGTACTTGGTTTCTTAGACACAGCTTGTCAGGACGCAGAGGAGACTCTGCCCAGTATTCAAGTCCGTGGGGTGAAATAAGACTGTACCCTATTGACATGGGTCATAGAAGAAAGTGTTATCCCTGAGAAGAAGAACCAGTCTGTGTGTGTATATCTATATACTATAATTCGAAACAGTCTGTACGCATGTCGGATGATTGTGGCTCTGTGCAATGAACAAGCTGACATCATTGCATTCCAGCGAATCTGGAGGTGTGTTTAGCTATCAAGAACAACCAAGAGATGATTTGCATATTCAGCAGTGGGTCATTGTGGGACACCTCAGAGCTCACTCCAACCTGAATAATTGCAAATACCTTCTGGTTTAAGAAGGCAAACTTATGTATTTCATTAACTTAAAATGCTAAAATGGGTTTATTGGAGAGAGAGAGTGTGTGTGTGTGTGTGTGTGTGTGTGTGTGTGTGTGTGTGTGTGTGTGTGTGTGTGTGTGTGTGTGTGTGTGTGTGTGTGTGTGTGTGTGTGTGTGTGTGTGTGTGTGTGTGTGTGTGTGTGTGCGTGCGCGCGTGTGTGTGTGTGTGTGTGTGTGTGTGTATCGTTTGTGTTTCCTTTTCATTTATTAATTTATTTTGCATTGTAAGGGTTAATAAATAATTATCCATGCAAATGAGGCAGTTAAACTACAGTCCAATAGCAGCAGCTCTCCTAATTTAAGAAGCAGAAGCAAAAACCCTTGTATCTCTCTGAACAAACAATCCTGACAACATGAAAGAGCTGAAAGGCTCAAAATGCCATTTTTTCTCTCTGTGTCGGAGCTAAATGAACCAGGTTTTACATCACAATGACATGGCTGCTGTTTACACTTCACATCAAAGTTGCAGCCCTTAAAGGACCTCTGTCGCGAAAATCTTAAAATGTAAAATATATGTAAACATATACTATTAAGAAGTACATTTCTTCCAGAGTAAAATGAGCCATAAATCACTTTTCTCCTATGTCACTTACAGTAGGTAGTAGAAATCTGACAGAACCGACAGGTTTTGGACTAGCCCATCTCCTCATGGGGGGTTCACAGGGATTTCGTTATTGTCCAACTGACAAAAAAAGTGTATGGTGAGCAGGGAGGCTGGTCAGCATCTTTGTATAAATCAAATTACACTTTTGATTAGTCACAGATAAGAGGGAATTAGGCTAAACTCTCTAAATACATATACGGTGCATATCCCTATGTTTTCTTTCTGTCCTGTGCAAAAGTTCAAGTCCACTTTAACTGTATCAGGTCCCTGCTGGCTGTGAGGGTCTATCAGCTGTCAGTCGCCTCCGTCTTGACTGCGGTTCCCAAGCAGAAGAATCGTCCCTGTCTTTCCGGTGAGAGAAACACATGTAGTCATTGGGAAGATTGTTTTGTTGCAAATTATGCTTGTAATGATAAGTCTTTCCTATTGATCCTGTGGATAGTAGACTGACTGGATTAATTGACCCATTTGTCTCCTGCCTATCCAGTTACCTAAGATCAATTCCAGGTTCTCCAAATTAAAATCACATGGACAAAGGGGAGCCATATTACAGAATAGCCAGCATCCTTCATGTACTGTAGGCAATAAAGACTCTCAAAAGCAAATCAATAACATGCACATCATGCTGGAGAAGAAGTGGAAATTTACCTCAACCAGGAGCAGACTGAAGATGGACAAAACCCTGCATCTGTGGGGGGGCCGTTTGTGCCTCTCTAGTTTATGGGAAAGATGTTAACCACTTGAGGGCCGTAGGCTTACACCCCACTAGTGACCAGGCTTTCTGTTGATGGGCTCTGATCACTGCTGCAGGTTTTTTTTTACTTTTTTATTTTAAATAAAAAAGACCATTTAAAAAAAAAAAAATTCCTTCCCTCCCTCCCGCAGACAGCCAATAAGGGGGATCCTCTCTCATAGGCATCAGCCTATGAGAGGGGATCGCGATCCGAGCTGCTCCAAGGGACAGCCGAGTGACAGGGTTATCCCCAGTACAGCGCAGCAGTAGATGACAGCGGTTTCGCAGTCTAGCAGTCTGCTAGCGGCGATCGCCGCTGGTGGACTGATGACGACACAGAGCTCCGTCACTAATCTCCGCCCACCGCTCTTGACGCCTATCGGCATTAGGCGGTCGGGGAGGGGTTAAAATCCACATTTGGGTACAATTTTTATATGTGTATCACATACATTTTACATTTATTGTGACAAAAAAAAAAACCTTAAAAAAAAAATACTTGCTGTCCTTATAGATAGATCCTCACCATCTTTTGCTCATTCTCCTCTCAATCAGAATCTACCCCCTCCCACATACTACAAACTGATGATCATGATAAGCTATCAGTCAGCAGGGTCAGTCTTAAAATACAGCCCAAACTGAAAATAAAAATATGAGACTCTGTTCTATGTTTATTTATGATTGATGTTTTTGATTGATTTTGGCAGAACAACTCCAAAGAGAACAGTGTCAACCACAAAGTTCTTTAGAGACACACAAACATGGCACCAGCTGGAGATGCAACTGGAGCTCTACAAAACTGAAGTATATATTTGTAATATTCTGATCTGTTTCTTACAATAGAAACTCCCTTCTCATTAATCAGAAGGCAGTCAGTGGAATAGAGCATGGCTTAGATTAAAGCCTCTCAGGAAGTGTGGGAGGGAGTCTGCCTTTTGGCCAACAGAATCAGAGTCTGGGCAGGGCACAGGATAATACTTCTGGTAGTTACTCAATTTTTTAAGATGTCAGACAAGATCACTTACTGTAGGAGGCTAATGCAGTTAGAGGAGGGAAACAGGGGCGTAACAATAGGGGATGAAGCCCCTGCACCTGTGTGTGTGGGAGGGAGGGGGGCGGGGCCTCTGGGGCTGCTCAGGTATGTTCTTTTTTTGGGGCGGGGGCAGGAGGGGTCACAGCATGAGTGGAGAGCATTGCACATCGGCGGGGAGGAGGGACAGTTTAAACAGGAAGTAGCGTGAAGCATTTAGAGATTGGAACCTCCGGCGGTGGATGCAGGTATGTGTCCTGCCTGCTGCCGCCAGTGATAGATGCAGGAGCAGAGCGCTGAGAGGAGAGCCCGAGATGATGGAGGGGGGACTGTCCCCCTCCCTGCCAATGTGTGGCCATGCTTTCCCCTCATGCTGCGACCCCTTCTGCCCTTACAAAACTGCCCAGAGTGGGCACCCGGGCCATCGGATACAGTTGCTTAAAGTGACACTTAAGCGGAGATAAACTTTTGATATAATGAATTGCATGTGTAGTACGGATAATAAGTAGAACTTCAGTAGCAAAAAAAAGAGTCTCATATTTTTATTTTCAGTTATATAGCCTTATTAAGAACATTGCATCAGATTCACACATTTGGAGTTTAGAATCCACACTATGTATTTTAAGCACTTCAGGAGGGGGAAAATTGCACCCCCCCAAAGACCAGGCCATTTTTACAAAAATGGCCACTGCAGCTTTAAGGGCTCGCTGCAGGGCTGCACGACTCAGCACACAAGTGATTCCCCCCCCCCCCCCCCATTTTTTCCCCTCCAACAGAGCTCTCTGTTGGTGGGGTCTGATCGCACCCCAGGTGTTTGGTTTTTTTTATAATTTTTTTCCTTTATTTTCCTAATATTTTGAACTATTTTTTTTTTAATTTCCTCCTCCCCCTCCCCCTCCAGCCAATCAGCGCGATCAGCTGAGATAGGCTCCGCCTATCACAGCGGTTCGCTTTTGTCTCTCTGGAGGGGACAGCTGAGTGACACGGCTGTCCCCTGTACAGCGCTGCCTTAGATCACAGCCCTGTACTGAGTAAATAGATGGGGTTTCTTTACGCCTATTGCCGTTAGTCGGTTCTGGGGCTGCCGTCGCAGCTAAGCCCATCGGGGTCACTCGGTCGGATAGCAGTTAATCTATAAAAAAAGAGCAGAGCTAATGACCCGTTTAACTATTTCTTGCAGTAAAACCATATCTCTAGCTGTCTGTCACCGATTCTGCTGTTTAAGCTATTCAGAAAACCGAACTGATTTTGACCAAGTTGGTCGAATATCTCAGACAAGGTCTTTTTCATAGATAACAACTCAAGTGTTTTAACTCTTCTTGTGCTGGAAAACAATGCAAGACTTTTCTTTGCTACTAATGTTACTGATGTATTATTTGTTATCTGTACTACACATACAATTCATTGTCTCAGAAGATTATTTTCACTTCAGATTTGCTTTAACTTATTATCGACTTGTACTCCCAAGTTCTGCTCCAAGTCTGATATGGCCAGCTTTAACCCATTTACTTTATATGGCGTAATGCATTCAGCATGTCCAAGATGTATGACCTTACATTCATCAGCAAGTTTTCTATTCATGTACACACATTTTTCCCTAGTTCCTGCATGCCTAGCTTCTGCATTATACTATTTCAGGGAACAGTGTACTATATCCATTGCTTTTCTAAGAACTAAATTTGCATTCTCCACTTGATAAAAGCTGAGCAGGTAGATCAGAAAAAGGGGACCTGAACTCAGAACTTCCTCTCTGTTCTAAAAGATAAGCAACATCATAATAACCTCTAAAGAGAAACTGAAGCAAAAAAAAATAATATAATGATTTGTATATGTAGTACAGCTAAGGAATAAAACATTAGGAGCAGAGAGATAAGTCTAATATTGTTTCCAGTACAGGAAGAGTTAAGAAACTCTAGTTATCTATGCAAAAGGGCCATTGAGCTCCACGACTTTCAAAGTCGCAGAGAGCTCTGTCTTCTGAAGCTTGTTATCTCAACTGTCAGTCACTGTATTTTCTTTTTCTCTCCAGAGGACAGTTCAAAAGTTCACTGGCCTGCTCTGTAAACTCATTTAGAATGCGGAGTAGTTTGTAAACTGCAGATATTGCAGCCAAATAGATCAGCAGGGCTGCCAGAAAACTGGTATTGAGCAAACAAAAATAAATATGTCAGCTTCCATATACCTCCCACTTCAGTTGCCCTTTAAGTAATGGGGAAATATTAGTTGCCCACTTGTTACTCTACTGGTCCATGAACTAGCTTAGCAGCATCCATGTAATGAGCTCAGCAAGTAAAACAGTCAAAGTTTTATGATATAAAGCAAACTGAGGCACCAACAGGATTAAAAAAAAAAAAAAAAACACTCAAATTCTTAAAAATTGCTAAGGAGGCCATGGTGGACTTCCCTCCTGGAAGCAGACACAAGAACTGTCAGTTTCAAAAACAGACGTAACTTTATTGGCATACTCCAAAACAAAGTTGCAATGCATTTCGCAGGTTTAACCCCGCCTCACCAGGCAATAAAAGAGGAGTATATGGCAGCAATAGGTCAGACATACGCTCAGCACCTCTGTCTTTTCAAAGATTTAGTTTGCTTTCATACAGTACTTACTGGTATAATCATATGTTTAAAGCATAAGCTTCCGATCCGATATCAGCATTTGACGTCCTTTTAGTGTTTTTTTGGACCGCAGCCTGGTGTTCAGTTGTAAGTAAAGTTTAAAGGCTTACAATCAACGAAAATCCTGCCTCATTACGCCGCTGGTCTCCCCACACAAAGTATTTTAGTCATCTAGAATGAATTAAGTATACCGGTGTATTCAATTCCTAGGATTATTTGACGCTTAGGAAATTAATCAGCCATAATATGCTTTCAGACCGCTCACGAATTCCATGCATCACAATCTGTAATTTGCCACACAGCGGACCATCTTACAGTACTTGCCTCAGCAAGACATATATAATGTGACACATACGTATAATGAAATGTAAAATGCAAATGTGAGTTGGAAAATACTGAGGGGAGGGGCGGTGGGGGGACAGCTAAACATGGTAAGTGCCAATCAAGCAGATTAGCTCATTTATGTTGCCTATTTTTTTCTTTCAAAAACTGTATTTCAAGCAGTGGCATTTAAAAACCATTTGTCAAAATCAAAGGACACCATCGGTGAGTTTGGACAAGGAGAGCGTATTATGTACACATCAGTTACCTTTATGCCATGTTGCTTAGCGCTGGCTTCAGAGCTGTAGATGGTGACAGCACATCCGCCATCATCGGCCACACCAGTTCAGGTATGTCAGTTGTATAGGACGTACCATGATACCATTGCTATGTTGACATGTCCCGAGTTTACGTTCTGTCATTGCAGCAGACAGAATGGACATACTGTATCAACGTGTCTGAACAGATCCTTTGTTCCACATAAGATTTATTGACATATCTATTGGTCTATTGTGGCCCATCCCATGAAATGGACCATTTTACTTTGTAATGTAAACTGAGCCTTAGATTGAAGCTTAGCATGGGAGAGAGCTAAATGGATAGAACCGAGTGCGCAGAAAGCCCATGGCAATTTTACCGGGACTTACACCATTAGGATCCTAAGAGATCTGGGGAACTCTTGAGCACTCCAGCCGTAAAATGGGTGTGGCCACGCACCAGAATGTGGGTGGAGTCAAATTTACATGAACTTAACAGTGGTCTAAGTAGGCCTGCCCAGCAAAATGTTGGATGAAGCCCCCTCTCCTTTAATACAAAAAAAAAAATGCAGCATTCATATAATAGTCAGTATAACTTAAAAATAACTAGGCAGAGATACCTGGCTTCTGCGCTGGCTGGTCTGGCTTTTTGCTGGGTGGGCTGGCCTGTTGCCAGGTTGTCTGGTAGTCCCCCATATAGCATTCCCTGACCTTCTAGTGGAACCCCTCCCATGCTCCCACAGGCCTCCCATTGAGGCACCACAACTCCCAGCACGCCCCTATAGAAGAACCACAGCACCCAGCATGGTACCACAGCACCCAGTATGCCCACATAAAGGCACCACAGCATAAAGCACACCCCGGATTAATGCACCACAGCTCCCAGCATGCCTGTCATTGAGGCACCACAGCTGACTGCCTGGGAGACATCTGGGGCACCCCAGAATAGTTCCAGGGCACGTGCCACTGATCTTTGGGGCTAGCAACGCCCCTGGACCCTACTATGGGCATTACTGCTGTAATGTGCTTGTTGCTATGGTAATGCACAGTAAAACAGGCATGTTACCCCATTAACGAACATGGCACTATCAGGTTAATGGACGGTGCTGCACAGGTGGTAGTTATGGTAATATTGCTGTGCGCTCCCCACGTGCGGGACTCACTGCAATCCCCGCACGCAGGGACTTTACGCAATGTATTGGATGTAGTCCACTATGCTAATAGCATAACGCACACTGATTCGCTTATCGGTAAAAATTGGCGTGCGTTGCCTGGCATAACAAATTTAGCACCAGCATCAGGCTTCAAGTTTCAAGTCGTTTTAAAAATGGTTTCCTGAATTTGAGTTTACTGCTGCCATGGAAATAGCTCAGCTGCATCACCTCCCTGCATGATAATGCAGCTGAGTAAATGTAGGTGGAGCCAGTGGCATTGCATTAGTTGAATGGAAGAATTGAAGAGGACAAGAGCTGGAGACCACGTCTCTTTAGTCAACATAGAAGAACCTTGCAAACAACATGGAGAAGACCCCAGAGGAAGCTAAGCTTCATTCAACCAGACAAGATTCGTAAAACAACTTAGAAGAAGACTTTTAACAATATGGAGAAAAGTGAGTTCTAGCACCTTAGAAGAAGGACTTCTTGCAAAAAGACACATATGACTTTTTGCAACATAAAAGCAGTGGATGAAGATACAGGTTGTGGAACTGGAAAAGAGCCCTGAAGACTAACTTTAGAAAGAAATAAAATAATACAATACCAATGTGTTTTATTTCAGCACATTATTATAGTAAATTGATGATGAGAGATCCACTAAGAGACTCCTTTCCCTTTTGTACTAGTGCTACCACGTAACACCATGGGGTTGATTCACTATAACAAACAGCATGCATTATCAGAGTTAACACACCTTATCAGAGTAGCATAGCGAGCGCTACAAACCTATGCCTGTAATTGGCAATGACGAGAGCTCCACTCGTCCTGCCCTGAGCCCCTGCGGGTCCAATCACTTTAAAGTACATTATCCCTGCACTTTGATTGGTCCAATAGGCTGCTTTTCAAGTGACTGGCAGCCTATTGGGCCAATCAAAATGTGGGTATAATGTTCTTAAAGAGAATCTGTATTGTTAAAATCGCACAAAAGTAAACATACCAGTGCGTTAGGGGACATCTCCTATTACCCTCTGTCACAATTTCGCCACTCCTCGACGCATTAAAAGTGGTTAAAAACAGTTTTTAAAAGTTTGTTTATAAACAAACAAAATGGCCACCAAAACAGGAAGTAGGTTGATGTACAGTATGTCCACACATAGAAAATACATTCATACACAAGCAGGCTGTATACACCCTTCCTTTTGAATCTCAAGAGATAATTTGTATGTTTCTTTCCCCCTGCAGCTATCTGCAGGAAGAAACAGCCTGACACTTCAGTGAAAGAGTGCAGACAGCTCTGCCTGTATGTAATTCCTCAGTATGTGAAAGCCCAGCCAGCTCAGAGGAGGATTTATCCAGCTTGTAAAAGATAAGAGAGAAGCTGCCCTAATCTAAATAATACACAGGCAGTGTGCAGAGAGGGGCCTGGAGGGGGGAGATGCATCACAGAACCACAACACTGAAGAACTTGGCAGCCTTCCAGACACAGGCTGACAAGTCTGACAAGTCTGACAAGAGAGAGATAAGTTGATTTATTACAGAGATGGTGATAGTAGAACGTGCTGCAGTAAGTCAGAACACATTAGAATAGCTTTTGCAACTTGTAGGATGATAAAAAACAGGATGCAATTTTTGTTACGGAGTCTCTTTAAAGTGATTGGACCCGCAGGGGCTCAGGGCAGGATGAGTGGAGCTTGAAAAATTAAAATTACATATGAATTGAATTGCTCAACTCTTATAAGATGCAGATCACTTATTTTGCAACATTGGGTGGCAATTTGTGCAAGGCCACCTTCAGACTCACAAGAAGCAAGGTAATCGCAGCCACTAGGACACACAAAGACTAACCACATTAATATTGCACCTTTCTAATGGCAGACTCAAAGTGCTTTAGCTGCAGCCAATCGGACGCGTAGTAGCAGTGTTATGGAGTCTTGCCCAACGACTCCTCACTGAATAAGTGCTGGCTTACTGAATAGGAAAAGCCAAGATTCAAACCCAGGTCTCCTGTGTCAGAGGCAGAGCCCTTCACCATTACACTATCCAGCAACACTCTTTCATCAAATAACGAACGGCTTTTATGATTGTCATATATTTATTACAATACATTTGCAGTGTTTCTTAACCTATGCAATTACAGAATCAATTACATAATCAAATCTTTGTTACAGAAAAGTCTGTTGTCATGCTTAAGTATAATTTAATATGAAATAATGCTACATATACCTTAGTCGGGCAATGATCATCATAGCAAATACAATAAGGGATTACAGTACCTGCTGCATTTGCCACCTCTTCTGTAGTCAAATTGCGGACATTGGGGTGCACTTGAAACACCACTGCTGATCCCGATACACTGCAAGAGTCAGAATGAAAGCATGTAGATAAGCCAGATATCTGATAAAAGTTCTCAGAGATATCACCAAATGTCGCAACTAATATACAACTCGGTAGCAAAGATAAGTAAACTATATAATACAACGCACAGTAAGAGCTGAGCAATGACTGAATAAAATAATAATAAAATTACAGGACAATATAAACATCAGGCAGGATAAGGTTAGGATTAGGTGCTAAGTTATGGTTACAGCTTTTCTGGGAGGAAAGGAAGAAGGTAGGAAGTGTTTGGCACTTCAGATTGAAGTTTAGGGTTAGGCACAGACCAGGAGTTGACAAAGTTGGGCTATAAGTTGTAAGTTGCAATGCTGAACGATCATGGCATAATAGAACCCCTTAAACCAGGGATCAGGAACCTTTTTTGCTGAGAGAGCCATAAACACCACATATTTTAAAATATAATTCCGTGACAGCCACACAATATGTTTCAAACTGGGACAGTAGGGCTCACGTCCCTGTTGCAATGGTGATGTGCATACAGTTGATCCGCCGGGCAGTGGAAGTGTCAGATACATCTTCAGCATCTCTTGGGTTTCAGCAACATTAGCAATTTCCCCCGAGAGCCAGACAGGAGAAATACAGACTAACAGCTTGTACAATTAGCTAGCTGGCTTGGGGGTTGATTCACTTTGTAGGACGAGATCCCCACACCTTGATTAGCCCAATAGGCTGCCTGTCACTTGACAGGCAGCCTATTGGGCCAAAGTGCGGGGATCTCGTCCTACAAAGGCATTGGTCCTGACAGGGTCCAGAGTGGGGCAATTGAATCAGCAGTTCATTTTGGGGTAGCGCAAGCAAGTTAGTAGTGCAGCTACAGCAGTAGCGTGCCTACTTTGAAAAATGTTACTTGCGCTGCCACATTAAGCTACACTGCTTGAGCAGTGTAGCTTAGTAAATCAACCCTTACTGATTTGTAAGTGAGCCAGATGTAGCCATCAAAAGAGCCACATCTGGCTCCAGAGCCATAGGTTCCCCACCCCTGCCTTAAACACATGCAACTAGCTCTATTGGTGCAGACGCACTTACTGGCATACCATCCAGCCTGGAAAGGCGAGGTGTGCAGAAGATCTGGACCCGGACACCACAGGACCAAAGTATCAAGGAAAGGCGTAATGATCCGCACCACCTTTAGCAAAATATCTTAATTTATTGTGAACTGGGCAACTTGAAGATGGGCAGGAGCCCGAAACAGTGGACTGCCTTGCCCTACAGTTCTGTTGTTAATCTGTATGTCTTTTTACAATCAATGAAGATATTTTGCTTAAGGTGGTGCGGATCATTACGCCTTTCCTTAAACACATGCAACAAATGAACAGCGCATATGGCAATAATAAAGTTTACAGAAATCGCAGGCAATATATTGTTGTGTACGTTAAGTTCAAATAGATCTATTTCACAATAATAGAGTTTTCAATGTTCAAAAAAAACCAAAAAGTCCTTTCTATTTCTCATTTAGATACAAGAAACCTCCACTTCACAATGCTGGATACAATGCTCACCAGCACTATAGACCCTAAAAAAAAGTCCAGTAAGCACTTCATTCATTCACGAGTCCCAAATGCTAGTGATGGTCATGTCCAGGAGAACTCATGGAGAAGCATGTGATCAGTTTGGTCAGGTGATAGATATGGAAGTCTTCGATTTCCTAGTCATGATTACATGCTAAAGCAGGATGTGATTACAGCAAATCAGAGCTTTGTAAATCTGTCAGCGGATCAAACAACTTCTCCATAAGTTCTCCCAGACATGACCATCACTACTAAAAACCACTATCCATGGTGAACATTCTTCACATCTACAAGCAGGGGCGCCTTAACCTACTGACCACCCAGGCAGCGGCTTGGAGCGGCTTTGATGGGGAAGGCGCAATAAATTACTGTCAGTCCAAGGGGAAATAAAAATTCCTGTCCTGAAAGACCGTTGTAAGGGACTGGAGAGAAATAGATTTCCTTCTGTTTTAAGAAGGCAAATTACACCAAGCTTTGCTTTTTTAGTAAGAGGGCATTTTGGTAACTTTTATCTCCCTATACATTCCTAGTAGCTAGGGTCACCCTGCGCTGCTTGGATACTCTGCTCTTTTCACAAATAGCATTCTGCTAAGTCAGGGATAAAGAATCATTCAGAGTTCAGATTTATAGATACTCCCTAAGAACTAGAAGAAGGTGTCTGGTTTATAACTGTTCTCTGCCCCCACCTTTCTGAGCCTGAGTGACTGACTGCCGTTTAAGGGTATGTAGAGAAAGTTTTCTACTCTCTGTTTTAAGAAGGCAATTACACCTAGCTTTGCTTTTTTAGTAGGAGGGCTTTTTGGTTCCTTTTATCCCCCTATACATTCTTAGTAGTTTGGGTCACCCTGAGCTGCTTGGTTACTCTGTTCTACTCTCACAAGTGTTTTTAGGAATGCATCTAATAAGGATTCATAGAAAGATTGGAGACAGTCCCTCACTATTCAGTGTACAGAGGTGACAGCGCCCTACCCCCAAATGTTACTGAGTCTGCAGAGCGAGCAAGACAAACAAACAAACAGTAAACTCTGCAGACAGCCTGTGTGCTCTGCTAGAATGTCCTGCATGTCTAGATGTCAGGACGCTCTCCAGCCATGACTAGCTATGGAGCGGTAGGATCATCTGATGCTCTCTCCCTCTGACTGGGACACACAGCCTGCACTTCTCCCTGAGTTCCCAAGGACAGTGTTTGAAGTGTGTAATGGACACAGTGGGGGTTGCAGGTTTTGTCTTTCATTGTGAGAGAGTGAATAGGAGGGCAGCATCTAAAGCTCAAACAATGATAATGGACATGTAAGCAATGTGTGTAATTACATCCATCACTACTTATAACTGAAGATGGCATAATAATGTATTTCCATTAATGCTGTCTGTTTGCCCTCTCTCTAATGCTATGTACCCACCTCACGATTTTTCCGACGTTTTTCCCGATGTCCATTCATTTTTTTTTTTTTGAGTGACAAGTAGTCATTTACACGATGTCGTGACATCCCTTAGCGTTGTGTGGTGAAAAGTGACCGTCACTGAGGACCGGATCTTTAAGATCCTTGATGACACCCCGTAAAGTACTGCGGTCACTTGACTTCTCGTTCGCGCCCGTCCTGTAATGTAACGTGACATCTCGCATACCCGATGGCAGGAAGATGAATTGCTGGACGCTTGTCATGAGGGGACACCTCGCTGGATCCATCTTCCTGTGTTGTTGCAGTCACTGTGGTGAGTGTGGAGCTTAACTTTGCTCGCCCTCACCCTCTGCTCATGCTCCCTCTCCCACTGTCTCTCTTACCAAACAACTGCTACTTGGGGAACAATGTGCACAACTATGTACACTAGTCTGAGCACTCTTCAGAGGAGCCAGTAGCATTTGGAACTATTATTGTGTATTTATGTAGCACTGACATCTTCAGCACTTTACAGAGTACATAGTCATGTCACTGACTGCTCACTGGAGCTTGCAATTTAATCCCTACTATAGTCAAACTGTAATGTCCTACCATATTATTATTATGTATTCATATAGCACTGACATTCTGCAGCACTTTACAGAGTACATAGTCATGTCACTGACTGTCCTCAGAGTAGCTCACAATCTAATCCAACCATAGTCATAGTCTAATGTCCTACCATATTATTATTATGTATTTATATAGCATTGACATCTCCTGCAGCACATTACAGAGTACATAGTCATGTCACTGACTGTCCTCAGAGTAGCTCACAATCTAATCCTACCATAGTCATAGTCTAATGTCCTACCATATTATTATTATGTATTTATATAGCATTGACATCTTCTGCAGCACATTACAGAGTACATAGTCATGTCACTGACTGTCCTCAGAGTAGCTCACAATCTAACCCTACCGTAGTTATAGAATAATGTCCTACCATATTATTATTATGTATTTATATAGCACTGACATCTCCTGCAGCACTTTACAGAGTCATGTCACTGACTGTCCTCAGAGGAGCTCACAATCTAATCCCTACCATAGTTATAGTCTAATATTTTCAATATAGGATTGTTTTGGGGTAAACCAGTTGACTTATTAGTATGTTTTTTAGGATGCAGGAAATGTCTGAAGTGTCTGAAGACAGAAACTCCATGCAGATTTTGCCCTGGCCAATGTTCAAGCCTAGGACTCAGCACTAAAATGCAGTAGTGCTACCCACTGAGCCTCTATTCTACTCATAGATATCTGCTCATCCATGTCATCAATTCCGACCCTCTACTACCCTTCCTCCCTCCATTCTACTTCTCTTCTCTTGTATCACTTACACTACAAACACACTGTGCTTATCTCCAGAATGGATTATGAATCAAACCATTAGGCCCAGTGCACACCAAAACCGCTAGCAGATCCTCAAAACGCTAGCGGTTTTTGGAGCAGATTTCAGAGCGATTCTAGGCATGTTTAGAGACATTTTCTAAACATGCTGAGCGTTTATGTGAAGCAGATTACAAATCTTGTTACAGTAAAAGCTGTTACTGAACAGCTTCTGTAGCAAAAACGCCTGGAAAACTGCTCTGATCTAGCGTTTTTTTCAGAGCGGTTACCATTTTTCCTATACTTTACATTGAGGCAGAATCGCTTCTGCAAACAGCAAATGTGCAGCAGGAGGCACGTTTGCGGTTTGCTAAAAACCTCAAACCGCTGGTGTGCATCATCCCATTGAAATACATTAGCCAAGCGTTTTCACAGACAGATGTGGTTGGCGGATCGCTGCTAAAACCGCTCGGTGTACACTGTGCCTTAAACCACCTTACCATATCAGCCCTTCAATGTCATGATATACCCACTCCAGTCCTACCCCAACAGGTGGTAACATATCTGCATATCTCATAATGTTTGTGAAAAATTATTCTGAAAGGAAGAATGTCATGCTTGATAATCCAATCTTGCAATGTGACTGACATTGGAACTTGTAGTGTGGGTGTTGTATTTATTTGAGGTGCATACTGGCAGCATGTGCTGTATGGCATACAATGCTGATCATCCACAAGGTAAACTTAGGCAGCTGCCTAGGGTCTAGAGAGAGTTTAGGGGCCTGGTGGTTGCTAGCCCCCACCAAATCTAACTAAATGAGCCAGGTGACCATCAGTGGAGGGCAAAGTGTTATCTTGCCCAGGGCCCCGTTTCATAGTTATCCTTCTCTGATGGCTTATATCATGTGTGAAGTGTTCTATAATGTATATGATTTTTGTTTTATTTTTATGGGGGGGGGGGGGGGGCACCACAGGATTTTTGCCTGGAGTGACAAGAAGGCTAGAGGCGCCCCTGTCTACAAGAAAACCCTCTGTATTATAAAAAAGACACATAGTGGGTACCAGTAAAAATGACATTTTTTAAAGTAGAAACAAAACTTACACTACAGATGCTGTCGAGAAAATATTATTACATTTCAGAATACCATATAAACGTACTTGACAAGGTAGAAAGGAGAAAGCGGTCATTAGAATGCAGAAGAGTGGGCAGAGAAAACGGCCTGCATTTCAAGTGGATGTCAGTAGTCTTGGCAGTAGGACCCTGGTACAGTTAATCAGTTATGTAAGTTTTCTTTATACTTTTATTTCATGTGTTTTTAATAAATGTAAGTACACACTATGTGGAGATTTCATTTTATAAGGCCTCCTGGTGTATGAGAAGAATGTCCACCATGAGTAACGATCTTAGGGTCTATATAGGTGGTGAATGTTGCAGCCCCACAAAAATAGGCTATGCGTTTTGCCACTTCACGTGATTCAAGAACAAATGTATTGTGCTGCGTCACATTTGACTAGTTATGACCATTATATTAAAGTGATCTTTGTTATCATATATTGATATTTTGGACTTTTAAACCCTAGTTTGTTTTGTTTTCAATGTGATTGGTATATGCTTATTAGAGGGGTGGCTACTACTTTGCATATTGCTATTTATCTTCACAAGAAGACATTGAAATTACCTTTTATGGGGAAAATATTTCATGTATTATTGTGAAATGTGCTGTGTTTGTTGATATTTTCTTTTTGAACTTGAAGAACTTCTATAAGGAGGTTTTGGGATGGTGTCCTCCATACTTCCAAAGTAAAAGACAAACTGTTTTGTTGCTGCTTAATACATATTCAAAGTTTTGGGGCAACAACATACCTCTTAATCATGGTAAGCAGAGCAAAAATGTGCACTTGGCTATGAGAAATTGAGAATCAGCACAATCTGCACAGCCAGACATTACTGCTACTGTTCTCGTAGCCAAGTGCACGTTTTTGCTTTGCTTACCTTAATAAAAGGATAGGTTGTTGCCCTGAAACGCCAGATATGTATTAAAGGAAAACTTAAGTAAAAAAAAAAAAAAAAATGACATTTACTCACCTGGGGCATCCCTCAGCACCCCGAAGCTGGATGGTGCCCTCGCAGCCCCGCTCCGATCGTCCTGTCCCCGCCGGCGGCTACTTCCGGTTCGGCGACAGCCGCCGACAGGCTGGGAACGCGGCTGTTCTTCCGCGTTCCCAGCCGCTGCTATCACCCTCTATGCTGCTATATATACGCTATAGCAGCATAGAGGGTGATAGCAGCGGCTGGGAACGCGGAAGAACAGCCGCGTTCCCAGCCTGTCGGCGGCTGTCGCCAAACCGGAAGTAGCCGCCGGCGGGGACAGGACGATCGGAGCGGGGCTGCGAGGGCACCATCCAGCTTCGGGGTGCTGAGGGATGCCCCAGGTGAGTAAATGTCATTTTTTTTTTTGACTTAAGTTTTCCTTTAAGCAGCAAATTATGTATTCACCCATTATTTTTCCCAAATTTTTCATTTGAAAGCTGCTGGTGCATTCTAAACCTCTGTTGGCATATATTGTGTGGCTGCCTAGTGGAGCAGTTATATTTACCAGGCGGCTTCTTCTATTCCTCAACCGGTGGCTCTGAACTTCCGATAGGTCTTCTGGCACCCAATCACATCCGATCACATGATATGACATGTGATCAGGATCCAGGAGACCATGTCAGCAACACATTGCAACCCGGTGGTAGAAGAGGGGTGATGGAAGAGACTCCGGCACCGGGTGGCGATATATCACTATCTCCTGGATCCCCATCACGTCATATCATGTGATAGGAACCAAAAAAGACATGTCGGGATTACATCACCGTTGCTAAGAAGGCAGAAGAAGCTAATCAAGCCATCTGGACAGGTAACTATTAAAGCTCCCTGCTGCCCACTCTGCATAACCAGCTGAGCAGGCCAGGCTGGGGAAAGAACACTTCCCCAGTAGCAGGAAAAATCTGGCCCTGCAGCCAAATAAAGTTTTAATTTATTTGACTGCTAAAAGTGTTAAGTAGCTAAAAAGAAATAGTTATTCTGTTACTTTGGAAGGGCCGACCCTCTACTATGATGGGTTTATCCAGAAACCACGGTCTAAGCACCAAATGACTTTATGTGCTATGCTATATGGAGCGCATCAACTCTGCCCTTCCTACTTTCCCTCTGTCCATACATAGCACTCAGTTTTTCCATCCCCACCACCATACATACACTCTGCTGAGACTTTGAACCCTGGAAAGTTTACCTTGGGGATGAACAGCTCTTGTTGCTACTAGCGCAGAATTTAACCCATCCTTTCATGTTCCTAATGAAGCATGGGAGAATGAAAGGGAAATACTGATTGGGTACCTGCAGCAATAAGACCTGCTCTTCATTCAGAAGCCCTCATCAATCAGATCCTTTATACATAATGCCTGAGGGTATCAGTCTATGTTATTAAACTCGAAGATGTATGAGTGAATTAATTTGCCGCCTATACAAAATAGTAATTTTCCAGTAATAGCTGATATACTCTAGAAATGTATTGCGTATGATTTAAGATCAGCGTGGATTGCATGGTTACATCAAGCAAGCAAACACGCCTGCAAACATCAGACATACGAGATGTGACTTTGTGTTTGGAGACATCAGCAGAGCTATACGTGTTTAGCTTTCTGTTTAATGACACATTTACACCTACACTCTCCTCTCGACAGACACTCGGGCAGAATAATGCAATAAACACAATACAAGGAATGTATGAACAAGCACCACTGTTGCCACGGCAACAACATTCGGGTTAGGATTTGTCATGACCGCGGTAACCGCATCAAATCAGGAACTCACAGGAGAGGGAGGTCCGCGCGGTGTGATTAGGAGAAATCAAAAAAGAGATTGAAAGGAAGGCTGTGTGATCACAATCTAAACCACAAAACACCACATCAAGCAAAAGAAGAAGAAAAAATTGCATTTTAGAAGAAGCAATGGCAAGGCACACTTTGATTTAAATTAATAGAGGATGCGCTGAAAGATTCTGTACAAAACTTGCCAGTTCAAAAGAAGGCATTGAGTGTATCCATTATTTAAAGAACATTTTATTCCCAGCCACGCATCACAGAATTGAAGTCTCAGCAGCGGCCAAACTTGTGACCTATCGCAAGGAGAGCCCGGAGAGCTGGAATATTTCCAGGCTTAAATTTAAAGTAGTCTTAAATTTTTTATACTGTTGACTTTATTTTCATAACATTTAAGTAGTAAAAGTATATGCGAAAGTTCACTAATGCTTAACAGGATATTAAAGCTTACATAAAAAGAATGGCCATGGCTGAAGTAAAAGACATCTAAGGTAAGCATTCATTGATAGGCATACGTGAATGTAGCCATAAGTTAGATGAAATTGTGTAGCTGGCTATATAAACCTAAATTAAATGCTTAAAGTGCAACTTCCCTCCCACCTTACATTCCAGTTCTCCTCCCCCACACTCCAGTTCCACCCCCCCCCCCCCCCCCCCCACAACCCTTGACTGCAGGTGTCTTAATTCCCCTTTTGGCTAATGCATAGCAATTAATGATTGTAGTTGATCGACAATCGGCTACAATTAGCGGTTATTTGGTCACTGAGGGTTCAGTGTAGTGGGTGGATTATGGGGGATTAGGGTTAGGCATTAGGTGGTGGGGGGTTGGCACTAACAGGATGTGTTAGGGTTAAAGAGACACTATGGCGAAAAACTGTAAAATTTAAAATATGTGCACACATATACAAACAAGAAGTATATTTTTTCCAGAGTAAAATGAGCCATAAATTACTTTTCTTCTATTTTGCTGTCACTTACAGTAGGTAGTAGAAATCTGACAGAAGCGACAGGTTTTGGACTAGTCCATCTCTTCATAGGGAGATTTTCAGGGATTTATTTATTTTCAAAAGCACTTAGTGAGTGGCAGTTGCAATGTCCAACTGCCCAAAAACTGTGTAGCGTGCCGGGAAGCTGTCTAGCATAATTGTTTAAATACTTTTTTAGGGAATATCTTTATAAAGAATAAAAGCCTTGCTGAGAATCCCCTATGAAGAGATGGGCTAGTCCAAAACCTGTCACTTCTGTCAGATTTCTACTACCTACTATAAGTGGCAGCAGCATAGGAGAAAAGTAATTTATGGCTCATTTTACTCTGGAAAAAACGTATTTCTTATTTGTTTATGTTTGCACATATTTTAAATTTTACAATTTTTCGCTGTAGTGCCCCTTTAAAGAGAATCTGTATTGTTAAAATCACACAAAAGTAAACATACCAGTGAGTTAGGGGACATCTATTCCCCACTGTCACAATTTTGCCGCTCCCCGCCGCATTAAAAGTTGTTCAAAACAGTTTTAAAAAGTTTGTTTATAAACAAAATGGCCACCAAAACAGGAAGTAGGTTGATGTACAGTATGTCCACACATAGACGATACATCCATACACAAGCAGGTTGTATACAGCTTTCCTTTTGAATCTCAAGAGATCATTTGTGTGTTTACCGTCTGTCCCCCTGCAGCTCTCATCCACTGAATAGTGACAGGCTGTTTCTTCTGCCCGTGTCTGTAATTCCTCAGTATGTGTCAGCCAGCTCCATTCACAGCTTAACAGAGGAGGCTTTTTATCCAGCTCTCTTCTGTCACTGATATCAGAGAGCAGAGACTCTGCTGGCTTATGTAAATAACACACACACACACACACACACAGGAGTGTGCATAGAGGGGCCTGGAGAGGGGAGTGCATAACAGATCAGCACTGAAGAGTTGGCAGCCTTCCAAACACAGGGCGATAAGTCCGACAGGGGAAAGATACATTGATTTATTACAGAGACCGTTATAGTACAAAGTGCTGCAGTAAGCCAAAGCACATTAGAATAGGTTTGGGAACTTGTTGGATGGTAGAAAAAAGGATGACATTTTTGTTACAGAGTCTCTTTAAGCATTAGATGGTGGGGCTTGGTTTAAGCACTGTCAGGTGAACACTGCCATTCCAGCGCAGGAGACTTGGGCGCAGCAGTGAGTAACTTGAGCACCGTCAGAAGACGGAGCTGAAGTTACTTATAAAACACTGTAATTCGGCCTCCTGCAATTGCTGTAAGCCAAATTATTTCATTCCCCACCATACATGGTGGCCTGGAGGGGGAATAGTATTTAAAATCAATGGGAATTTGTGCAGGAGTGGGAAAAGCTATACACGCTGTATCCTGCGCCCAAGTCTCCTGCGCCAATTCCTCTCGTATGCCTGTCAGGACCCAGCTCCACAGTAAGTCTGCAGAGACAGGACCTATCGTTTTTTGACCAAATTGAGAGGAGGAGCATCCTTATTTAAGTTTAAAACGAGGTCGTCACCCCCAACAACTTACAAGACTCAGTCACCACTACGCGTCATCTGTGATCAAATCTGCTAGACACCATAAACACACAGATTCCTGCACTGAAAGGAGATCTGTCTCTGTCTATGGCAATTACAATTTTCATATACTGCTGCCAAACTGCTCAAATTCAGGCTGACGTCCACGTATCTAAAGTCAGCGAAAGGCATTAGACTCAAATGACAGGAACACCACACACCATGCAACCTCACATAGAAGCAATGAAACAACCGAGCATACAACACAGGCAATGCTACGTAGCAAAATACTCTGCAGTCCCTCTCTAGGAAATGCAAATTCTCTGCTTAGATCACAGAAGACTACATTTTTAAATAAAGACTTAATATTTCAAAAAAGGTGAAACAGTGAGTAAAGTATTTATAGAAAAAAAAATATTTACAAAAACAAAAGTAAAAATGACAATGACACACAACAAGAAGACATTTGCATATAAAAATAAAAGTAAATAAACAGGAAATATCCGTGCGTAATGTCTAATTCCTGGTGCAGGAGAACGCAATGCCGATTTAGATCAGGGTAACCCTTGTCGTGTAGCAATCTCAAGAGAATTACACTTACTGATGCTACGAGCATCCATTTTATAGCCAGAAATGTAGCTCTTGGCTAGAAAAATAATTTCCTGCGGAAAATTTTTTAATTTCTGTATTGTATAAAATAGAATAACAAAAGAAAGTTGGCCTAGGGGTGGAAAAGTAAAGATCCATCCTTGGACCATGGACTCACTAAAAAATGCATTTAGCAATCTTTACTTTTTAACCACAACTACTCCTGAACTATCGCTAATATACAAACGCCGCAAAACTGCTGATCTAAAACAGAGTTCTACAGAGCCCCAGTAGGTATCCAAAAAGACTTGGAATTCTATGCAGAGAAATGTACATACCTGTCCTTGCAGCAATGGGATCAGCAAAGAGCAGTCAAATATAATAGGATGGACTGTGCTCAGGTCCCAGTCAGATTGTCATTCAGTTTGGAGTGGAGCGCAGTCACATCCCATTTTTAGAGCGCTTGTATAGGCTTCCTTAGCACTCAGCTTTATCACCAATATCTCCTTATTAGAGACCAGTGTTGCCAATGCCAAACATCAGTAAATTTGCTGACAGTCAGTAAAAAAAAGTAAGCAAATCTGGGCCGTCAGTAAAGTCTGTGATCATTTTGTGGTGTCAGAAAAAAAACCTCTCTCTTCCCTGGTAGATCACAGCACTTACCAGTTCATGTATCACTCTTGATTGAATATACACTGCTCAGGCAAAGGTGGCCATACACCAGTAGACTTAGCGGTCGATCGACCACCAGATTCGATAACTATTAAAATGAAAATTGTTGCCGCCAAGAGCATGCCCGATCGACAGTTTGACCAATTTCGGGTCAAAATCGGTTGCATGTATTAATCGGACAGGTGCAGGGCAGTAACAACATGATAATAGCGAACAATAAATACATCAGAAACTCCCGGACGAGCCCCCTCAAATGTAGATGTCCCACCCCCGGGTGCCCGTGCATCAATACTTGTCTGGTGTCCACTGCTGTCTCTGCATTCTTCCTCCACGTCCGTGCCCCATGTGGTTGATGGTGTACTGCGCATTTGTGTGGCATCTTCAATTTCAGTAATATTCAGCAAAAAATGTTCTGTCAGTAAATGTTTTGAGCTTTTTCAGAGGTTGGCAACACTGGTAGAGACACATCTGGTTCGCTTAAAAATCAGTTGCAAAAAGACAGAGTATATATGATCTGAAGATAAAAATATATTCCTTATTATACTACACTTTCAAAGTACATAAAATAAGAAAGTCTTTGTAGCAGGCTAGAAAGGACAGAGCCGCAGAAGCACAGCAGAGGAGGATGGGGGGGATACGCTTTGAGGTCATGTGTATCTATTATGGAGCAGAACTGTCACAGTGTATACACCAGTAGCCAGTTACACATGCTGACTGCACAACAGTATGTAACAGTAATATAAAATGCAGGTCTCGGCTTGGAAAATAAAATCGCTCGGCAACATCCCATTATTTTCTCGGCAAGAGGTATAATCATTTTAAAAGTGTTATATAAAGGAAAGTGGAATGTCTATTTATAGACTTATGAAGAGCACAGGATGGCTTTTACGACTTAAAATTTCATATGCCAAATTATTGTGATCACAAACATACATCAGATTGCTACTATTTATTCAAAACTGCATTCAATAGCTTGTTAGTTTAATTTAACTTTATTATGCGGTGGCGAAATCAGTCCGCCCTCTGGGGTTCCTTATCGATCAACACACTACGGACAACAATGCTCTAGAAAGAACTAGAAAGATAAGCATTCATGTCCATGGAGCCGGTATGAGGATGTAAGAATAATAAAAAGTAAAGAATGCTACTGCTGGTTTCCATCTTTACTGTTTCTCTGTGATGCCAAAAGTGACATTACTTTTGCCCTTTATATTTCTTTTCAATCCAGCTCAGTGTTAATGTACCCTCCTCACTGCCACAGTTTTCTGTCCCTCCCACGGCACACATCACCAAGACAAAAAGTTTCCATCAGGCTAGGTTCACAGTGGGATGTTATTGCCCTGTGTTATAAAGTCATTATAATGCAGGTTACCGCACTGCAATGTTAACCGTACATGACGTTTACAGTGTGACATTAAAGTCGCGTTGTAAATGTTGCGTTATGGTAACGCACTGCTGCAGCGTGTTACTTCTAAATGCAGACGTTAACAGATACAGGGAAGCATACTTTTCATTGCCTGTATGCTCCACTCTATCTACTGTATGTGATGGTAATGCAGCATTAATGTGCATTACCACTTTTTTTGCGTTGTGTTGTAATGCTGCGTTGCAACTTTAACATCGCATCACAACGCAATGTCCCACTGTGAACTTAGCCTCCTCACTGTGTAAACTCTTCAAAGGTTAGCAGGGATTCAAATACCTTCTGGTCATGGTTACATTATCTTACCTCATACAGGAAGCTTTCTGTTATTTGCATGCGGAGTTAAGCTTGTTACCGACCGTCAGAGCTTGGCCGAGGCAGAGGCAAGAGAGGCTCCAGCCTCAGGGCACAGTGTAGGAGGGGCGCACAACTCACTCAGCTATCATTTCCCTAATGTGTTTGAAGCAGACAGAAATAAGAATAGGGGATACCTGGCAGAGACTGCAATAACTAGAGATTAAGGTGTCGGTGGCCCTGGGGTGCCTCTTAGTCGAATAGCAATCAGTGTATGACTGCTGGGGTGGGAGGGATGGAGGGGCGCACTTTGGTGTCTCAGCCTTGGGTGCTAAAGGACCTTGTCCCAGCTCTGCGTTTAAGAATTACAGAGGCGCCAAAAGTATAAAAATAGCTAAAATTTTTAAAATGTTTTGGTTGCGGTGGTGGACCGGCTAACCATAAACGGACGGCAAAGCTGTCGGATTTCAAATCATACAATTTATTAAAAGCTCCCAGAAAACATTCGCAACGCGTTTCACGGGCATCAACCCGCTTCTTCAGGCAATAAGGGTCAGGAGCAACAAACACTGAAAATGACAGAGATATAAGGCATGCATCAGCAGGCTGTGTATGGTACAGTTGTATAGTAAATTGCATACAAATATGATCTTTTTGATATGAAAGAGTGTTGACGCTTAATTGGTTGTGCTGACATGTCATAAATTATAACCAGTGGTGTATTAAACATTATGCGGGAAAAAAAAAAAAAAAAAAAAAATTTTTCAATGGATATATTAGCACTATTCTTTACCTGGAAAACTAAAGACTAAAGGACTTAGTTAGTGATTAAGGCAGTGATTTACAATTGAGTGCGGAAAGACAGGTGTAATACAATGTCTGAGGCGAGGCTGATAAAAGTGTGTGTGCGGAGGGGACTGGGAACTCACCAGCGTCTCGTCGGAGTGATGCTTGGCACCTCTGTGCCGACAACCCATGTGTACAGGGTTTAAGAGAGGATTGTGGGAGGTACCATGGTCCGTGCGGGGGGTGGGGCAGTGCATGTATTGTGATAGGCCTGTGATTGCTGCTTGGCCAATGCAAGGGGACTGGGCGGAGACAAACCGCGGTGATGTGCGCGCTGCTCTGTTGAGGAATGGCAGCCGTGCGCAAAGGATTATGGGGCGAGTGCGAAAAAATGTAAGGAGGTGGATAGAGGGCGAATTTTCAACATATGTAACATAAAGCCGCTATACATTTAAAGTCTATATTTTTAATGTATAGCGGCTTTATGTTACATATGTTGAAAATTCGCCCTCTATCCACCCTCTATCCACCTCCTTACATTTTGCTGCCCACTACGTGCGGAAGTGTGATGCGTTCCACACTCTCCGCATGTTGAACCAAGTGCGCACATGCGCACCTACACTCTGCCACGTCGCACTCGCCCCATAATCCTTTGCGCACGGCTGCCATTCCTCAACAGAGCAGCGCGCACATCACCGCGGTTTGTCTCCGCCCAGTCCCCTTGCATTGGCCAAGCAGCAATCACAGGCCTATCACAATACATGCACTGCCCCACCCCCCGCACGGACCATGGTACCTCCCACAATCCTCTCTTAAACCCTGTACACATGGGTTGTCGGCACAGAGGTGCCAAGCATCACTCCGACGAGACGCTGGTGAGTTCCCAGTCCCCTCCGCACACACACTTTTATCAGCCTCGCCTCAGACATTGTATTACACCTGTCTTTCCGCACTCAATTGTAAATCACTGCCTTAATCACTAACTAAGTCCTTTAGTCTTTAGTTTTCCAGGTAAAGAATAGTGCTAATATATCCATTGAAAAAATTTTTTTTTTTTTTTTTTTTCCCGCATAATGTTTAATACACCACTGGTTATAATTTATGACATGTCAGCACAACCAATTAAGCGTCAACACTCTTTCATATCAAAAAGATCATATTTGTATGCAATTTACTATACAACTGTACCATACACAGCCTGCTGATGCATGCCTTATATCTCTGTCATTTTCAGTGTTTGTTGCTCCTGACCCTTATTGCCTGAAGAAGCGGGTTGATGCCCGTGAAACGCGTTGCGAATGTTTTCTGGGAGCTTTTAATAAATTGTATGATTTGAAATCCGACAGCTTTGCCGTCCGTTTATGGTTAGCCGGTCCACCACCGCAACCAAAACATTTTAAAAATTTTAGCTATTTTTATACTTTTGGCGCCTCTGTAATTCTTAAACGCATCCAGAAGTCCACCCTTGGTGGAAGGGTGATCTACCCTACAAATTCCTCTATCCACAGAGAGCGACGTTTTAATCCTGAGTGGGGACAGGCTTGTTCTCCCCACCTGCCTTGACAGTGGTTGCTTCTGTGGCAACCCTGGTTTGTGAGTATAAGTCTTACTTTATTATACTTTCCATTCCTACCTAAACATACTACACTATATTGGGCTCTCGGTCTTCAATTTTGTCCCAGCTCTGGTTACTGTAGATAAAAAAAAAATCCCACAATCCCACTGGCAGTGTACAGTTCCTGCAGTTAAGCAAAAGAAATCAGACCAGGTAAAAACTATTTTTTTTGCATAGGATGTTACCACCCTATTTAAGAAGAATGTTCTCAGACTGCTGTGTAACATCCAAGCCTAAAGACTAAATGCAATCTACAGCCCACTCATCATCGGGCACTGTTATTTTGCAGCAGGTGGCATCCCCCAGTACCCTCCTTTCTCTCTTTTATAGTCATCAGTAAGGAAAAGGGAGGAGACATAATGCAGTTTTCAGAAAATTATAGTGTTGCCAGCACGTGTGTAGAGTTAGATAATGGGTGATAAAATGAGGACTAGTGGAAATGACAGATAATGTATTAGCATGTATATAAATGTATTTTTTTATATCTATATATGTTCAGAGAGTGGGAAATAAAAAAAAAATTATGTGGGGTCCCCCCTCCAGAGCCTCTTTAACCCCTTGTTCCCCCCACGTAGGTTGGGATAGCCAGAATGCGGAGCCCAGGCTGCATGGGGCCTCGCATCCTGAGCTATACCAGCCCTCATGGTCCATGGTAAGGGGGGGGCTCTGGAGTAGAGTCGCTTGGTGTTATCTAGACTGATTGCTGTTATTTACTCCATTTATTACTGCCTGATGAAGCAGGGTTATACCGGTGAAACGCGTTGCATTTTCTTTAGAGTAGATCAATACATTTCTGTGATGTTGAATGTCGCATTTTTGTGTGTTCTTAACCACTTGCCGACCGCACGCTTATACCGTGCGTCGGCAAAGTGGCAGCTGCAGGACCAGCGACGCAGTACTGCGTCGCCAGCTGCAGGCTGATTAATTAGGAAGCAGCCGCTCGCGCGAGCGGCTGCTTCCTGTCAAATCACAGCGGGGGGCTCCGTGAATAGCCTGCGGGCCGGCGATGGCGGCTCGCAGGCTAAATGTAAACACAAGCGGAAATAATCTGCTTTGTTTACATTTGTACGGCGCTGCTGTGCAGCAGCGCCGTAAGGCAGATCGGCGATCCCCGGCCAATCAGCGGCCGGGGATCGCCGCCATGTGACAGGGGACGTCCCATCACTGGCTGCACAGGACGGATAGCGTCCTGTGCAGCCTCGATCGCCGGGGGGGCCAGGTAGGAGAGGGAGGGGGAGGATTTCGCCGCGGAGGGGGGCTTTGAGGTGCCCCCCCGCAACACCCAGGCAGGCAGGAGAGATCAGACCCCCCCTGCACATCATCCCCATAGGGGGGAAAAAAGGGGGGCAATCTGATCTCTCTGCCTGCAACCTGATCTGTGCTGGGGGCTGTAGAGCCCACCCAGCACAGATCACTCAAAACAGCGCTGGTCCTTAAGAGGGGGTAAAGGGTGGGTCATCAAGTGGTTAAAGGATGTAAGTCCACCACAGCCTCCTCAGCAATTTTTAACCATTCTAGCTACTTTTTATTTTCCTGGTACCTCTTGGTGGAGGGGTGTTATCCCTTTCTTCTGATTTACAGAGAGCGACAGGTCTAATCTCCTTACCTGCATCTACTGTGGTTGCCTATTGGTAGCCCTGGTTTGTGAGTATTCATATTTACTTTACACTACCCATCCTTATATCAGTATTTACTACACTATAGTGGGCTCTTGCTGTCCCCCCTCCTTGTCCAATCCATGGACAAGGGGCACTTTCCCACCTCCAATGCCCCAGGAGAATGTTCTTGTTCACACTGTCCTTCTTAACATACCATGTAAATTTGGTGTTTCTAGCACATTCATGGGCTTTGCTATTAATCAATAAATTCGGCAGCCGTTAAAATATTTCCCACACTCAGCCCAAGAACTTTAAAATCCATTTTCTCAAAAACTTTAAGATCTTTCTGATAATTAGCTATTAACGCTAAAGTTGGCAACCAGTGACTTTAAGCACTTCTCTACCACAGGTTTTTTCCCCTTCAAAAGCTCTTCCTATTAATTTGGTAATAACTTTATTGCTAATTATCACACTGAAATGATCTACATATTTTTGTGGGACAAACTAGGATTTCTTTGGGTAGTACTTTATGCTAAGAATTATATTATTTTATATGCATTTGACAGGGAAGAAGAAGAAAAAAATTAAAAAAAAATTCATCATTTCTCAGCTTTCAGCCATTATGGTTTAAAAATAAAATGTGCTATTGTAGATAAAACAGACATTTTATTTGCCCATTTGTCCTGGTTATTACAATGTTTAAATTGTGTCTCTAGTACAATTTATGGCGATAATATTCTATTTTGGGTTAGGGGGGAAGGAGATAAAAAATAATGAAAATGTATTTAATTTTTCTATGGTGTATAATGGTGTAGTTGGAAGTAGTTTTACTTTTTGGCCACAAGATGGTGCTATACTAACTCCATTTTCAAAAAATAGAAAACAAAACCAAGTGTTTACATGTGTTTACAGGTATTTATAAACGGGGACGTAGAAAAGCGTGGCAGAAGTTGCTAAGTGGTTAATTTAGATAATGCGCACACAAATTTTTAACAAAATTCTTTTGCATTAAATGCAAATGGCTAACAGCCCAAGTTCGCAAGGAACTGTCTGCTAGCAAATAAGTCGGACCATCTCTAGCGGTCTCCTCTGTCAGCATGATTACAGCCACCCAGCAGGTGCTGTGTATGGCAGTCAGGGAAGGAGAGAGAGAGGCCGAGAAAGAGAGAGGCTGTGTGTGCCTGTGTCTGTGCGTGTGTGCGTGTGTCTGTGCGTGTGTGTGTGTGTGTGTGTGTGTGTGTGTGTGTCTGTGTCTGTGTGTGTGTGTCTGTGTGTCTGTGTATTTCTGTGTGTGTGTATACATATGCTTGATGTCTCTCTCTTCCCTCCCTCACGGTTTGCTTGCTTTGAATATTTCTCTCAATACACTGTCCCCTTCTGTATAATCTACTAAAATATGAAGCAGACAGGTCAGAATCCTGCACTTTACATTGCTGTCTCTAGTAACACTCTACTTAACATCAGCTCAGGCCGGGTAATAATTCCTTACACACTTTACAGTTGTTATCACTTGCATTCCTCTCTGTAAATCAATATCCTGGGCCATATGCAATTCACTTTTTCACTTGAATTTTCTCCTAGTAGAAAATTTTTCATCTTTGATTTATAATAACTTTTTTAGCACTTTGCAATGGAAAAGTACCAAAAAGTAGGGTGAATAAGTACTGTGAACATGATTTTGAGTATTTGTTTGCTTGTTGGTGGTTTAAAAGGCATTTTATTGACAAGTTTGAACATTTCACCTAGGAGAAAACTCAGGTTAGAATTTAAGCTTAGAATTCTGTTATCTCAAGGATCAAATCTTATCTTTAGAAACCACTCCTTAATTTAAGGACAGAATTCTTATTTTAAAGACAGCATGATGTAAATTGCTTAGTGGATACTAAATGCTTTATCACCATGGTGATAAAAGTAAAAATAGCTCAGAATCGTTATTAAAGTCAGGAGATAAGCTTAGTGAATTGTGGCCAATGTCTGCTGAAGACTCTCCCTCCAGCCATTGGTCTGCACATTTATTTCTCTTTCTCAGCAAGAGCACCTCACCCAATGTAAATGTTAGTGTGGGGACAGAGATATTTCCCACAAGTACGTAATCAGCAAAACCAGATGATCTGCTGTCCGGAGTATCACAATATAAGTCTACAATAAAAGTGGCAGAACATGATGTGTGGCTCCCGTGTGCGCCACACAATGAAAAATTTAAGTAAAAACTAAGCTGTCTCCACTCACACAGTGTCCAGGTATCATAGCAACTAGGGAAGGTCAGAAGTACAAATCAACTGGATGCCCTGTTGGTCAATCTAAGTGAGCAACAACATTCACTTTTATACCAAGCTAAAAGATCACTTACAGGATACTATATGAAAACACTAGTCCCAAATGGATTTTAATGTTTTTATGAAAAGTTGACACTATTAAAGCAACGCATAAAGCTACAGATACCTTCTGTGATATTTTTTTACCTTATTTAATGTCCCGCACCACCGCTACAGATATGACCTGCTTTCTGGTTGTGTGTTTCAGACCTCATTTCCGGTGTTAAAGCGAACCCAAGGTGAAAATAAACTGATGAGATAAACAATTGTATGTATCCTCCTACTCCTAAAAATTACCCTTTTTTTAGATATTCAATTTTTTTATTTTTATTATATTGATATTTAATCATTTACAAAGTAGATTAGATGTTTTGTTGTCTCTGCTCAGTGGCAGACTATTAAGTAAAAATACATGAGCTATTGACTTTTTTTTATATCTCCCCCTGCTCTCAGAACTTGTATTCTGCCAGGAAAACATTTATGGCGCACCATAGGTACCAACTAGAAAAAAGCTGTCACTTGCATGCCTAAATATCTCTTTCAAGCAGGAAACTAAAACAAGTTAAACAGCCTGGTTACTAATATGTTTTGCACCATACATACACGTTTATCATATGTCACATATCGCCTCGGGTACACTTTAAAGAGAAACTCCGACCAAGAATTGACCTTTATCCCAATCCGTAGCCGATACCCCCTTTTACATGAGAAATCTATTCCTTTTCACAAACAGACCACCAGGGGGCGCTGTATGACTGATATTGTGGTGAAACCCCTCCCACAAGAAGCTCTGAAGACCGTGGTAATCCTGTCAGTTTCCGGTCTGTGAACCTTGTTGCATTGTGGGATATCGCTGTTTACAGCTGTTTCCAACTGCCAAAAAAGCATGCAGCAGCTACATCACCTGCCAACAGTAAAAATGTCACCATGTAATAAATGTCAGAATGTAAATCAGGGATTTAAAAGGTTTTGCAATGGGCACACACTGACTAAATCATTTATACATAATTATTGTAAAAATGAAGCACTTTTTTTTATTACATTATTTTCACTGGAGTTCCTCTTTAAGCTGGCTATACATTTACTTGATGTGGCCAAATAATTGATTCCTTGCTAATCAGAATCCATTCAGAGAGGACTTGATTCCAATGACACATAGCACATTGCTTTTCATTTTTTTAAAGAACAACTCCTTACCACACGCAGGTGTGTAACAGAACAAATAACACACCAATGGATATTTAGTACAAATATTCAAAGGGCTTAAAGCAACACTGTCAAACCAAGCGTTCTAAAATGACAATGTACAAATAAGGTCCCTGTGTAAACATTTTCCTACTTGCCATGTTAAATATCAGAGGCAAAATCTGTAATTTGTTGTGTATAGGTTTTAGCTACGATTGGAATGTCTCATTTGCATAGGTAAATTTCTGCAATCTGACATGCTAAGAACAGTGTAATGTTGAAGCAGAGTTAGATGCAATGGCTCTGGAGTCATATTTTACATACTATTACAAATGTTTATGTTGCACATAAGATTCATTTCATCTGCTTTCTGCAGACAGCTCTCAGACACAGGCAGCTGCAGCTGCTAAGAGCTTTCTCTCACACACAGGGTTAACAGATGTAGGTTCACTGGGCCATCAAAATCAGCATCAGGGAAGTGTGAGATGAATTTGATAACAGTGAACAAACAGATTAGCACTCAATGTATATACCCGTACTTAACAGCACTTCCCTAACAATTCCTATCTCAACTGTAAAAAAAACAAACATGTTAATCGATAGTGTTCCTTTAATCCAAATATCCTCCCATTACTCATCTAGTTATGGAAGGACATCTAGCCACAGTTGTTTGTATACAGTGACCTTGGGTTCCGGAAGTAGAATTATGTTTTGATATATGGCAGAGAGCCTTCGTAAACTTATCAAATCGATCGGTAGTCGATTGATCTGTCATTTTGAGGGATTTGATCCTCAGCAGATTGGATTATAGTGATTCAGTCTGCTAGGAATTGAAGAGGAAAATCAATTAGTCTATGGGCACCTTTACACTCAGCCACACACTGGGAAGTTTCACAATTAGCATATTATTCCAACTCCCAGAATTCTTCCGATACTAACCTATGCAAGTCTTCATCATCTGGCCAACAGCCACAATCCTCATAGCTACTTTGGCTCTGATCAATGATGTCCTGACCATGCCTCCCCCCATTTTCCACCGCCGTGTTTCATCAATTACCCCGGTCACGTACCTCAGCACTTGATACACTGGGAGAAGGTCAGCCAGTGGCAACAACCTCTTGCCATTTTTGGACGTACCTCGTATGTCCAGATCTCTGCCTCTCTGTGTTCCTGGCTGTAATAGGGAACATTCTGTGCAGAGAGCTGCTGTTCTCACGCTCCCGTCCGTGCAAGTGCGTGCTCCGGTCACAGTGCACACTCGTGCATGCTTCCAATTGTGAATGATTGCTGCTACTTGTGATCATTCACAAATGTAGGAGAGGGGAAAAAAAGGTTTTTGTTTTGTTTTTTAATTAAAGCAACAGTGGACCCATTTTTTTTTGTTTGGTTTCTTTTTTGTGTTTTTTTTTAAAGCTTAAACCCCTACCAGACTAATAAACCCCTTGTGTCACCTATACTTGGCCTTCGGATCCATGGATGCCTGTAATGGCTGCCACCCATAGCGATCGGATGCGATCACTAGGGCGACAGCTCGGGGACCCAATCTATATAGATGCATTGAAATTCTGTTGGCTAGCAATGCATCTATACAGTACTGGGGTGCTAAACTTGTGCACCCTAGCGATGATTGCATGCAATCGCTACAGATGCACTGGCTGGCGATAATGGTACGCTACATGCCCAATTAGTGATGAAATATGGCATGTATGGTATTTTAACGAGGAATTTTTACATGAATCGTTGTCATGTAAAAATTAAGAAGGGGGAAACATGAAAAAATGTGTAATTTTTACATGTACGCCAAATTTTCTTCAATAACGTGTCTGTGAAATAAACTACGGCCCGCGGACCTGCTCAATCCGGCCCCCGAAGCCCGCCAAGGCTGCAGTGTGTTTTAATTTATTTTTTTTACCGCCCCTGAAGCCCGCCAAAGCCTGCAGCGTGCGTGTTACACGCACTCCGCCCGGCCGTGGCGTGCCCTGGTGCGTGCCTCCGTCACTCTACTTGACTCCGCCCCCCGCCTGGAGCCATTGCCACAAGCCCGCTGCGCACTGCCCAGAGTGAGCGAGCCAAGACTTCAGCGTTCTGTGCTGGGGCCTGGGGGACCTGGGGCTGCCTCTGGCTGGCTGAAACTTGGAGGGGACTCCTGGCTGGGAGTCGGAGACATCCTGCCACCTGCCTGGCTGCTGCTGTGGAGGAGGAGTAGGAGGAGGTCGGGTCCAGGTCGGTTGTGGGGAAATGTGCTGCCAATCTCATTGCATTTGTGGGGAAATGTGCTGCCAATCTCATTGCATTTGTGGGGAAATGTGCTGCCAATCTCATAGCATTTGTGGGTAGATCTGCTGCCAATCTCATAGCATTTGTGGGGAAATGTGCTGCCAATCTCATAGCATTTGTGGGTATATCTGCTTCCAATCTCATAGCATTTGTGGGTAGATCTGCTGCCAATCTCATAGCATTTGTGGGTAGATCTGCTGCCAATCTCATAGCATTTGTGGGGAAATGTGCTGCCAATCTCATAGCATTTGTGGGGAAATGTGCTGCCAATCTCATAGCATTTGTGGGTAGATCTGCTGCCAATCTCATAGCATTTGTGGGTAGATCTGCTGCCAATCTCATAGCATTTGTGGGAAAATGTGCTGCCAATCTCATAGCATTTGTGGGAAAATGTGCTGCCAATCTCATAGCATTTGTGGGAAAATGTGCTGCAAATCTCATAGCATTTGTGGGAAAATGTGCTGCCAATCTCATAGCATATGTGGGTAGATCTGCTGCCAATCTCATAGCATTTGTGGGTAGATCTGCTGCCAATTGGATTGCATCTGTGGGAAAATGTGCTGCCAATCTCATAGCATTTGTGGGAAAATGTGCTGCCAATTTCATAGCATTTGTGGGAAAATGTGCTGCCCATCTCATAGCATTTGTGGGAAAATGTGCTGCCAATCTCATAGCATTTGTGGGTAGATCTGCTGCCAATCTCATTGCATTTGTGGGAAAATGTGCTGCCAATTTCATAGCATTTCTGGGTAGACACACCCTTACCTGCGATGTCACAGCCCACATCCGGGCATGGCCATGCCCATTTTTTGCTGCAGCGCTCCGCCCCCCCGGTCCATTTTCAAAACTCAATGTGGCCCTTGACTTAAAAAGTTTGCCCACCCCTGGCCTAGATTGTCCCGGAAAAAAAATGTATTGATCACTTTGATGGCATAGGTAATACAAAGTTATTGCTGTATCAATAGTGACACAGCTGATATGCCAAAATTGTCAGGAACTTCAAGGGGTAAAAAAAAAAAAAACCTGAATTGGTTAAGGCTGATTTGGCAACCAGGGGGATATTTGGGCACCTGATAAATATTGGTGGCACAAGTACCAGCAGAGGGGTTTTTAGCAACGATTGCAGCACTGATACTGGCAGACATTACGGTGGGTGGCCTGTTAGGTTTAGTCACCGATAGGAGGGTTCACGTGAGAATAGGGTTAGGTTGAGTAATAGCAAAATATCAGTAAAATGATATTCTACTATTGTATTTCACATTGGCCAATAGTAGAATATCAGTCATTTTAACAATATTCTACTAACGGCTATCCCCAGCACCCAAATTATTGTGGCTCCTTTTTTTACAATTACATCATTATGCCACCCATTAGTGACTAAAGGAAGGAAGGAGGGATACAAAAGCCATGTCCTCTCCCAGAGCTGATAACTAAGGTGAGGTTGGGCCAGTGTGTTAATTCAGCAGACAGAGACTCGGACACAAGCCCTAGAATAATATTATTTCTGAAAGTTCAGGGCTCCAAGTAAGTAAAAGTGTAGCTTCTTGGAAGAGGTGCCCTCTGGAGTCTTAGAAAGGAAAGGCGGTTAAGCGAAGGTTAAACAAAAAACATTGTAGATGTGAATTAAGTGATCCTGAGCTGAATCTCAGGATCAAAATTGCATACATACTCTAAGAGAGGGAAGCCTCAGGATCCTATTGAGCCTTCCCTCTCTGATCTACAGCCCCCCGTTGTTGAGCAGGGCCCCTCTCCACATTGGGACCGCGCAGCTCTTGTTCCTGATGCGGGGTCACACAGTAACTGCGCAAGCGCATCCGTGCATGCACAGTACCACGGAGCCCATGGCTCCGCCTCACTGTCCATGTGGGGGCGGGCTGGGGTAGGTATTGTGTGACCACACTGGAGCAAGAAGAGCTGCGTGGCCCCATTATAATTAGCGACAATGCACTGTCGCTAATCTTCTGGGGGGCCGTGCTAAGCGAAGGGGGACGACACAGTAGAGTGGGAAGCCTCAATAGGATCCTGAGGCTTCCCCCTGTTTAGGTAAGTATCTGATGATGCACTGTCGCTAATCTTCTGGGGGCCGTGCTAAGCGACGGGGGATAACACAGCAGGGAGGGAACCCTCAATAGGGTCCTGAGGCTTCCCTCTGTGTAGGTAAGTATCTGATGTTGTGTACCCAAGCTTCCGCTCAGGTACTCTTAACAGGAAACGTGAAGTGAAAGGTATATGGAGGCTGCCATATTTATTTCCCTTTAAACATCACCAGTTGCCCGGAACTCCTGCTGATCTTTCTGGCATCAGTAGTATCTGAATCCCACACCTGAAACAAGTATGCAGATAATATTTTGTATTTTTCTCAGAAACATGCATGCTTGTCCAGGGTCTGCATGCTTGTCCAGGGTCTGCATGCTTGTCCAGGGTCTGCATGCTTGTCCAGGGTCTGCATGCTTGTCCAGGGTCTAATACTTTTAGCTACTGAAAGTATTAGAGGCAGAGGATAAGCAGGGCAGCCAGGCAACTGGTGGAGTTTAAAATTAAGTAAGTATGTCTGCCTGCCTCCATATGCCTCTGCCTGCCTCCATATGCCTCTGCCTGCCTCCATATGCCTTCCACTTCAGGTTCCCTTTAAAGGGAACCTTAACTGAGAGTGATATGGATGTTTCCTGTTAAACAATACCAGTTGCCTGGCAGTCCAGCTGATCTCTGTGGCAGCAATAGTGGCTGAATCACACCCTGAAACAAGCATGCAGCTAATCCAGTCTGACTTCAGTCAGAGCACCTGCTCTGCATGCTTGTTGAGGGGCCGTGGCTAAAAGTATTAGAGACGCAGGATAAGCAGGCGATTCAGGCAACTGGTATTATTTTAAAAGGAAAAATCCATATCCTTCTCAGTTTAGGTTCCCTTTAAGAAAAATGTGTGTTGTGTGGGTGGCAAAGAGTGATCACACTATTTATTGATTTCCTATTTTTCTGCTTACTACATTTATTTCACAAATACAAAAGACATTTTGTCCAGTAGTATATCTTTTATTGCTGTCAGCTCATTTGTTTGCGCACAGCTTAAGATTCCCTGACTCTGTGGTACTGAGTGTTTGATCAGGTTGTTCACCCGAGATAGCAATGATCACCATTATATAAAACAAATGATGAACAATAGCCAACATTACTGTTAAGAAGCAAAAGAAGCAGGCTATATGTACAGTATTGCCAAAGTTCAGTGTCAAATGCCACATCCAAATTATGTTTTGCCATACCATTGTATAGTGTACTACCAAGGCATCATACTTATCAAATGATGACTGATTTTATCTGGGTGCTGCAAAATATACATATATATATATATATATATATATATATATATATATATATATATATATATATATATATATAATTTTTTTAAAAGTATCTAATCTGAAGGCAACCTTACCTCTGAATCAGTTCAAATATGAATCATAATGGCATATATTAGAACATACAAAATGATTAGGGATATCCATTTTAAATCTTCTAGTTTCAGCATAAGACATGCTTATGTATTTACACATTGCTGTGTATTGATATATAACTCCGCCCTCTCAATGATGTTTAGCCTAGGCTATGATATCATGCAGTCTTCTACCCCGGAGCACTCTTAAGGATCATGGGATATTCCTGCTCATTTCACGGGGGATGGGGAGGATCCAGCGCCGGACTCAGGGCGCAGTGTAGGACGGGGCGCAAAACTCACTCCGCAATCACTTTCCTATTGTGTTTGAAGCAGAGAGAAATAAGAAAAGGGGATACATGGCAGGAACTGCAAGCCAGATAGCCAGAAAGCTAGAGATTAAGGTGTTGGGGGGAGGGGGGTCCCTGGGGCACCTCTTAGTCTGATAGCAATCAGTGTGTGACGGCTGGGGTGGAAGGGATGGAGGTAGGCCTGAACGATTTTGGGAAAAAATTAAATTGAGCGATTTTTGTCCAAAATCACGATTGGATTCATGATTTCCTTCAAATCAAGCTTTGCTCCCCATCTGCGCCTCTCTGTCCTCCTCTCTCTCTTTGTGCACCCTCTGGATCTCTCTCTGTGCCCCCTGTTCCCCAAGCTGCAGCACTGCTGAACATACCTTCCAACACGAGTTCAGCAATGCCCATCTATTCATTTCGCCTCCTGCAGGCCCTAATGCACGGTATACTTCCTGTATGTCACATGACACATGAACCAGGAAGTATGCCGTGCACAAGAGACGGCGAGAAAGGACGAAAAGTGTTCGACTCCTGTCAGAAGGTATTTCCAACACTGCTGATACTGCGGGCCACACGCGCTGGGACTTAGAGGAAGTTTGAAGCCGCTTCTTCAAATTTCCCCCATGTGGAAATAACTTAATCACAGAAATTGCCACTTTGGCTATTCAGAAATTTCGATTTAATTTCGATTTATCTTTCAGGCCTACATGGAGGGGAGCACTTTGGTGTCTCAGCCTTGTGTGCTGGAGGACCTTGTCCTGGCTCTGGGGGAATCCGCAATTTAACTGTGGCAGTAGTTCTCACAATTTTACACACCCCCCAATGACAACGTGAAAAAGTTTACATGAGATTTTGGCAAACGTATTAAAAATAAAAGTATTGATAAAGCACATGTGCATACGTATTCACAGCCTTTGCCATGAAGCTCAAAATTGAGCTTAGGTGCATCCTGTTTCCCCTGATCATCCTTGAGATGTTTCTGCAGCTTAATTGGAGTGCACCTGCTGTAAATTCAGTTGATTGGACAGGATTTGGAAGGGCACACACTTATCTATATAAGAACCCACAGTTGACGGTTCATGTCAGAGCATAAACCCAGCAGAAATTCAAAGGAATTGTCTGTAGATCTTCCAGACAGGATTGTCTTGAGGCACACATCTGGGAAAGGTTACAGAAAAATTTCTGCAGCTTCGAAGGTCCCAATGAGCACAGTGGCCGCCATGAGACGTAAGTAGAAGAAGTTTAAAAACAACATGACTCTTCCTAGAACTGGCCAGGCATCTTAACTAAGAGATAGGGGAGAAGGGCCTGAGGGAGGTGACCAACAACCCGATGGTCACTCTGTCAAAGCTCCAGAGCTCCTCTGTGGAGAGAAGAGAGCCTTCCAGGACAACCAACTCTGCACCAAACCAACAATCAGGCCTGTATGGTAGAGTGGAAAGATGGAAGCCACTCCTTAGTAAAAAGACACATGGCAGCCTGGAGTTAGCCAAAAGGCACCTGAAGGACCCTCAGACCATGAGAAAACAAATTATCTGTCCTGAGACGACTAGGGTGGCTGGTAATCTTTCAGAAGGACAACGACCCTAAGCACACAGCAAAAATATCAGAGGAGTGGTTTCAGGACAACTCTGAATGTCCTTGAGTGGCCAAGGCAGAGCTCAGACTTGAATTCGATTGAACATCTCTGAAGAGATCTTAAAATGGCTGTGCACAGACACTTCCCATCTATCCTGATGGAGCTTGAGAAGTGCTGCAACAAGGAATGAGTGAAACTGGCCAAGGATAGGTGTGCCAAGCTTGTGGCATTATATTCAAAAAGACTTGAGGCTGTAATTGCTACCAAAGTATTGAGCAGAGGCTGTGAATACTTATGTACATGTGATTTCTCAGTTTTTGTATGTTTAATAAATTTGCCAAAACCTCACCTTTTTTTACATTGTCATTTTTGGGTGTTGTGTGTAGAATTCCGAAGAAGAAAATGCATCTAATTATGTAATAAGGATGTAACATAACAAAATGTGGAAATAGTGATACACTGAATATTTTCTGGGTGCACTGTATATAGTATACATTGTAATTTTTGAATTTCAAACACTTTACTGTGTTATTGTGAACTTCTACTGAACCATTCCTAATATGTGAAGAATCCAGTTATTTTCTAGGGAATCCATTGTAGAATGATCAGGGAAAATTAATAATCAGTTAAATTTAATTACAGTTTCAATGCAACATTTCTGAAATTGCAATAAAAATTACAATAATGTTACAATTTGAAAAGATATTAATTAGAATTTCTGTTTTAATACTGACTCATTAACTTTTCATAAATATAGCAAACTGTTGATTATTCTTTAATTACATTCAACTGGCAAATTAAATAAAATTGTATTTTTTTTCTACCTGCATTATTGTTAATAAACGTATTCTTATAATGATCCTGAAGTGATATCTGGCAAGATCAGATAAACATGAACATACAATATAAATCCTAATTAGAACTTGCATGTGTTCCTTTTTTATTTATGTATTTATTTAAAGTTCAGTGGGTCATGATTTCTCTGTGTGGGTGCTAAATTAACACATCAGTGAAATTGGGCAGTCTGGTTTAATCTCTAAAGCTATATTCTCATGAAGCCAATATAAAAATAATAAAAATATATGCTTTTAGGAGAGAGCTATTTAGGAATAGTTTTAAGTTTATTTTCATTAGAGATGGCCCAAGCCTCCGATTTTAGGTTCGCGAACCTCCCACGAAAGTTCGGTTTGCGTGAATTTTCATGAACCGCAATAGACTTCAATGGGAAGGCGAACTTTGAAAACTAGAAAAATTATGCTGTCCACAAAAGTGATGGAAAAGAGGTTTCAAGGGGTCTAACACCTGGAGGTGGCATGGCGGAGTGGGATACATGCCAAAAGTCCTGGGGAAAAATCTGGATTGGACACAAAGCAGCGTTTTAAGGGCAGAAATCACATTGAATGCTAAATTGCAGGCCTAAAGTGCTTTAAAACATCTTGCATGTGTATACATCAATCAGGGAGTGTAATTAGAGTACTACTTCACACTGACACACCAAAATCACTGTGTAACGCACCGCAAACAGCTGTGTTGTGACGGCCGTGCTGGACTGGTGTGCACCATGGCGAGAGTGCAGGCCATAGCGGTTTTCAAGCCCATATGGTCGCAGGGCTGAGGCAACTGAATGACAGAACAGTGACTGTCCAGCTGATCAAATTTGGTCTGTCCACAATGAAGCAACGACCTTGTTATCTTTAGAGGGCCACCCCCCGAGACACTCCTATAGCCGGAGGTCATTGCTTCATTGTGATACACAAGCCCCTTCACCACGCAAGGCAATGATCACGAAGGGGAATGGGCACATGTACATGCCTTTTGTTTCGTTGTTGCAGTCGCAGTGCAGCCAGAAAAATTAGGCAGGCATGTACACGCACCAGAAAAATTATTATTCAGGTATCCACCTGGAGTCCTGGACCCTGTTGGTGGTGGCGGAGAAGGCAGTCAAGCGGCCTGCGGGCAGTGGTGCTGTGTGGGGAGCGACTTAGTCTTGGGGCAGTAAGCCAGTCACACGGCGTGCAGGCAGAGATGCTGTGTGTGGGGACTGACTTAGTCTTCGGGCGGGCAGTAGCCCTCCGGGATCCAAGCCTCATTCATTTTGATAAAGGTGAGGTACTGAACACTTTTGTGACTTAGGCGACTTCTCTTCTCAGTGACAATGCCTCCAGCTGCGCTGAAGGTCATTTCTGAGAGGACGCTTGAGGCAGGGCAAGACAGAAGTTGGATGGCAAACTTGGACAGCTCTGGCTACAGGTCAAGCCTGCACACCCAGTAGTCCAAGGGTTAATCGCTGCTCACAGTGTCAACATCCACACTTAAGGCCAGGTATTCGGCTACCTGTCGGTCCAGGCGTTGGTGGAGGGTGGATCTGGAAGGGCTAAGGCGAGGCGCTTGACTAAAGAATGTCCCCATATCCGACATCACCATGAGATCGCTGGAGCATCCTGTCCTTGCCTGCGTGGACATGGGAGAAGGATTACTGGCAGTGGTACCTTTATTGCATTGTGCTGTGACATCACCCTTAAATGCATTGTAAAGCATAGTTGCCAGCTTGTTCTGCATGTGCTGCATCCTTTGTGCTTTCTGCTGAGTTGGTAACATGTCCGGCACTTTGTGCCTCTACCGAGGGTCTAGTAGCGTGGCCATCCAGTACAGCTCATTCCCCTTGAGTTTTTTTATATGGGGGTCCCTCAACAGGCTGGACAGCATGAAGGACGCCATCTGCACAAAGTTGGATGCAGACGTACTATCCATCTCCTCTTGCTCTTCCTCAGTGATGTCAGTTAAGTCCTCCTCCCCCCCGCCACAAACAATACCATGAGAACGTTGAGCAGCACAAGCCCCCTGCGACGCCTTCTGCGGTTGTTGTTCTGCCGCCGCCTCCTCCTCCTCCAAAGAAACACCTTCCTCATCATCCGAGTCTTACTCCTCTTCCCCACACGGCTCTTCCTCCTCCTCCCCCCTCTGTGCTACCGCAGGTGTTGAGGAAACATCTGATTCAGATGAAAATTGCACCCACAACTGTTCCTGCCGTAACTGTTCCTCTTCACACTCCTCCACAGCTTGATCCACCACTCTACGCACGGCACGCTCCAGGAAGTAAGCGTACGGGATCAAGTCGCTGATGGTGCCTTCACTGCGACTCACCAGGTTGGTCACCTCCTCAAACGGCCGCATGAGCCTGCATGCATTTCGCATCAGTGTCCAGTTGTTGCGCCAGAACATCCCCATCTCCCCAGATTGTGTCCTTTTACTGTAATTGTACAGGTACTGGGTGACGGCTTTCTCCTGGTCTAGCAGGCGAGAGAACATGACCTGGGTCAAATTCCAGCGAGTTGGGCTATCACATATCAAGCGTCTCACCAGGAAGTTGTTTCTCTGCTGAATGTCCGCAAAGCGTGCCATGGCCTTGTAAGACCGCCTGAAATGCCCACACAACTTCCTGGCCTGCTTCAGGACCTCCTCTAAGCCTGGGTACTTTGACACAAATCTTTGAATGACTAGATTCAGCACATGTGGCATGCAGGGTACATGTGTCAGCTTTCCCAAATTCAAAGCGGAAAGGAGATTGCTGCCGTTGTCACACATCACGTTGCCGATCTCCAGCTGGTGCGGGGTCAGCCACTGATCCACTTGTTTGTTAAGAGCAGCCAGGAGAGCTGCTCCAGTGTGACTCTCCGCTTTGAGGCAAGACATGTCTAAGATGGCATGACACCTTCATACCTGGCATGCAGCATAGGCCCTGGGGAGATGGGGCTGTGTAACTGGAGAGGAGATGGCAGCACCAGTAGAGTTGAACTGCCACTCAGCCAAGAAGGAGAACGACAGCAAAGAGGATGTAGCAGGAGGAGAGGAGGTGGCAGGAGGCCTGCCTGCAAGCCGTGGAGGTGTCACAAGTTGGTCCACTGCACAGCCACGTACTCCCTGCTTGCCATCGGTCACCAGGTTGACCCAATAGGCTGTGTAAGTGATGTACCTGCCCTGACCGTGCTTGGCAGATCAGGCATCCGTGGTCAGGTGGACCCTTGACCCAACACTGTGTGCCAGAGATGACACCACTTGCCTCTCAACTTCACGGTACAGTATGGGTATCGCCTTTTTAGAGAAATAATTGTGGCCTGGTATCTTCCACTGCAGTGTCCCAATGGCCACAAATTTACAGAAGGCCTCAGAGTCCACCAGCTTGTATGGTAACAGCTGGTGAGCTAACAGTTCCACCACACCAACTGTCAGACACCGGGCAAGGGGGTGACTGGCAGAAATTGGCTTCTTCCACTCAAAGATTTCCTTCACGGACACCTGGCTGCTGCTGTGGGCAGAGGAGCAGGAACCACTCAAGGGCAGAGGCGGAGTGGAGGAGGATGGCTGTGAAGGTGCAAGGGAGAAAGTGGCTGAAGATGCGGCACCTGAAGGAGGAAGAGGAGAGGGAGGGTGGCTTTTCTTTTGTGTGCTGCTTTTGTGTGCTCAGGTGCTCTTCCCATTGCAGTTTGTGCCTTTCTCCATGTGCCTTCGTAAGGCATTTGTCCCTACGTGGGTGTTGGCCTTTGCACGGCTCAATTTTTGAAAGCAGAGAGAACAGATGGCATTGCTCCGATCTGAGACAGACACGTTAAAAAATGTCCAAACCACTGAGCCCCCCCTGGGATGATGGCACTATGGTGGCATCAGCAGCTGAAGTTGAAGGGCATGTTGGGCTGGCTGTACATAGGTGGCGATACATGCCGCCGGACACTGCCACCAGCTGTTTCTGACGACGAGCTCCCCCTGCTTCTTTCAGGAACTCGTGTCCTCCTACTCCTCTCTGACTCCCCCTCTGAACTGTCCCCCTGTTCATCTCCTCTATTGGGAACATACGTGGCATCCGTATCATCATCATTATCATAATCATCCTGCCCAGCTTTGTTTGCCTCAGACACCTCATAAACTGCACCAACAGCAGCATGTACTTCATCCTCCTCCTCCTCACACATTACATCCATAGTGTCACCTAACTCAGACATATGAGGTGGTGTAACTTGCTTAGCGCCTTCATCTGGTTGTAACAATAATGGCTGTGAATCAGTTAATTCCCCACCAATTAACTCCTGCGAAGTGTCAAATGCAACGGATGTGGTGCTTGTAGTAGCACTGGTGGCTGCGGAAGATGAGGTGTTCTGTGTTAAATAGTCAACCACGTCCTGACAATCTTGGCAGTTGATGGGACGTGCCTTCTTCTGAGCACTGTACTTTGGGCCAGGGCTGCACGAAATCACATCAACACGACCTCGCACAGACCTGCCGGGTGGCCTTCTGGGTCTGCCTCTACCTTTGCCACTACCTGTTTGGTCCGTTGTGTCCATATCGGGGTGGGAGGGTATGAAGAGAAAGGTATGCACTGACTTGACTAATACAATGTGCAGTCACACAGGTGCAGTTAACAGGTATGCACGGAGTGGTATATCACACTGCGTGCACTCACGTAGGTAGGTGGGTGCACTGAACACAACAGGTAGGTATATGCAGTGATGAGGTGGGTGCACTGAACACAACAGGTAGGTATACCCAGTGATGGGTATTACAATGTGCACCTGTCACACACACGCAGGTAGTGGACAGGCACAGTGACAATGCGTGCACTCACGTAGGTAGGTGGGTGCACTGTGAACAACAGGTAGGTAGGTATATGCAGGGCCGCCATCAGAAATTTTGGGGCCCCTCACAAATCATCAGTCCGGGCCCCCCCTCCCCCCCCAAACTGAGAAATGTGCGTAGCCATTACATGTTGGCAGAGCTAGTTGGAGGCTTGCTGTCCACAAATTAATCACGAATAACCACGGTGGATACTCGTGATTCAAGTTAGCTCTAATTGCCACAGCTGAGCGGCTAGATGCGGCAGGGTTAATTACCCAGACCGCCGCTCTCCGCCCAGCGTTTCAACGAGGTGCAAGTTTCCGAATGGACGCGTTGCAAGCCTCGATATCGAGCACTTCCTCCTTCAAGCCGGAAGGAGGAAGTGCTCCATCATTTTTTTAGAACCTCCCAGTTTTATTTTCTGTTTAAAAAAACTAAAAAAGTAGGTTTAATGCTATTGTCTCATATGGTAATGATTCAGCTTTTCCCATAGTCTCGCAGTTAGCAATCATGTGACCCCCAACAAGACAAATTCAGCAATCATGAGGCCCCCAACAAGATAAATTCAGCAATCGTGAGACCCCCAACAAGACAAATTCAGCAATCATGAGGCCCCAACAAATCATGAGGTCCCCAACAAATCATGAGGCCCCCAACAAGACAAATTCAGCAATCTTGAGGCAATGAGGTTCCCAACAAATCATGAGGCCCCCAACAAGTAAAAATTCAATCATTAGGCCCCCAACAAGACAAATTCAGCAGACATGAGGCACATAAATAGACAGCATTTCACATAAATAGGCATAATGCCCCCTTATTATGGTAGACACCTCTCACCTGGATTCTGACAGGGACCCCCAGGTTAGGTAGTGAGTGACATGGAGCCCTTTTAGGTAGTGAGTGAGTGACAGGGAGCCCCTTTAGGGAGTGAGTGAGTGACAGGGAGCCCCTTTAGCTAGTGAGCGAGTGACAGGGAGCCCCTTTAGGGAGTGAGTGAGTGACAGGGAGCCCCTTTAGGGAGTGAGTGAGTGAGTGAGTGACAGGGAGCCCCTTTAGGGAGTGAGTGAGTGACAGGGAGCCCCTTTAGCTAGTGAGTGAGTGACAGGGAGGCCCTTTAGGGAGTGAGTGAGTGAGTGACAGGGAGCCCCTTTAGGGAGTGAGTGAGTGACAGGGAGCCCCTTCAGCTAGTGAGTGAGTGACAGGGAGAACCTTTAGCTGGTGAGTGAGTGACAGGGAGCCCCTTTAGCTAGTGAGTGAGTGACAGGGAGCCCCTTTAGGGAGTGAGTGAGTGTGACAGGGGGCCCATTTGGCTAGTGAGTGACAGGGAGCCCCTTTAGCTAGTGAGTGAGTGACAGGGAGGCCCTTTAGCTAGTGAGTGAGTGACAGGGAGGCCCTTTAGCTAGTGAGTGAGTGACAGGGAGCCCCTTTAGCTAGTGAGTGAGTGACAGGGAGCCCCTTTAGCTAGTGAGTGAGTGACAGGGAGCCCCTTTAGCTAGTGAGTGAGTGACAGGGAGCCCCTTTAGCTAGTGAGTGAGTGACAGGGAGGCCCTTTAGCTAGTGAGTGAGTGACAGGGAGGCCCTTTAGCTAGTGAGTGAGTGACAGGGAGGCCCTTTAGCTAGTGAGTGAGTGACAGGGAGGCCCTTTATCTAGTGAGTGAGTGACAGGGAGCCCCTTTAGCTAGTGAGTGAGTGACAGGGAGGCCCTTTAGCTAGTGAGTGAGTGACAGGGAGCCCCTTTAGCTAGTGAGTGAGTGACAGGGAGCCCCTTTAGCTAGTGAGTGAGTGACAGGGAGCCCCTTTAGCTAGTGAGTGAGTGACAGGGAGCCCCTTTAGCTAGTGAGTGAGTGACAGGGAGCCCCTTTAGCTAGTGAGTGAGTGACAGGGAGCCCCTTTAGCTAGTGAGTGAGTGACAGGGAGCCCCTTTAGGGAGTGAGTGAGTGAGTGAGTGACAGGGAGCCCCTTTAGGGAGTGAGTGAGTGACAGGGAGCCCCTTTAGCTAGTGAGTGAGTGACAGGGAGGCCCTTTAGGGAGTGAGTGAGTGAGTGAGTGAGTGAGTGAGTGAGTGAGTGAGTGAGTGACAGGGAGCCCCTTTAGGGAGTGAGTGAGTGACAGGGAGCCCCTTCAGCTAGTGAGCGAGTGACAGGGAGAACCTTTAGCTGGTGAGTGAGTGACAGGGAGCCCCTTTAGCTAGTGAGTGAGTGACAGGGAGCCCCTTTAGGGAGTGAGTGAGTGTGACAGGGGGCCCATTTAGCTAGTGAGTGACAGGGAGCCCCTTTAGCTAGTGAGTGAGTGACAGGGAGGCCCTTTAGCTAGTGAGTGAGTGACAGGGAGGCCCTTTAGCTAGTGAGTGAGTGACAGGGAGCCCCTTTAGCTAGTGAGTGAGTGACAGGGAGCCCCTTTAGCTAGTGAGTGAGTGACAGGGAGCCCCTTTAGCTAGTGAGTGAGTGACAGGGAGCCCCTTTAGCTAGTGAGTGAGTGACAGGGAGCCCCTTTAGCTAGTGAGTGAGTGACAGGGAGCCCCTTTAGCTAGTGAGTGAGTGACAGGGAGCCCCTTTAGCTAGTGAGTGAGTGACAGGGAGGCCCTTTAGCTAGTGAGTGAGTGACAGGGAGGCCCTTTAGCTAGTGAGTGAGTGACAGGGAGGCCCTTTAGCTAGTGAGTGAGTGACAGGGAGGCCCTTTATCTAGTGAGTGAGTGACAGGGAGCCCCTTTAGCTAGTGAGTGAGTGACAGGGAGGCCCTTTAGCTAGTGAGTGAGTGACAGGGAGCCCCTTTAGCTAGTGAGTGAGTGACAGGGAGCCCCTTTAGCTAGTGAGTGAGTGACAGGGAGCCCCTTTAGCTAGTGAGTGAGTGACAGGGAGCCCCTTTAGCTAGTGAGTGAGTGACAGGGAGCCCCTTTAGCTAGTGAGTGAGTGACAGGGAGGCCCTTTAGCTAGTGAGTGAGTGACAGGGAGCCCCTTTAGCTAGTGAGTGAGTGACAGGGAGGCCCTTTAGCTAGTGAGTGAGTGACAGGGAGCCCCTTTAGCTAGTGAGTGAGTGACAGGGAGCCCCTTTAGCTAGTGAGTGAGTGACAGGGAGCCCCTTTAGCTAGTGAGTGAGTGACAGGGAGCCCTTTTAGCTAGTGAGTGAGTGACAGGGAGCCCCTTTAGCTAGTGAGTGAGTGACAGGGAGGCCCTTTAGCTAGTGAGTGAGTGACAGGGAGGCCCTTTAGCTAGTGAGTGAGTGACAGGGAGCCCCATTAGGCAGTGAGTGAGTGACAGGGAGGCCCTTTAGCTAGGGAGTGAGTGACAGGGAGGCCCTTTAGCTAGTGAGTGAGTGACAGGGAGTCCCCCCCAGCCGCCACCGCTGCTTCCCCTACCTTGCCAGGCTGCCAGCAGCGTCAGACCTCAAGATCAGCGGCGACCCGACCAGTAAGAGCGGGCGCTGGACGCACCCGCTCTATATGCGGAAGTGACGTCACTTCCGCATATCAGTGCGGGCGCTGGGTCCTAGCGCCCGCACTATTGTCCCCGCTGATCGGGGTCTGACGCGGCGGCGGAGGCGGCGGCTAGAGGGATGGAGGGAGGGAGCAGCGGCCAGGGGAGGTTGAGCGGCGGTCGGGCGGCACCCGCTAGGGCCGCGGCGGGGATGGGGCCCCCCTGCAGGCCCGGGCCCGTGACGGGAGTCACGGATGTCCCCCCCTGATGGCGGGCCTGGGTATATGCAGTACTGGGTATTACAATGTGCACCTGTCACATACAGACAGGTAGCGGACAGGCACAACGACACTGCGTGCGCTCAGCTCACATAGGTAGGTGGGTGCACTGTGAACAGGTAGGTATATGCAGTGGGTATTACAATGTGCACCTGGCAGACACACAGGTAGTCACTGAATGTGCTGGGCCTGGCAGTGGCACACACACAGTATGAATTATTAAGGCTGTCTATGCAACACAAGTGTCAATGGGACACACAGAAAAAAAAATAGATCACAAGAACAAGATTAGCTCTCAAAAGAGCTGTTGTGGGGTGCTATTTTAGCAATAAGAATCAGCAAGGAGCAAGCTAACAAGCCTACAAGAGCCTAACTAATCTTTTCCTATGAGAGTCTGCAGCAGTAGCAGCTGTCCCTTCACTATTTACTGCAGTCACACGAGTGAGTAAAATGGCCGGCGGTGCCTGCCTTTTATAAGGGAGGGAGTGTAGCCTGATTGGCTACAATGTGCCTGCTGACTGTGATGTAGAGGGTCAAAGTTGACCCTAATGGTGGACTATGGGGGAGAACCGAACTTCCGGAAAAGTTTGCGGTTCTCCGCGATCGTGAACCCCGGTAGTTCGCCAGGAACCGTTCGGCGGCAAAACCGTTTGGGCCAACTCTACTTTTCACGTCAGGCCTGCTTTAAATAAATTACTCTTCAGTTACTATACCAAATAGACCGACACTGAATGCCATACTTGAATCTATGGTATGGTTCAGCGATCTGCAAACATGGCTCTCCAGCTGTTAAGGAACTACAAGTCCCACAATGCATTGCAGGAGTCTGACAGCCAAAGTCATGATTCATAAAGGCAAATGCATTGTGGGACTTGTAGTTCCTTAACAGCCGGAGAGACAAGTTTGCAGATCACTGGTATGGTTCAATACCAAGTTTAAAGTGACACTGAAGCAAAAAAAAAACCAAAACCTTATGATATAATGAATTGACTGTGTAGTATGGATAATTTATAGACGATTGGTAGTAAAGAAAATGAGTCTCGTTTTTATTTTTAGTTATATAGCTTTTTTCTTATAACATTGCATCATTCCCTAATATTTGCAGTTTAGAAAATACACTCTGTATTTTAAATTGGACCTGAACTCTTACACAGGACAGAAGGAAAACCTAGAGAAATGCACCCTGTATATATTTAGAGAGTTTAGCCTGTCTAATTCCACCTTATCTGTGTCTAATCACAGTTGTAATTTGATCTCTCCCCTGTGTCAGCTGACTGACACAGCAGATAAGGTACTTTGAAAGCAGTGGATGTCAACAATATGTCTGCTTCCATGAAAGCAGGAAGTAGAAACACAGCAGATTTATTGTAGGAATTGAATCAGCTGTAACCAACATATTTTTCTTTAAATGTTATTTTGCTGTTGCCTATCTTTTTGAGCAGAGAGGAAGCCCTGAGTTCAGGTACGCTCTAAACTATGAAACAGAGCTAATGAACCTTTGAACTTTCCTGCCGTAAAACTTAAAAAAAAAAAAAAGAAACAGTGAGAGACAGGTTGAGATAAGTGAGAGGTAGGATGGTCGTACTCTTGAAAAATAAGGAAGAGAGCTCTACCGGTAGAGGGATGAGACTGGTAGAATATGCCTTCCTTCCCTTTCTAGGGAGAGGGGGAGGTGGAGCTGGCACAAAGTTTGAAGAGGTGTCAAAAAATGGATAAAGCAGAGTTAAAAATAATATAAAATTGAATAGAGGTGGCTTACCTCTCAGACAACACATAACAAATGTGTTATTTGAGCACATGCAACGCATTTCATGCGTACAGGCCCACTTCATCAGGCCATTAACCGTGCCGAAAGTATTCAGCCTTGAAACGCTCCTGGTTTGCAAATTCAGCCCCCAGGCCCCTCCAATCAGCTGCTAGAGTCCACCATGTATCCCCAGCTCTATTTTTGTCCCCAGGGCCCCTCCAGAGTGTTCAGCAACATTGCAACTCACCTGTCTCTGTTAGCGCGCCCCTCTATTAGTCGGTGCATTTACCATGGGGGGGGGGGGGGGGGGCATGACAGGCAGCCTATTGGGCTAATCAAAGTGTGGGGGTTTCATTCTTTAAATCCACAGGACCTGATGGGGCTGAGGGTGGGATTATAGAAGCGGCCACAACTTTACAGGGAGCACGCCTAAGTTAGTTGCGCACACTACTCAGCAGTCCAGCTCGTAGCGTGCGCTGAGGATTTTTATTCACGCTGCTCAAACTACAGCGCTGCTTTAGGGAATCAAGTCCCTTGACTTTGGGGTCACCCACTTCTGATGGTGTGGTCCCTTCTGATGGTATGGTCCACACCTGGATCCCACAGAAGGTTCTATGGCTGCTATGGCTGGCTGCTATGGCTGACTGGCTGTATTTACACCCCTGCACTCCTTTTCTCTGTGGACGTCAAAATCCCACAGATGAATAAAGCAAATAGGTATTTACTTTAATGTGATCATAATTTAGCAGAGGAATGCTTTATACTTTGATGTTATTCTATCTCCCATCACTCTGTGTCATGCTCAATTATCAGTTATTTATCGTTTAATCTTTCAGCACGTTGTAGAACATCAATGCCGTTAATGCATTACTTTTCCTTTACTACAAGCAGATAATAAAATAACTAAGCAGGTGGAGGAAACCGAGGAACACACGGAAATCACCGACTTCTGATCAATATTCCATCTCTGAAATAGCAGCCATACCATTTGTTACATTAATACCTTTTACAACAGGCTTTTACTATACAACTAAATTATGTATTCACTTCTCTACGCCTTAAATGATCCCTGGTGTGCCATGTTTTTATCACACTATGCAAAGAAATATTTGTTGGGTTTATTGTACCCTCTAGTGGAAAAAAAGAAGTTCAGAATCTGTGTGTGGATGCTTTCTGGAAAAGAACCCCACGGAAGAATTTGGAACGGAAATATTCCCCATTTTTTAATAATTATAACGTTAGATGAAAATGAATATACTGAGATATCCTTGCAGTAAACCAACATAATAATGCTTTGTACTTTCTATGAAAAAACTTGGAACTATGGGAATCAGAATGTGCCACTAACAGTAGGGGTGATGTCAGCTGATCTAAGTTGCTCACACAAGGTTTTTTTTTTTTTCTTTTCTTTTTTTTTCTTGTAACATTTGAAAGCTGCAGAGCATTTGGAAAGATATGTAATAGCAGCTGTTATTTGTTGTTCTGTTCGCAGCTTTTTGTTGCTTGCTGTGGATTAATGTAAAGCTACGTTAACCCTCCAGTGCCTGGTCTCCTGAAAGAGTTGGAACAGAGCAGGTAAGAAGGGTGCCAGAGGCGCCTAGTAAACACATAGGTGGAAATGCTAATAGCTGTGATTAGCAGCTATTAGCTGTAATTTGAGCACCTCAGATGCCCACTAAAATAGCAGTGCTGGGGCCACCCGCTATGCAAATTGAGGCTACAAAAAGCGGCACCCAAATTACTGCTAATAGCCGCTAGTCATGGTTATTAGCATTGCTGCCCATGGGGCTTGGAAAAAAAACAACAGATAGGGTTAGGAGCCGGCAGGGAAGTCCTTAGTGTTAGGTGGTGGAGGGTGGTTAAGGTTAGGCCTCCTCAGGGGAGTTTTAGGGTTAGGCAGTGCAAGGGGGGATCCTTTGTTTTCGACACTGCCAGCAAGTTTTAGGTTTAGGCAGCGCCAGGGGTCCTTAGTGTGTCAGGCACCACCAGGGGAGTTTTAAGGTTAGGTAGCGCCAGGGGTAATCCTTAGGGTTAAACACCGAGAGGGGGGGGGGGGGGGGGCTAATGTTAGGATCAGGTTAGGTTACAGCAAAATATCAGTAAAGCAATATTTTTACTGGGGGCCCTTTTAACATGTACACAAATTGGAACCCTCAGCAACTGAAATCTGGATGCTCACAGTAAGTTAGCCTCAATAACCCCCTCTTTAGCCACACGGATATGCAGAGGGGAGCATGATTGTTCATCATAAAGCCACGCCTCCATGTTGACTCACAGCCTATCATAAGACATAGTAAAACACTGACTGGGAATAGGAGGCATATGTGATGATTTGCTCAGCTGCCTGTGCAGGCAGGCAGCCTTTTGACCATTGTGTAGGTTTGCATGCTGCAGGACTCTGGAAAGAAGAGCTTCTGTCAGTTTTGCAGCTTGTGCTTGCAGAGGAATTTGCATACGTTGTCATGCAAATTGCCTGGCCACATTCATTGGAGGCGTGTACTATAAGTACTATGTCTTTCCCACAATGCTTCGCTGGTCATAAGGATTTCGTCCTATGTAACACTCCTGGTGGGGTGTCAGCCTTACTCTCTGTTTGAAGATCAGCTTAGAGTAATTCCTGGAAACTGTGCTAGGCAGATTTCCCTAGTGCAGTTAGGATTGTTTATCTGTTTTGTTTGTCTGTTGCGATTGTCCTGTCCCAGCGGTGGTCGATAGGAAGTCTTTCTGATCTCTGTTCTTGGAGCATAGCTGGTGCAGCGGTTGCTACCAGCTATCTCTTCTGTTCTGCCTTTCTGGATCGCGCTAGCCACTTTTCGCTAGCGCTGTGGATCCTTCTGTTCTGTCTCCTGGGATCGCGCTAGCCACTTTTCGCTAGTGCTGTGGATCCTTCTGTTCTGCTACTCTGTACCTGGATCGCGCTAGCCACTTTTCGCTAGTGCTGTGGATCCTATCTCTCGCTTGTCCCTGTTTTCGTGTGTCTGTCTTGTCTGCTACGACCGCTTGCTGGAGGCTCGGTGAGGTAACCGTTAAGCAAGCGTTCGCGTCCTCTGTTTCATGTTTGTCTGTCGATGGTTAGTTAGGCGTGCTTGCCTCTATTGTGCTTATCACGTGGAGACTGTGCATAACCGCGTGCACTGTTGCGAATGAGTGCGGTGTTCGCGGTTAGCTAGCGTTTGTTATTTTCCGCATCTTCTCATTGTATTATTTGCTGTGCCTTTGCTACTCTCGTGCTCCGCCTTACTGTAACCTTGTGTCACGTCTGGCAATCGCACCTCTCGCGATCGCGTTCCTGTTTCATATCTGCTGTTGTGTGTGCACTGTCGCGGGGTGGCGACTAGGTTGGCGCACACACATACAACCTGTCCCTTTGCTCGTCTCATTCGCAATCGCCTCTCTTGCGATTGCGTTCTGCGCTTCGTACAATTCCTGTCTGGCATTTGTGGAGGTACAGAGGATTGGTTCCTCTGCACTCCCCAGCGCCATCTGCCGACAGGAATTTTCCCTCTACGGGTGCGTAGCACCTTTTGCTGGGTGCCTGCAAGTATACACTTGTGGAGGATTTCCGCCGTGTCAGCGCACGCGTTGTGCGCTGATCACGGAGAAAGTTCCACAATCGTTACAGCATACAGTTGAAAGTGCCACAAGGTAAATTAGGTATAAGATGTTGCCAATAGTAGAATATGGGTAATGTTTACAATATTCTACTATCACTTTATCTTATTCTATGCTCCCGCTAACCTACCCCTATCTACACCTAACAATAACCTACCCTCTACCTATGTCTAACAACTGAATTCAGTCACTGATGGCATGAAATGATACTTAGCATATATGAAAAATGACTGTTATAGGAAGCCCTTTACAACATTTAGAGGCTCCCTTCTACTTCGGTAAGTCTCTAATTTATTATTTATTTTTTTTGTGGGGGACATTACAGATTTTCGTTAAAAAGAGTAACTGTCGGGCATAAAATCAAAAATCAATGCTTTATTTTTATTTGTTACACAAGTAATAAGGACATTAAAAAGGCAATCCAAACATTAAAAATCACTTATTTTTCGTCTCCATAAAACTTCATTCCCCAGTTTCCCGAACTCTTATTTGGTACATCTGCCACACAAAGTTGCAGGGCATGCTGGGTTTTCTTTTTTTTCTTTTTTACTTTCCCCTCAGAATAAACTAATGCAGCCTGATTGGTTGAAGCCTCTTTGCCTCTTGTATTCCCTCCCCCTCTCCACCTCTGTTCCTCTCTGATTGGCCAATATTTCTCATGCTGAAACTTTCTACGCAGAGCTGGGTGGGAGTGTCTGTAGACTGGAAGGGGGGCGGGCAATGATACACAGACAGAGTAAGGGAGGAAATGAAGTCAGGATTGGCTTTAAGATAGACACAGACAAAAAAGAAACTCCTAAGAAGGATTTTCTCTTTTTTTTTACTATAGAAAAAAAAAAATCACCAAAATCAAAATGATGAGGTGGGTGGAATACAGCTGGAGCAAGAAGCAGAGGTAGCCACTAGTCACAGTTAGAAGGGTTAGAGGAAAAAGTGGCAGGGAGGCTAGTCCCAAGTTATCCCTCCCTAATAAGTATGCTTGTTTGCGTAATATTGGGGAGGATGATTCTGGAGTAGCAACGCTGCAACTGGATGTGTCCCTTAGCAACCAAGGGGCAGACCGCTGCAATGAAAAAGGGAATAGGAGTGAAGGTAAGGCCAGACAGATACTGGTGGTAGGGGATGCAATTATTAGGCGCACAGATAGGGAAACTGTTGAAGAAACCATGAATGCCGTACAGTCTGTTGTCTCCCGGGTGCTCAGGTTCGGCATGTAGCGGAAAGAATTGATAGATTAATGGGTGGGGCTGGGGAAGACCCGGCTGTCATGGTACACATTGGCACCAATGAAAAAGTTAGTGGGCGATGGAAGGTCCTCAAAAATGTTTTTCATGTACTTGGAGATAAACTTAAAGAAAACCTGAACTGAAAATTAAAAGTCAAAATAAGCATACACAAGTCATACTTACCTTCCATGTAGTCTACTCCTCAGTGTCTTTCTCCTGTCCCACGTCCTGTTTGTTTACTGTGATCAAGGGGATTTTCCGTCCTCCATTTTGAAAATAGCCATTACCCATAACAGCTTTCTGGTCAGCACATAGTTAAACTGTAACATCGCCCACTTGAGCCATAGGGAAACATGGACATTACCTGGTACATCAGTTTTCCTCTCAGCTATAACTGACAGCAACTGATATATTTCAGATCTGACAAAATATTGTCAGGACTGGAAGGGACTATTGTCAGAAGAAAATGGTGAGCTTCTGAGAGGAACTGATGGCAAGGTAACTCTGTAATGTTCATTTGAAGTTACCTCATGTGTTTATTTTAAATATTTTTACTCAGTACAGGTTCTCTTTAAAGCAGGGACCTCCAAGGTGGTGTTTTCTGAAATACTGTGTGTCGCATCTGAGAGACAGAGGGAGCTTAGGGAGTTAAATAAGTGGCTGAGAAATTGGTGTAGAAAGGAGGGGTTTGGGTTCCTGGAGAACTGGGCAGACTTTGCAGTCAGCTACAGGTTCCACAGCAGAGATAGGCTGCACCTTAATGGGGAGGGTGCAGCTGCATTGGGGGAGAAGATGGCTAAATGGTTGGAAGGGATTTTAAACTAGGATCTGGGGGGAGGCGGGAGGGAAAGTCTCAATATGTAGACAAGATGAGGTAAACAGACAGTGAGAGCCTAACATTGTGGGGGGTGGAGAGGGGGGTGGGGACAGTGTAAAGAGTAAGGAGGTTGGTAAAACTTCAAGTAGCCCATTTCAGGTAATCAAAATTGGAAAATGTGGTGGTAAAAATATAAAGTGCATGGTAACCAATGCTAGGAGCCTTGCAAATAACATGGACGAACTAGAGTTCATTCTGATTGACAAAGGCTATGACATTGTGGGAATAACCGAGACATGGATGGATGAAAGACATGACTGGATAGCGAATTTAGAGGGATACAATGTGTTTAGGAAGGAACAGGGAGAAAAGGTGGAGGAGTTTGTCTCTTTGTTAAAAACTCTTTTACAGCTGTCCTAAACAATGAGATGGATGAAGATTGCAAAGATGTGGAGTCCGTTTGGGTAAATATTCATGGTGGAAATAAAGGTTGACAATTGCTTATTGGGGTATGCTACAGGCCACCTCATATTAATGAAGCTGCAGAACTGCGATTACTACAGCAGATTGAAAAAGCTGCAAGTAAAAATGAGGTCATAGTTATGGGTGATTTCAACTTTCCAGAAATTGACTGGAGTATTGAGGCTACCCATTCTGGTAAAAGCAGCAGATTTCTGGCATCACTACAGGACAGTTACCTGACTCAAATGGTAACGGAACCAACAACTAGGGGGAATGCATTACTGGATTTGATAATTTCAAATAGACCAGATAATGTCTAAAATGTGCAGGTTCAAGAACATTTGGGAAATAGTGATCACAACATGATAACGTTTGATCTGGTGACTGATAGGCCACGGGGCCGCGGGACTACTAAAACTATGACTTTTAGAAAAGCAAAGTTCAATCAACTCAGGCAGGCACTAAGTTTGGTGAACTGGGATAATGTACTACAAGGGGAGAACACTGAAGGGAAATGGCAAGCTTTTAAACTTATTCTCAATCAATATTGTAGTAGGTATATCCCATATGGAAACAAAATGTCTAGGTATAAAAAAAGGCCTCTATGGATGAATAGAAAGGTTAGAGATAAAATGAAGGGGAAAAAGAATGCCTATAAGGTCCTAAAACAGGAGGAGAACGAGGCTGCATTAAGCAATTATAAGGAGTGCAATAAAAGTTGTAAAACAGAAATTAGGCTGGCAAAGATTGAAGCTGAAAACCAAATCACTAGGGATATCAAAAATAACCCAAAGAAGTTTTACAAGTACAACAACTCTAAAAAAAGAAAGGTTGACTGTATTGGACTCCTAAAGGATGAGGGTGGGAACTCAATGGTGGATGACCAAGGTAAGGCAGAGTTATTAAATGCTTTCTTTGCGTCTGTCTTCACAAGGGAAACATCACTGTTGCAAATTACAGATGCAGAAGAGTCTCAATCTTCCAATTGTAATATTAAATACTTAATGCAGGAAGAAGCGAAGGCAAGACTAATTAAATTAAAAATAGACAAGGCACCTGGCCCGGATGGCGTCCTAAGGGAATTAAGTTCAATTATAGATAGACCCCTTTATCTCATCTTTTGTGACTCTCAACTGGCACAGTCCCAGTGGATTGGTGTACAGCCCACATTTTCCCATTATTTAAGAAGGGCAAAAAATCAGATCCAGGAAATTATAGACCTGTAAGCTTAACATCAGTTGTGTGCAACCTATTTGAAGGGTTACTAAGAGATACTATACATGACTTCATAGTAGAAAATAATCTTATTTCTCAGCATCAGCATGGGTTTACTAAAGACAGGTCCTGTTTGACTAAGATGCTCAACTTTTATGAGGTAGTGAATGCTAATATGGATATTGGGAATGCTGTAGATGTGATATACTTGGACTTTGCAAAGGCCTTCGACACTGTTCCACACAAAAGTTTGGTGCAAAAGTTGAGGATGCAAGGACTGGGGAAGAGTCTGTGTGCATGGATAGGGAACTGGCTAATGGACAAAAAAAGAGTTGTGGTCAATGGATCGTACTCAAAATGGGTGACTGCTAGCAGTGGGGTCCCACAGGGGTCTGTACTGGGTCCAGTGATCTTCAATTTATTTATTAATGACCTAGTAGATGAAGTAGAAAGCAATGTTGCTATATTTGCAGATGATACAAAATTGTGCAGAATCATTAACTCTCAGGAAGATAGTGACATATTGCAACAGGATCTGGATAGGATGGCTATATGGGCACATAAATGGCAGATGAAATTCAATGTTGAAAAATGTAAAGTCATGCATTTTGGTCGTACCAATGGTCTTGCACCATACAAAATAAATGGGATACAGTTGGGGATATCAAACTTGGAGAAGGACTTAGGAGTACTCATTGACAACAAGTTAAATAATCTTACTCAATGCCAAGCAGCTGCAGCTAAAGCTAACAAAATTTTGGGATGCATTAAAAGGGAAATAAAAACTCGAGATGCTAGCATAATATTGCCGATGTTTAACTCTCTAGTAAGGCCACATCTGGAATATGGAATTCAGTTCTGGGCACCACATTACAGGAAAGATATTGCAGTTTTAGAGCAGGTGCAGAGATACGTGGCACGGAAGGTCTCACTTACCAAGAAAGGTTAGATAAACTGGGTTTATTTAGTCTAGAGAAAAAACGCCTTAGAGGGGATCTAATTAACATGTATAAATACATCAGAGGGCAATATAAAAGCTTGGCGGATGAGCTTTTTGTCCCTAGGCCTTCTCAAAGGGCTAGAGGACATGATCTGCGCATGGAGGAAAAACGTTTAACCATTATTTAGGAAAGGGTTCTTTACAGTCAGAGTGATTAAAGGGAAGGTCCAAGCAAAAAAAAAAAATGAGATTCACTTACCTGGGGCTTCTACCAGCCCCATGCAGCCATCCTGTGCCCTTGTAGTCACTCACTGCTGCTCCAGTCCCCCGCTGGCAGCTTTCTGACCTCGGAGGTCAGGGCCAAATTGCGTACATTATTACACATTCCCGCTAGTGCAGGAACATTAACACATACATTTTTACGCGTTAGTGGTGAAACGCGTAAATTTTTGTTCCTGCACTAGCTGGAATGCGTAAAAATGTATGCAATGTGGCCCTGACCTCCGAGGTCAGAAAGCTGCCAGCGGGGAACTGGAGCAGCAGTGAGTGACTACGAGGGCACAGGATGGCTACATGGGGCTGGTAGAAGCCCCAGGTAAGTGAATCTCATTTTTTTTTTTTGCTTGAACCTTCCCTTTAAGATGTGGAATGCATTGCCACAGGAAGTAGTTATGCAAATTCTATACCCGCATTTAAAGGGGGCTTAGATGCTTTCCTTGCGATAAAAGACATCCATGGCTACAATTACTAGGTAATGCCCAGTGATGTTGATCTAGGGATTTTATCTGATTGCCATCTGGAATGGGGAAGGAATTTTTTCCCTTTTGGGGCTAATTGGACCATGCCTTGTAAGGGTTTTTCACCTTCCTCTGGGTCAACAGGGATATGTGAGGGAGCAGGCTGGTGTTGTATTTTGTTCTCTGGTTGAACTCGATGGATGTATGTTTTTTTTCAACCCTAATAACTATGTAACTATGTAAAATGTGGACAGTGCAATACTTATGTAATGTAAGTAGAGCAAGTATTTATCTACTTATATACAGTATGTGCTTTTTTCTGAGACAGTATGGCTGACAGCTCCACTTTACTAATAAGGAGGCCACCAGATATCTGCAATTATTCATGTAAATAAAAATGAAAAGGTCATTGTTGGTCAGTCACCTATTTATAAAAGTTAGCAGTTAAGTTACTTTCCCAGTGACACGCTGTGGTGCATTGGACACTGTTTTGCACGGTATAATGTGGTGCGTTTCAATGTAATGCAACCCAATGCAATTCTCCAGTGTGAAACTGGTCTTAAAGGCACCCTGAGCAGTAAATAAAAATGAAATTTGGACTTACCTGGGGCTTCCTCCAGCCCCCCGTAGCCTGCGATTTCCTTTGGCATCCTCTTCTTCCATCTCCTGGTCCCGCTGGCGGCTCCGGTAATCGGCAACTTTGGATTAAGTTGCACGTGCGCGCCTCCGCCGCGTCATCAAGCCGGTTGCTGTAAGCCTACTACGCATGCACGGTTCAGTCTTTAGAGAACTGCACATGCACAGTAGGCTTACGGTGGCTGGTGAGAAGGTGCGACGAGGGTGCGCACGTGCAACTTCAATCGAAGTCGCCGATTAACGGAAGTGCCAGCGGGACCAGGTGAGGGAAGAAGAGGATGCTGGAGGGCCTTCGCGGGCTGGAGAAAGCCCCAGGTAAGTCCAAATTTCATTTTTATTTACTGCTCAGGCTTCCTTTAAACAATTGTATCCATCCTCCCTTTTCTACTGCTAAAAATTACCTTTTTTTTTTTTTAGATATCCCATGGTTGTATTTCATGTTTAGACATTTACAAAGTAGATTTAATGTTTTATTGTCTCTACTCAATGACAGGCTATAAATTGTCCCCGAGCTAAAAAATATAAACTCAGAAGTTCTCTGCAGGAAAGTTTTGTGACTGTAATTCCTTGTAAGTGAGGGTTACACTATAGTACGACAAGAGGAAAGCTGTCACTTACATAACTCTTTCACGCACACAAAAAAAAAAGAAAAAAGAAACACAGCCTAAGGTTTGGCACTTTACATACACATGTTTATGTCATCATGTCACATGTCACCTTGGGAATCCTTTAAGACAAAATGCCATCATTGAAAAAAATCATTCATAAATAAAAAAAAAAAAAAAAAAAAGTACAGTAAACTCAAACAGCACTATACAACCAACAAGAGGCAGCGCTCACTGTGTATGCTCTTAATACACATGTAATGCACCCCTTTCACTAGTCCACCTTTCAACAATAAGCCATCATAAGCTGAAAGTCCATAGACATCCAGTGCATAAAACATAAAACTCTTCCCAGTCTGTGCTTCAGCAGCTCTCCTGTTTGACATTGCCTGAAACAACTCTTCTTATAAGGACAGGCCACCACCACACCCTTTGTGTGCCACTCACCGTGGGTGCTGACCCAAACAAGGGTCTCTCTGGGCATTGGGACTGTTCCCGGGTCGTCCCCCACCACTCTGACAACTTTCTAGTTCTTCAATCCAGGTCCTGCTTCTTAACGCTTATAGTGCTCTTGTCTTCATACCTCAATGAAAATATCTCACATAGTGTAAAAAACTTTATTGATATAAAATCAATTCACACTCACATATTCCAGGGTTTTTATAAGGCGAGGATTAATGTTGGCTAGGCTGGCAGGCTCAATATCCCTCTACAATCTGCTTCACCACTGCTATGCTCGGTGGTGAGCTATAGTGTCTCGTGCCTTGCCTTGCCGCTGCCCAGGGGTGCTCATCCGGATTTCGGATATCCGGGTAACCCGGATATCCGACCATTTTTACACTATCTGGCCGGATCCGGATTCCGAATAGTTGAGCAGAAATCCGGATAGCTATCTGCGGATAGTTTCACGGCTGACCCGGATATCCGTGAATTTCTACCAGATATCCGAATCCGGCGTACAAGTTCGGTGGTACTTTGGCAAAAAGGACGAACACACACACACACACACACTCACACACACACCCTTCTCCTCTTCCTCTCTCTCCCTGGTCTTGTCTTCCAGGGATTTGTAGGCTGTCAAAAGCAAGCTCACATACATTGGCCTGGAATCGAACCCAGGTCAACTGCTTGGAAGGCAGCTATGCTCAACACTATACTACCAACAGCACTACATGCTGAAGCCAGCTTAGCATGTACCATTGTGATAAACCCAAGAGAAAAATGAGCTTGCTTATTTGCCTAATTTGCTAGATGAAAGCAGTGGGACACATGGTGATACTGCTTACAGGCTTCAATTCAAGACTTCAGAATCAGAAAGATCATGTGCCTTCCTGGATGATGCTGGTGTAACACACACAGCAAAAGACAGCAATTTGAAGTCTGGAAGATTCCAGGGCAAGGGTGGGAAGGATGAAAAGCTAGGTGGCCATGCAATCATTCCTGCTGACCTAAAGCTTACTTGTGGCTTACAACACATTGGCTTAAGACTTTACCAAATCCAATGCTCCCATATTGGTGGTTCAAGCCCACCCAGGGATGGCCTTGCCTTTTGTGTTCAACAGTTGTCCAAAGAGAACCTCAGATAGCCATGTAGCAGCAACTACATACACAGTCTCTGTGGCACAATTGGTTAGCGCATTTGGCTGTTAACCAAAATGTTGGTGGTTCAAGCCCACCCAGGGACGGCCTTGCCTTTTGTGTTTTGTGAAGGGAACTAATGTACCCTTCTTAAACTTGAAGATAGTATACAAATGTAAGCAGACTGCAGAGTGGCGCAGCGGAAGTGTGCTGGGCCCATAACCCAAAAGGTTGATGGATCGAAACCATTCTTTGCTAGCCATGATTTCATTTTTGCACCTCGCTTTGTCGCATGGGCAAAACTGTTTCCATAGCCCTGTAAGAGAAAGTGTAATAAGGGCCCTGCCGTAACATAGATATTACGGTAGCTAAGACTACTCCTGGGCCTTTCTTGTAGTTGAAGAGATGAGTGAAATGGCTGGCTTCAGCCTGTAATGTTAGTTGACCTGGGTTCAATTCCCGGCCAATGTTGGTATAGTGGTGAGCATAGCTGCCTTCCAAGCAGTTGACCTGGGTTCGATTCCTGGCCAATGTATGTGAGCTTGCTTTTGACAGCCTACATATCCCCCTGGAAGACAAGACAAGATGAGAGAGAGAGAGAGAGAGAGAGAGAGAGAGAGAGAGAGAGAGAGAGAGAGAGAGAGAGAGAGAGAGAGAGAGAGAGAGAGAGAGAGAGAGAGAGAGAGAGAGAGAGAGAGAGAGAGAGAGAGAGAGGGGGAGGAGGTGTTTTTAATGGTCAAGAACGTTTTTAAAGCATTTTAAAGGGCACTTCCGGTTTGTCGAATAGGTCGGATATCTGCGGATAATGCGTCCGGATATCCATGTTCACGCGGATATCTAAAAGGTCGGATTCGGATATCCGAACCAAATCCGGATAGCTGGATATCCGGATCAATTCGGATTTTTAAAAAGTACTATCCGAGCATCCACGCTGCTGCCAATCCGTCCATTTTGTTGGAGGCGAACCTGTGGTATTATCTCTATTTTATATCATCTTATAGCGTCCTAGCTGTGAGCGCATACCTCTTTGAACTAAAACAAACAGCACCATCCTGCAAACATTAACATTGTACCATTGGAATAGGGGATGTCTAGAAGTTCTCCTCTTCATTCATGGATGATTAGCTGCACAGTGGCAGGGCTGGATTTTTGGGAGGGCCACAAAGGCCCGAGTCTTGGGTGGCTGTAACCCAAGGAGGCAGCTGGACATGGAAGTGGGGTTGCTGCATATGGAGGAGGTGGCTGCAAATGGGGAACACCAGATTGAAAAGGAGTGCTGCTGCCCAAAAGAGCTGTACATGAAGTATGAAAGATGCTGCTCATGGACATTACATATGGATGAGGGGGCTGCACATGGAATGGGGGATACTGCTGCACATGGAAGGGGATCAACAAGAAAATTGGCCTAGGGGCGCTGAAAGTATGAATCTGGCCTTGCACAGTGAAGGAGCTTTTGTTACTCAGTTTAACCATTTCAGCCTCACAGACGTTAGTCTCAAGTCCGCGGCTGCTGTTGGTACAGCCGCAGGGCGGTGAGACTCACGTCCGTGCACATTGCGGGGGTGCACACAATTGCATGCGTGGAAGCGGGTGATCGTGATGGTCATGGAAACAGGGGAGGTTGGTGGCAGGGGACAGAGATCACCTGAACTGATCCGTGCTTGTGCAGCGAGAATAATCACTATTTTTTGTTCAAAAACAGTGATCAGTCTCATTAGATGTAGGCGATGTGCTTCGATCATGCCGCTATTATTTGCAACTTCCAACGTATCTTGTCCACGCGTTACTTCCTATTTGCATACTTAAAGAGACACTGAAGTCTTCTGAAAAGCATCTTTTATTTAAAAAATGTGTTTAACATGTTAGCCCTACCTAAACCGCCGCATCCCCGCAGCTGAAATCTAACTAAATCCCCCCTAACTCCCCCATCCCTCTCCCCCGCAAAATTCATGACTTTCTTGGTCGTGGATTTTGCTGCTGTTGGAGGCAGAGCTATGAGCCGCAGCTCTGCCTCCATTTGCGTCTATCAGCCGCGTATCTCCGCCTCTCCTCTACCCTTCTCAGTGAAGGAAGGCTGAGAGGGGTGGGGGAGAGGCGGCAATTCGGCCTGATAGACACGCTGAGAGGCAGAGCTGCGGCTCATAGCTCTGCCTCTCACGGAAGCGTTGTCCGGATTGCCCCCCGGGGAGTTAGGGGGATTTAGTTAGATTACAGCAGTGGGGATGCGGCGGTTTAGGTAGGGCTAACATGTTAAAAACATTTTTTTAAATAAAAAGATGGTTTTCAGGAGACTTCAGAGTCTCTTTAAAGTACGCTAACAGGAAATAATGCGTGAGGACATCTTGTGGCCAAATAGTAAAATTACACCTACATACATACACCTACATACATTAATTTTAGTAAAAAGACCCACACACAGGGCCGGATTTACCATAAGGCACTGTAGGCACATGCCTACAGGCGCCTGATGATGGAAAGGCGGCTTACTCCCCTCCTTGAGTGCCTCCCTCCCTCTTGCCCTATGCAAAGTCCTGAGCATAGCGTAAATGAGAGGTTACTCGCCCAGCTCTTGGAATTCCACTGACGAAACCTCCCTTCAGTCTGTGGCACTAGTAGCTACCACTTAATCTGGCTACCTAATGCTAAGGGGCACCTGTAACTGCCTATAAAGGGCAAGAGAAGTAAGGGAGAAGTGACAGTTGGGACAGCCAGCACACTTGTAGTGCATATCAGTGGGGGGTTGTAGGATCATGGCAGGAAAAGACTAAGGTGCCAGGACATCTGTGTCTATAGGCTCCTGTGAAGTAAGTCCGGGCCTGCCCACACAATTAAAATATGGGCTTGTAGTTAGTGATAGACCTAAAACTGGAAAAGTGCACCTTTATTTCCGAGTAAAATATTGTCGCCGCACATTGTGCACGGGATATAATTTGAATGTTGCAATAACTGAGACAAATGGGCAAATAAAATGTGTGGGTTTTATCCACAGCACCTTTTATTTTAAAACTAGAATGATTTTTTTTCCAATTTTTTTTCTCATTTATTCTGTTAAAATGCATTTAGAATAAAATAATTATTAGCAAAAAGTACCGCCCCAAAAAAAGCCTAATTGGTGGCGGAAAAAAAACAAGGTATAGATCATTTTGTTGTGATAAGTAGTGATAAAGTTATTGGGGAATGAAATCTGAAAATTCCTCTCGTCCATAAGGTGAAGACAACCCGCGGCATAAAATGGGTAAACACCTGGACTAAAGTGATTGGCGTCAAGATTAGACACTCCTACCTATCCATTTCACTAAAGACATTGCTACAGCTCTGTAGGCACATGAAAAAAAAGCACAACAACAACAAAAAATTAACTGAATTAATGTTTGCCATTAATCCTTGCAATCTATAGAACTCTTTGAAGGATTTATTTTTTCTCAACAATAGTGGAATTTCACAAAATTACAAAGAAAGGGCAGAGTAGACACCAGCACATGACATATGAGGCCGGCAACTCACATGCCATGTATTTCCTTCTGTCTGGCTGCACCCCTGGTGTGCGGTGGCAGTTGCCTAGGTGTTGGGCAATACACTTAGTATGTATTTATGTATGGAGTGATCAATGGGTTCCCTAGTGATTGGGGAGCTGACATCTGTGTCAGCACCTCTGGGATGTGCAGCTGTGACCCCCTGCTTCAATGTCTCAGCCTACAGTGTGCGATTGAGAGGATAATCACTTCAAGAAAATGCTTGGAGAATGGCAGCCGAGTCCTTCAGAATACAAAGGAAGGAAAGGAAAATGTACCAGAGGAACAGAACTGTACCGATGCAGAGAAGCCAGTGACTGCCTCTGTACAGATACAACTGAATGCAGTCACTGAGGGCGAGAATTGATACTTCGCATATATGAAAAATGATGGTTATAGGAAAAGTACACTTGCTGTTTGATTAACTTTATGTATATTGTTTTAAAGCTTGCACATTTACAAATTAAGTCTGATATATTAAGTTTACTGTAGTTTATTCATATTGCATTATTAAAATATGCGGTCATGTTTTTCTCTTAGCAAAGCATGCAAGGTTCTGTAGTGAATATGGAGTAAATATGTATTACTTGCATGCCTAAGAGTGGGGAGTAGGGATCAGAAGTATATAAATGAACCTTAAAGCAGACCCGAACTCTTGCACAGCACACAATGAAAAGTCTTTATTCCACATAAAGTTGCTGAAGAAATTCAGTTCTCTGTGTTCTGTGTCTGTTTAGGCAGATAAACCTGTCAAATTAGTCTTTACCAACAACAGTGAATAGACTGCAGGAGAGCTCTGCCAAGGCAGCCCTCCGGACATTAAACATTGAGGCTAAATCCTTTTACTGCCTTTGGCAAAAGTGAAACAAAGATTTTTTTTTTTTTTTTTAAGATTTCCATAAATTGTAATAAACCATAAAGGTTATTATGCTGTTACTTGTTATGAGTGACCCATAGGTCCCCATTAAAGGGAATTGGAGATGGGGGATTAGCAATAAAATATACATACCGGAGGCTGCCTCCAGCCCCCTCCAGCCTGATCGCTCCCACGGTGTCCTCTTCTTCCTCTCTGTTCGCCTGTAATTGGCCCCAGAATGTCCTCCGGTCCAGGGCCAACTGCGCATGTGCAGGCCAGCCACACGCGAGCTCCCACCGCATTCACGTCATCTGGAGTGTTCTGCGCCTGTGCAGTACTACTGCTCAGGTGCAGAACTACTGCGCAGGTGCAGAATGCCCCCAGTGACGGGAGTGAGATGGGAGCACGCCTGGTTGGACTGCGCATGCACCAACTGGCCCCGACTAACTTTTTTTCCGGGGGCCAGTTGCGGGTGAATGGAGAGCGAGAAGAGGACGGCGTGGGAGTGATCAGGCCAGAGGGGGCTGGAGGAAGCCCCAGGCATGTATATTTTGTTGCGTGGGGCCCCATCTCAGGTACACTTTAAGTTCTAGTTTGAAATAATGGCACTTTTCCCCATATTTATAAATGGTAAGATTAGTGGAAACAAATTAACATTTTCAACCTGATCACCACTTTAAAGGCATGCATGAAAAATGGGCACAAGGAAATTGGGGCGGCCAATTTTTGCTAGTAGAATATCGGTAACATTTACAGATTTTCTATGTTTTAACAGTGTAAAGTATCATAGTAAAATATCTGAAAATAATACCGATATTTTACTACAACTTAACCTAACACTACCCTCACACAGAACCCTCCCTTACCGATGTCTAACCTTAACAATCCCCCCCATGTCTAACACTTAAAAAAAAAAACATGCCTAAACATGACTATCCTCCCCATCCATACACCTTTAAAACATCCCTATGCCTAAACCTAACTGCCACCCCATGCCTAACCCTTAACCCTCCCCAACACACACAGACGCCTAACCTTAACCATGCTCCACACCTAAACCTTAAAAACACCCCCCATGCCTAACCTTAATTCCCCCCCCCACACACACATGAAGGAGAGAAGATGCTGTTCATGGACATTAAATATGGATGAGGGGGCTGCACATGGAATGGGGGATACTAGTGCACATGAAAGGGAATCAACAAGAAAGTAGGCCTAGGGGCGCTAAAAGTATGAAGCTGGCCTTGCACAGTGGAGGAGTTTTTGGTACTCAGTTTAACCATTTTAGCCTCAAAGACATGAGTCTCACATCTGCGGCTGCTGCTGTTGGTACAGCTGCAGGGAGGTAAAACTCAAGTCCGAGCACTTTGCGGGGGTGCGCGCGCGCGCTTGCATGTGCGGAGGCACGTGATCACAGAGACAGGGAGGTTGGTGGCACGGGACAGAAATCCCCCTAAACCAATCCGTGCTTGTGCAGCGAGAATGATCACTGTTTTTGTTCACACACACCTAACCATTAACCTCTTCCCGACTGCCTAACGCAGTCAAAAGGCATCAAGTCCTGGAGCAGGGTTTTGCAGGGGATCGCGCGTGCCGATGCGCTTGAATCCCCACTCCGTCAACAGTCTGCCAGTGGCAATCGCCGCTATCAGACTGTTAGACAGCGAAACCGCCATCTATTTACATTGTACAGCGCTGCGATCTATGGCAGCACTATACTGGGAACAGCAGTGACCCTCGACTGTCCCCTGGAGGGTAAACACAAAGGATCACTCTCATAGGCTGATGCCTATGAGAGACGAGACGATTCAGCTGATTGGCTGTTGGTGGGGAGGGAGGGGAAATACATTTTAAAAAATGCATGATTTTATTAAAAAAAAATAGAACTACATTTAAAAAAAAAACCTGCACTGGCGAGCAGAGCCCACCAACAGAAAGCTCTGTTGGTGGGCAGAAGTTTCTTATACTTTAACCACTTCTCTACCACGGGGTTTTTCACCTAAAAACCACAGCAATTTTCACATTTAAGGGAGGCAAGGGTTAATGGGCTTAATGGGGGTATAATTTATTTAAAAAAAAACTCACTGATGCTGATCAGTCACTAATGCTGTGTTAGTTATCTGAGATCCTCTCACGAGTGATCTCAGTAACTGTAACAGCATAGTGACTGATACAATGTTTACACACATTCTGCATGAATAAGCACTGTCATTGGCTTTGTGAACACATGTTCACATCAGCCAATCACAGACCAGCGGGTGCCCGACGCGTATGCACGTCCGCGTGCACGCGAACGCGATCGCGCACGCGAACGCGATCGCGCACAGCAGGAAAATAAACAGGAGTTGCCTATCTACGCCCCTGTGACTCAGGTGAATTTTAAAGGGGCGTAGATAAGCGTGGCAGAGGTTGTTAAGTGGTTAAAGGACTTCTAGAAAAATGTTAGCCAGTTTGCTGCAGATTGCCACATTGAAGAGAAGTGGTACATGGCTGCAGTAAATGTCTATGGTCTGTGCACTGCTAGTTTTTGTAGCAAAGTAATGGTGATGGCTGGCAAGGCACTACTTCATTTAAAGGGGCACTATGACGAAAAACTGTAACATTCAAAATACACAGTATACGATATACATTTGCCCCAGAGTAAACTGTCCTGTAAATAACTTTTACTATGTAGCTGTCATTTACAATAAATATTGTATAAACTCACGTATAAGCCACATTTTTCAGCTCAAAAAAATGTGGTGAAAAGTCACCCCACAGCTTATATGCGAGTCACCCATACATTGTGAGCAAATTGTAGATCAACAAAGTGTATACTGGTGTCTGTGTTCCACCCCAGGCTATGTGGATCAAAGCGGTATAGATAGTGCAGTGATTCTGATATAGATGGCATCATAGACAAGAGACACAGCAAGTGTGTCTGAGAGGTAAGGGGATCCCTGAGCACTGCACGTGACGATGCTGCTCTCGACTCCACCCCACCGTAGCCACCATTGCCAGGTCCGTGCACCTATTGCTGCACTCTACTTACCACGTTGCCAGGATGGCAGAGAGCATGGACACAGTGTGTGTGTGTGGGGGGGGGGGGGAATCAGCTGGGAATGCCTATCCATACTGCTCCAATCCACATAACTGGAAAGGGGCAGACACCACTAGAAACTCTGCTAATTTACAGTTTGCTCACAATGTGGAGAGGGTGATGCCTACAGGGAGGAGTGCTGCCTAGCACTGGAGGCACATCTGGCTTCAGGGAGGGGGGGTGCTTAGTACTGGGGAGCACATCTGGCTTCAGAGGGGGGGCTGTCTAGTACTGGAGGCACATCCGGTTTCGCTTTGGGTAGGGGATGGTTAGTAATAGCGGATAAACTGGCTATTTGTACTAGTGAGGGGAGGGGGTGCCTCATACTGGGGGCACATCTTACTATTTATGCTGTGGAGGGGGCTATTCTAGGGAAGGGGCTATACTGGGGAGGGGGCTTATATGCAAGTCAACCACTTTTTCCTGGTTTCTAAGCAAAGTGGGTACCTTGGCTCATATGCGGGTCGCCTTACATACTTGAATATACAGTATTTTTAATCTGATGGTTCTTACCTGTTATTGACAGGTTTTAGACAAGTCCTTCTACTCATGGGGGAACCAAAATTCTTTTTTTAAAAGCACGCCTTTGCAATGATTTCTGCAAACATGTTGAACGCCCGCTCTCCTCAATCACATACTGTTCTGGCAATTGGACTGAGCAACTATAATTCAGTGAAAATAGAGAAAACTCTGAAAATCCTCATGAGTAGATGGACTAGTCCAAAACCTGTCAGTTAGAGGTCAGAACCAACACATATTGTAAATAAGAAATACATAAAAAAAGTACATCTTATACATATGTATTTTAAATTTTACAATTTACATCATAGCGCCCCTTTAGGTGAATAAAGCTGCAAATGGCAACTCGAGGGAAATACAGAACTGGCAATCAAATGCTGATCTCCAGTGATCAAAATATGATTATGCTCCTACAAACACGGCATTACAGAAAGTGGCAGTATAATTTTTAAAATTTGAGAATTAAAAAGTGGCGTTCTGAAGTCACCACTTTTTAGAAATGGTCCCAGTACTGCTGTAGACTTGATGTAAGTGGCCCAAAGTTTTTGTGAAGTTTTTAGTACAGTCAGTGGTGTACCTTAAAATCAAAGGGCCCCCTGCAAAACTTTGATGAGGCCCCCCAATGTTCATACCTCTTCCCTTTACTCCTATTTATGACCTTCTTTGCCTTAGGGCCCATCTCACAAGGGTCATAAACAAGTGTGGCCATCATGATCTTTACACCCATAACAAGTGTAGCCCCCAAAACACCTGATCTGAAGTATAATTGCATGTATCAGAGGAAAGGAAGGTTGGTAGTTGGGGCCCCCACCACAGCTCTGGGCCCTCCACAGCTCTGGGCCCCGTTGCGATCGCAGGTGCTGCTCCCCACGCCCGAGTACAGTGTAGTTGTTTGGTGTAAACAGATCTTGACTAGAAGACAGGAAGAAAAGTGTTTAGCCCTATGTGAGATCCCATGGAGGACAGTGCAAGGCCCATCCCTGCATCTGCATTTGTCGAGTCCTTCTGTTATTATAGACCCTCCCATTTTTGGAGCCCACATGGAAAAACTGTGCATCTCTGTTTGTGTTTTTTCCGTGTGACAGGCATCTAGCATTGTATCCATACGACATCGCATACAATAGTGTTTTTTCCTTGACTGTATTTTACAGTATGTAATGAAGTGGCCTTGAGCTATACATCCTGAATCAGGCAATGCTTACCACAGACTGAAAGCTTGATTGACATTGGATGTTCTTCTGATTGATAACAAATGCTGCACTACTAAAGTTACAATAATGGATGCTTTACCTTGAGCACGGTGAATGCAGTCATTTTAGTTGATGTCATTCTATATAAATGGTATAGGGCAGGATGTACTTTTAAATTTCTGATGATCTTAAATGTTTACTACTAAAAGTAATAGATTACCTTATGTGGTATTTGTGCTCCTTAAAAGCTCTATTTTTGGGTTGTAGGTATTTTGTTCTTTCTCACATCTCAATCCCTTGGTTCTTAAGTTTCTAGGTTATATTTAAAGAAAACCTGTACTGAAAATTAAAAGTCAAAATAACCATACACAAGTCATACTTACCTGCTGTGTAATCTACTCCTCAATCTCTTTCTCCTCTCCTGTGTCCTGTTTGTCCACTGTGATTAATGGAATTCTCCGTCCTCCATTTTGAAAATGGCCATTACCCCATAACAGCTTCCTGGTCAGCACACAGTTAAACTGTAATATCACCCACTTGAGCCATAGGTAAACATGAACACATTAGTTCTCCTCTCAGCTGTAACTGACAGCAACCGATATATAACTGACAGCAACTGATATATTTCAGTTCTGACAAAATGTTGTCAGAACTGGAAGGGATCATTGTCAGAAGCAAATGGTGAGCTTCTGAGAGGAACTGATGGCAATGTAACTATGTTATGTTCATTTGAAGTTACCTCATGTGTTTATTTTAAATAATTTTACTCAGTACAGGTTCTCTTTAAGTGTTGTTCTGTACTTTTTTTTTCCCCGTACCAGCAATACTTTTTTCCATAAAAAGTCTGCCACTTCCTGGCAATCATCAGGCCTTAACCCTGTATTGATGGCCAATGAAAAGTTACAGCTGTGATACTGTGGGTCATGGATTCTAAAAGTGGATCTTAAAGTGTTAGCCTCACTACTTACCTATGAGGTGCTGCTCCTCTGGCCCCGGGCCCATATTGGTCGCACCATCTTCTCCCGACCGTCACCATCTGCTGGATATTGTAGTTTCCAATAGTGTCTCAAGTGTGCACCTCAATGCACACTGGGAAATGTAGTCCCTGGATGCGAGTACAGTGCTGTAGTACCTTGTGGTACCTCTCTTTAGCAAATCTTTTCTTCTCATTCCCTCTGTTAGCAGCACGGTGGTCCCCACGTACTACCTCTTCCAGTCACCACAGCTCAGGGAAGGCAATGAGGCACTGTTCTGATTGACAGAGGTGCTGCCCTTTTACCTTTCTCAGACTTCCTATTATTTAATAATCCTATGGTTGGATATAAAGGGAGACGACAGTATATTGCAGTAGCATCAGTCATCACCTGGACAATGCTGTAAGTATATCAGAGTGGAGAAGATCAAGTCCAAAGCTCAGAAGTGGATCTATGTTTAGAAGAGGAACTGTGAAGGGTTCCATAAATACGACCCCTTGCCTGTATAAATGATTGGTTTTGGTCAGAACTGCACTATAATAACACACTGTTAATGCCCATTAGAAGGAACCAAAGTTGTGTGACCTATGGAAGCTGCCATAATTATTTTCTTTCTAACCATTTCAGCCCGTGGGTATTTTTCACCTTATGGACGAGAGGTCACCTGTCAGCACTCCTCCTATTCATTCCCCAATAACTTTATCACTACTACAACGAAATGATCTATACCTTGTTTTTTCCACCACCAATTAGGCTTTCTTTGGGTGGTACATTATGCAAAGAATTATTTTATTCTAAATGCATTGTGATGAGAAAAATAAGAAAAAAAATGAAAAAATTCATTGTTTTTCAGTTTTCAGCCATTATAGTTTTAAAATAATTCACGCTACCATAATTAAAATCCACACATTTTATTTTGCCATGTGTCCCGGTTATTGCAATGTTAAAATTTTATCCCTAATATATTGTATGGTGACAATATTTTATTTGGAAATAAAGGTGCATTTTTTCTGTTTAACATCCATCACTAATTTTTAGCCCAATATTTAATAATTATATGCCCTCTTGTCATAGATATTTCTTTTTGCCCTGAAGTCAGTAGGTGTATTTTACTATTTGGCCACAAGATGTCCCTGCTGAGCAAAAATCCTATTAGCGTACTTTGTATGCTAATAGGATACAATGTATCATTACATTGTAGCTAAGGGAAGTGATGTAGGCTTCCATTGGAAGCCTCCGATCACGGTGGCGTCGGGGAGATTATGAATGGAAACATTGTTTACATTTATAAATTTAACGATCGGCGGCGGAAACCGGCGCAAATCAGCGGTGGGAGATAGCACGGCGGCTGTATGTAAAGAATAAACACTGTTTTTGAACAAAAACAGTGTTTATTCACGGCAGACATGCTCGGAATTGGCACAGGGTACTTTTGTCCCCTGCAGCCAATCCCCCCGCTAGCAGCAGCAGCGTGGTCGCGGGCATTTGCCCGTACGATCACCTGCAGACCACCTAAACTGCAGGGAGGCTCATGTCCACGTGGCTTAAATGGTTAAACAATACCAGCTGACTGCCAGTGCTGCTGATCTTTCTGGTCAGTAGGGTCTAAATCACCTGAAACAAGCATGCAACTAATCTTGTCAGATTTGTCATAGACATCTGATCTGCATGCTTGTTCAGGGTCTATGGCTTAAAGTATTAGAGGCAGAGGATCAGCAGGACAGCCCAAGAAAATGTGCATTATTCAAAAGGAAATAGACATGTTAGCTTCCATATCCCTCTCACCTTGGGATACCTTTAAAAAGAACCCGAGGTGAACCTCGGGTAAAAAGTTAAAGACTTACCTGAGGTAAGTATTTAACTGGAGACTTCCCACAACTCCACGGCTACCTTGGACCCTCCTGCACATTGAGACCCTGGCCCTCTTCATGTACATGTGTGACCACGCTGCACTCGTGCAAGCACACCTGCAGCTGCCCAGTAGCACAGGGCTGCTTGTGCATGATAAGATCCGACTTACAGCACAGGAACTACCATGCTCACGTTCGAAGAGTAGCATGGTTGCGAGCATGGAATCTGAGCTTGTCAGGTGTCTTTGGGGAAGGGGCGGTTCGTACTTGACAACATTAGACTGGAGGACTGTGTGGGCATCCTCTCTACAGCTTAGTTTCTCAGCGAGTGGTACACGTACCCCAGGGGGTACTTCTGATGGTTCCAGGGGGTACTCGGGCTTGATATACTTAACCAAGAATAACAAATTTAGAGTTTTAGAAAATGATAAATCTTAAAGGACTTCCGAGGCCAAAAATCAAAATTTTGATGATTACCTGTCTCTTTTTCAAATCCATGGGCAAGTTCCTCCTCTCCCTCCGCTCTGTTCCGCGCAAATGTATTCTTTTCACTGCCCCCAGGTCGGGGCCCGACCCCACTGCACGGGTCGGCTCGTACTCCACTCGCAAGATGGCCGCCGATCAGAGCCGTTGCTGCGCAGTACATATGAAGGCAAGTGCGGCTGCGCAGCTCTCCTCTCGCAAGATGGCCGCCGATCAGAGCCGCGGCTGCGCAGTACATGTGGAGGCAAGTGCGGCTGCGCAGCTCTCTGCAGCTGGATGGGGGCCGGAGAGCTGCGCAGCCGCACTTGCCTCCACATGTACTGCGCAGCCGCGGCTCTGATCGGCGGCCATCTTGCGAGAGGAGAGCTGCGCAGCCGCACTTGCCTTCATATGTACTGCGCAGCAACGGCTCTGATCGGCGGCCATCTTGCGAGTGGAGTACGAGCCGACCCGTGCAGTGGGGTCGGGCCCCAACCTGGGGGCAGTGAAAAGAATACATTTGCGCGGAACAGAGCGGAGGGAGAGGAGGAACTTGCCCATGGATTTGAAAGAGAGACAGGTACTCATCAAAATTTTGATTTTTGGCCTCGGAAGTCCTTTAAACAAAAACAATATAAATGCTTGGAAATTTTTTAGAACCAATTATGTTCTACAATTAAATTTATATTTGTCAAGTGGTACTTGTGATAATGTTTACTATGCTAGGGGGTACTTGGTGAGTACAGGGTTTTATAAGGGGTCCATACCAATAAAATGTTGAGAAACACTGCTCTACAGAGTCCAGAGGCTTCCCTCCCCTTAGGTAAGTATTTCACTTTTGACTCGAGGTTTGACTCAGGTACAACTTAAAACGCAAACTCCTTATTAGTGTTGCTTGTGCATTCATCATAGTGCGTACACAACTCACAAAGAGAAGTGTGATACCATATGGGTTACATCTCTTGAAAGGAAATTCTGCTCACTTCTTTCACACGGGGAGATCTGAAACCGTTTCTACGCCACAGCCGGACTTCATGCACCATAGAGCAACGTCTTGATGTCGGATCGAATAAAAGTTAAGAATAGATGTCTGTAGTTATCTAGATTGTGGTAGAGTATCAACACATATATGAAGCTGCCAGCCAGTTTGAGTTATCCCTGCGGCTTCCAATCACTCCTTCATGTGTTCACATTTATTACAGCACCGAAAGATGTCATAATCAATCAGCATGATGAAGTGGAAAGACGGAAGACTGGTTTAGCGTCGAGGTTGAGTGCATTTAATCCACTGGCTGATTAGTTATTTGAGGTGTGAGAGGGTAAACACTGTAAGTGCGCTGCAGAAGCTGGAACGCCACATTCTGACAGGTTGACTTATGTATCGAGCCACATGGGCTTCTGTGACCTATGGCAGGCTTATCTGCTCTGTAAGATATTGTATCATACAATTAAGTGGAATAAACACACCAAATATCCACAGTGACACCTCTGTATGGCTGAGTAGTTTTGTAATGGTGTCATGGCATCTGGCAAATAGGCAGAAAATGTAGTCTGTATTAATGATGACAAGGCACGCACAGCATTCTGGGGGCGGTTTAAAAAAGGAGCAGTTAAAACAATGCAATCCTTGCTCACTCAAAAAATCCCAGCCACAGGCAATAACATACAGCGTTAGTTACTGGTCTCCTATTTTCTCTAAAGGTGCCCAATAACAGTACAATTTTTCCTTCAGATTCAATCTTTTGATGTGATTTGAACGATCGTAACTAATCGAGAGGCAATTATCGAACAGAACGTTTTAAGAACGTTTTACATTCCAATTCGATCATAAAATCCAACTTTTGGATCTATATTTTTTCCTTTTCTAATTGACCAAAAAATCATTGCACATAGATTTGGTCCACACATGGCAGATTTCTATACAAATCCAACATAAAAATTGAGTCAAAAGATCAAATCTGAAGGAAAAAGTGTACCGTTACCTCTTGCTGACCTTGTCACGCCGATGGGCATGGACACGGCTGCAGCCCCAGGACCGCCTAACGCCAATCAGGGATTGCAGGAGATCGCGCATCTTCGCATGAATGACGGAGCGGAGCTCCACCATCAGTCCCCCAGTGGCGATCGCCATCTAATAGACCTGTACAGCGCTGCGATCTAAGGCAGCACTGTACTGGGGACAGCTGTGTTCCATTGGCTCACGGGGTGATCCCTGTTATAGGCTGAAGCCTATGACAGCTGATCACAGTGATTGGCTGGCGGGGTGAGGGAGGGTGGTGATTAAAAAAATAAAATAAAATAAACAAGCAAATTTAAAAACATAAATATTTGTAAAAAAATAAAATAAAATAAGCACTGGGAGAACGATCAGACCCCACCAACAGAAATCTCTGTTGGTGGGGAGAAAAGGGGGGGGGGGGGGAAATCACTTGTGTGCTGACATGTGCGGCCCTGCAGCGAGGCCTTAAAGCTGCAGTGGCCCTTTTTGTGAAAAATGGCCTGGTATTTAGAGGGGTTTAACACTGCAGTGGTTATTGGCTAATGGGTACCTTAAAGGACACATCTGAGCTCTATTAAAATCGAAAAATCCACTTACTTGGGTCTTCCTCCAGCCCCTGCCAACTGTCCTGTGCCCTCGCCGCAGCTCCGCTCACCGCCGGTGATGTCCACTGCACCTGCGCGAGCGGCTCTCAGAGTTGCACTGACATCTTCTGAACTGCACTGCGCAGGCGCAGTAGTCCTGCACCTGCGCTGTACAGTCCGGATGACGTCAGCGCGACCAGTGAGCCGCATGCTGGAGCGCAGGAGAAGTGGACCTGGAAGCCAACCTCGCAAGGTCAGCATTTCCACCGGAGGGAACCAAGAACCACCAGAGCTGCGTTGAGGGCACAGGACGGATGCAGGGGGCTGGAGGAAGCCCCAGGTAAGTGGATTTTTTTTTATTTTTAAAGTGCTCGGACCTTCCCTTTAAGTAAAATGAAAATCTCTGAGTTAAAAAAAAAATTAAAAAAACAGCAACATCTAATTTCTTCAAATGGAATAGTTTATAGTATATATCAATGAAGGTTCTTATTTATCAATCACATGAGGCATCATAAGAAAAAAGTTAATTTCAACTCGACCTTTCCATTTTTTGTAGTCTAGAAAACATTTCAAGCAGCTTTCGCTCTTTGACTGTGTTTAAAGCAAACCTGTGAAGTTTGTAACTTTGCACAAGTCAAATCACGATACTTACCTCAGTAGAGAGAAGCCTCTGGAACTTTCCCCCGTCCACCTGCAGCAAGCCGTTCCAGTGCTGAGACACCAGAAGCTCACAGTCATGTGGCCACACTGCGCCTGCGCAGTAGCATGATCCTGTTCGGGCTTTGCCAGAAAAAGCAGAGCTCGATCAGGTCCGTGCTACTGTGCATGTAACAACACAGATCCTGAGATAAGCAACACTAAACAAAAATGTTCCCTGACAGGGGAATAAAACTTAACATTTATTGAATCGTTAAAATCTTAGATCACTGTCATTATGATAGCTACATAGAATGGTTGAAACAGTAGGTTAGGTATGTGGAGTAGATGCCTCCCCCTACTACAACCACATAGTACTGATTACAAATTACAAAGACCCCCCACCATCTATAAAACAACCCGACATGTTTCACTTCCTGATGGAAGCTTTATCAAGGGAAAAAGTGCAGTGCATAATGTGCATATAGAGATAGAATAGATTACAAAGTAATTTAAAACATAGTCAATTGTAGCATAGCGTATAGGCCTATGACAGCAGCCTGGCCAACATGGCAAACTAGCCCTCCTTTTATACTGTTCAGGAGTCACATGGGGTGGGTATGGAGCTTGCATTTGCTTCCTCCCACTTATTTCCAATACATCATTGGTGTAGACACCTGTCAGTCAAAAATTATCCAATCACAAGAGGGCTCTATACACCACCATGAACTTTCAAAGAGGTACTTTTAGAGAGATTTAGTTAAAAACAAGAATAAATCCACACTCACTCGTCTCTAGGCAAGTACATATTGCTCAGTGGTAAATCAGACTCACTGTAAAGAGTATGAAATATCGTAATCACCCACACACCGGACACACAGCGCTCCCATTGGTTCTAGAGGGTCACATGGTTCATCCCACCGTCAGCCAATCGGATTGCAGCCCTGACGATGTCTCCACCAGAAGCCCATTGTGATTCGTCTTTAACCATGCGGCCAATCAGCGGCATGTAAATGCGGAAGTTTCTCCGCATATACGCTTGCCATAGGTCAGCAGAGTTACGTAGGTACAGGGGGCGGTGCTTCTGCCCCTCGTCATCCGCGGCTGATGTTATGCTTACGCCTAGCTGTGGATAGACATACCCACTATGCTGCTATAGGAGGATCAGCTAGATGGGAGGTGGCCTCCAAGTGTAAACAAATCCTACCTCCTGCTTGCGTACAATACATGTCCATGATACGTAACTTCAAAATCATACATAGGCAGACACATTTTTACAAAGAGGGCTCTATATAATGGGAGAAAAGATAACAGCAAATAGGGGTAAAAAAACTGATAATCCTCTCCATTAACTCCGCATACAGAGATGCAAAACCGTGGTGATTAAAGGGGCAGGTGGTGTTTCAAACCTCTTGTGGGAGATGTATCAAGCACCGAGCATATAAAGATATATCCAGAAATTAGCAAAAAAGAAAACATTCAAAATTGTTCATTTATGATATAAACAAATAGATAGCTCAGAGCATAAAGGGATATATCTTTTACCAAAAATAGATGGATCCGACAAATAGGATTCAAAGAATATTCTTATTTCTTATTGGTAGGTATTTCTACAGGAAAGGGGTATAGGTGAATCCTTCGTTGAGGCCACCCGGAGAGAGGGTACCCATCCTGTAGATCCATTGGGCCTCGATTTGTGCATGTGCAAGAAGCCAACGAGGGCTTGTCAATGGTCTTTCAAGGGGCAGCACTGGAGGATGACGAGAAAGCCTCTGGATAATATCACTATTGAGGTGAGTGCTCCTTTGGGGCACTTTTTTCCCAACGTGTACACGTTAAGGATATACCGGTATTCAGCATTACAAACCCTGGCCTAAATTAAGGGCGTACATTGGAAAATAACTTTTTGAAAAGTCGGCCGAAACCTTTGAAGTCAACAGTTGCCTTGTGGGTGTGTCTGATTGTACTTATGGTATGGTCTGCAGTGGTCAAGTGTTGTCTCGTCTGTCTTTGTGATTACAGCATTTAATTAAAGTAGATTTTGGATTTTATACTAGAGCAGGACTATATTCCTTTTGTTTATTTATTTTCACCTCGTAGGAGTGTGGAGTTCCCTTACAATTCTTTTAACTGCTTTCTCTAATACATCCTGGTGTGCTAGGGCTACAACTATAGTTATTTGTTTTAAATATATATTTTAATTACTATAAAATATATATTTTAATTACTTGGGGCATCTACCAGCCCCCTGCATCCACCCTTTGCCCGCGCTGTCACTAAGTGTCCCTCCAGTCCCCCGCAGAAACCCTCTTTCGGCCAGCTGACTGATGAGTTGACAGGCCACTGCGCATGTACAACAGTGACAGTGCATTTTTGATCATGTCCTCTTGCGGGGAGCATTCTGAACATGCGCAATAGATATTTTTCCGTACTGCGCATGCGCAGAGCCCTGCCGTCGGGAGAAATAAGGAGGCGCATAGACCGCTGCTGTGCATCAAAACTAAAGTAGAGTGCTGTGGGGAACTGGAGGATTAATCATTGACAGCGCAGGCACAGGGTGGCTGCAGGGGTCTGTTAGAAGCCCCAGGAAAGTTAAAGTATTTTTTTTTTCTTTTAGATTAGGTTCACTTTAAGGACTATAATCCAAGCCCCAGCGCCACTTCATTGTTGCTTTCCACAATTTGTTTTATATAGTGATCAAGATCTTTTTAGAGTACTCGGAGGATGTTTGCTTGGTTAGTAAGAGAACCCATACGCTGAGGAGTTCCTTATCACCTAGCTCATGGTTTACTGTTCAGACCAGAAAACCCTGGTCTGGCTGCAAGATTAAGGATCATTCAAGCGTGAAGACAGTTCTTGTCGATTCTGTGGTGTACGTGATACCTCAACGGAAGAGGTTTCCATGGCCACTGGTTAGACTTTCTTAATATGTCAATACATAAGTTGCAATAATAAATCTGCAGGGAAAATGGCCTCTTGCAATTCATGGAAGTTATGATATACAGGTTACACTATCCGTTGCTTATAAAAAAGATAAATGCAAAACATTATGAGTGGGGGGTGTTAAACCCCAGTGTGGTGGGTGTCTAGTGTCTTGTGACAATTCCTGCAGTTTCACAATGGTGATATTATTATTATTATTATTTATATAGCGCTGACATCTTCCATGCCGCTGTACAGAGTATATTGTCTTGTTCCTTAACCGTCCTTCAGAGGAGTTAATCTAATCCCTACCATAGCCATATGTCTATGTATGTATGGTGTAGTGTATGTATCATAGTCTAGAGCCAATTTAGGGGGAAGCCAATTAACTGATCTGTATGTTTTTAGGATGTAAATGGAAACCGGAGTGCCCAGAGGAAACCCACAGAGACACGGGGATAATAAACAAACTCTATGCAGATAGTGCCCTGGCTGGGATTTGAACCATCGACCAAACGCTACAAGGTCGAGAGTGCTAGCCACTGCGCCACCATGCTGCTTGATATATGACCTGGGAGTTAGAGGGGAAGAGATATGTTATAATCTATTGGAGAGGAAGGGGGACTTGACACTTGGGCTCCAGACTAGGATACCTGCAGTTCTCTCTTACAGATGAAACCTAAGCCTGTTTGTTTCATCTATTTCCCCTCATTCTCTTAAAGTGTACCCAAGGTGACATGTGACATGATGAAATAAACGTGTACGTACAGTGCAAAACACTCATATTTATGCTGTGTTTCTTTTTTTCTTTTAATGCCTCAAATAGTTAATTTGCAGGCATGAAAGTCGATTAAAGCCTAGCCTTCACCAATTAGGATTTACAGCCATAAAACTGTTTCCTGCAAAGAACAAGTTTTGAGTACATGGAATAAATTAACCATTTCAACCCACAGGTATTTTTCACCTTATGCATCAGAGCAATTTTCACCTCCTATTCATTTGCCAATAACTTTATCACTAATTATCACAATGAATTTATCTATATCTTGTTTTTTCCGCCACCAATTAGGCTTTCTTTGGGTGGTACATTTTGCTAAGAGTTTCTTTTTTTCTTTCTAAATGCATTTTCACAGGAATAATAAGAAAAAATTTTTAAAAATGCATTATTTCTCAGTTTTCGACCATTATAGCTTTAAAATAATACATGCTACCATAATTAAAACCTATGTATTTTATGTGCCCATTTGTCCCGGTTATTACACCATTTAAATTATGTCCCTATCACAATGTATGGCGCCAACATTTTCCATCATTCCTTTAGGGCTCGTTTCCACTATAGAGAATCTGCATGTGGCGTCCGCATGTGGATTCGCATAGGCAATGCAGGTGGATGGGGCTGTTTCCACTTGTGCGACTGCGGGAGCGTTTTTTCGTGCGGCAGAAATCTGCACGGCAGAGCCGTCAGATTTCGCGTGCGAGAGGAATGCACGCGAATCGCTTCTAATGCTTTTAATAGGGAAACCGCATGCGGGTTGAGCATGTGTTTTTTGCCGCAAAGTCGCATGCGATTTCGCATAGGTATAATGTTAATTTACACAGGCAGTGACATGGTTAAATTTGCACATACCCTTACGCATGCGAAATCGCGGCAAAACCACATGCGGAATGGTACCCGCATGCGATTTCGTCCGCGGTGGAATGCAGGCGATTCCGCACCGCAACAGTGGAAACGAAAGCTTAGCATTTTTGTCTAGAATTTTGTACAGAGGAGGATGCAGTGACTTATTTTCACATCCTCTGGAAGGAAGTGGTTTAAAGGCTTGTTTATGCACCGGGTTCCTGTTTGCTAGGACCCCCAATGTGGGTGAATGTGTTCTTAAACCGTTTTTTTTAATTCAAATAAATTGCTTTTACTGTGAGAATTTAAGACTTCACCCCACATTGTTATTATTGATTTGTGTGGCCAGCCGGGCACTTGTCAGTTTACTGTGCACTGGGCGGCTGCAGGTCATTAGACAGCACAGAGGATTACAAAATGTTTTTTTATAGCATAAACTTTTTGGTGTTTTTTTTTTAGCAGCAGTGTGGTCACACTTTAACTACTTTGACTATAGAATACATGGCAGTCAACATTTTAGTTTTAGCTGCAAATTAGAAACATTTGCTTATTTAATTGCTTTCTCCTTCCTTCTCCTCCTCCTCAATTCACTATAGTACAACAATTATTATCTAATTCGGAGGCCATGGAAAGATTAACAGAGTCTGGATTCAGCTGTGTATGGCTTGACATCCATTCATATTAATCAAAACTCTCGTCAATTTCTAAAAATAGGTGCCGTCCTCTTTCAGCGGGTCTCAGTCTCAGATCCGAAATAGCATATTCCTGTCTAGCGAGGACAGATGCAAGACGTCAATTTCAATCAATCACGGCAAGCAGAATTTAAGTCCATGATTACGTTTATGGGCTGCACTTTATCATCCTGAAAGGATTCCAGCCAAAATTTATACAAGATAAATTACCATTTAATTCCTTTGCACTATGGCGAATTTATGGGTATTACACGTTTTTGGTGAAGGGAATTCGTTTAATTGTGATTTAAAGGCCGCTGGACTATCGTGCTGAAAAATCATAAGACGCTGAAAGGGCTTCAGAAAATATATTTAGCTCTAGTAGCCGAACGTACCATTGCCAACACCTACACGACTTCAATTCTCATCTGTGATCAATCACTGCTCGCTAATAATAAGATGATCAAATCTTAGTCATGCTCATTTTAAGTCTGTGACATAATTGCATTAACATTCTAATGCTGTTTTAATGATCTTTAATGATGTAATAAGAAATAATGGAAGTCCTCTGACATCTACACGGCCATTAAAGAAAAGCGTTATAGGATACCAGTTTATTTTTATTTTTTTCTGTAATGGACGGGTTATCAATATTTATCAATTTAGGAACCATTTGTGATGACATATAAAAGGAACGAAAATGCAATGCTGTGGAAGATAAAAGAATATTGAGTTATCATCCATCTTTCGGATTCGATCATGCTATGTTGGCTTATCTGCAGAAGTACTAAACATTCAGCATTGTCCGCAATGAGCAGGTAAAATCATCTCAGGGTCCGGAGATCTCCACTAGATAATGTATTAAAGCATCAGCACTTTGCAAGAAAATTTTAAAGCGGACCTGAACTCAGAACTTCCTCTATGCTCTAAAAGATAAGCAACAGCATAATAACCTTTAAAGAGAACCTGAGTTAAAAAATAAACTGATTAGATAAACAATTATATTTATCCTCCTACTCCTAAAAAATAACTTTTTTTAAGTATCCTTTGGTTTTCTTTTATATTTAAACATTTACAAAGTAGGTTGAATGTTTTACTGTCTCTATTCAGTGGCAGCCTATTAAGTGTCCTAGACTTAAAGCACATAAACTATTGACCTTTTAATATCTTTCCCCTAAGCTCAAAAGTTGTATTCTGCCAGGAAAACTTTTAAGGCTGCAATTTGTGTATCAGTGATGTTTACTATATTCCTGACAAGGTACCAACAAGACAGAAGCTGTCACTTCCATGCCTAGAAATTAACTATTTCAGGCAGCAAAATAAAACAAGTAAAACAGCCTGGTGATTAATATGTTTTGCATTGTACAGACATACATGTTTATCTCATCATGTCACATATCGCCTCGGGTACACCTTAAAGAAAAACATTTCTTTGTTACAGCTTACAGAACTCCTGCAAAAATTATGCAGTGTGTCTACTTCCTGCTTTAATGGAAGCAGACAAATGGTTAACATCCTGTGTTTAGATATTAGCTGTGTCTGCTGAGACTTCCAAATTTCTGTGCTAATGCAACTGAGAGATCAAATTACATTTGTAATTACTTACAGATGAAAACCTGCGCATGCGCAGACCTGTCAAGTCGGCCGGCGTGATGACGTGAATCGGCCGGCGTGATGACACATTGCGTCATTAATCAGGAAGAGCCGGCCGATACCAGGCCCGGTTGTCGCTAAAAACCGGGGGTCGGCGGAGGCTGAAGGAGACGGGCCAGGAGGACGCCACGGGACCTTGCCGCCTAACCTGAGCTGGAAGAAGCCCCAGGTAAGTATATTCTTTTAAATTTGGGCACTCCTTGGAGTCCCTTTAAGAAGAACAGTGGGAACAACGGGAATTTTTTTTTTTACAAAAAAAGCCTTGTAGGTTTTGAGAAAATCGATGTTAAAGTTTTAAAGGCAGAAGTATACATTTAAATGCGGTAAATGACAGTTACTGTAGCTAACCTAACAGTAGAGTAAATATACATATATCAAAAGAAAGAGCAATGGATTTCATGACGGGGTTTTCCAGGGAGTCCCCTCTGGAGCCGCAATGCTTTGGCCAGGGATCACTATACTGCTGCCGCAATAAAACTTTTTTTTTATGTTCAGAGGGTGGGAAATAAAAAAAAAATGATGTGGGGTTCCCCCTCCCGAGCATCTTTTACCCCTTGTCTCCCATGCCGGCTGGGATAGCCAGAATGCGTAGCCCTGGCCAAGTGGGGCTTCGCACCCTGAGCTATACCAGCCCACATGGTCCATGTAGGGTGGTACCGGGCAATGCCTTCCCTTCCCCCCCAGAGCCCTTGTCCAATCCATGGACAAGGGGATCTTCTCCACCTCCGGGGGCCCCAGGAGTAGGTGGGGGTGACGACTCCCTGGGGGGGTTCATGGTGGCATTTGGGAGACCCCTTCAAGAAGAGGACCCCAGATGGACGCCCCCTCCCCTTCCAGGAGAAATTAAACTAGAGCAGCACTGTACAGAGGCCATGCCTGTCTCTTAACTGTCCCTAGCAACTGATCACAATCTAATCACATGCATAGGCTAATGCCTTTGCATGTATAATGTAGTGTATGGATCGTCTAGGGACAATTTTTTATTTAAAAGAATGACAATTGCAGCAGCAATCAGAGGCCACCAAAAATTAGCTCTAAAGAAAAATCCATTTGGGTGCTAAATTGTATGACTGTGCAATAAACCGTTAAAGCTGCGCAGTGTTGAATTGCAAAAAAATGGCCTGGTCACTAGGGGGTGTAAACCTGTGGACCTCAAGAGGTTAACATAGAAATGTCTTAAAACGTTAAATAACCTTAGTAAACAGATGTTATTACTATAATTACTATCATTACTATTATCTAGCATTATTATACATAACCTGGTTCCGGCGATGGCGTCTCTTCCATTTCCTGGTTAGTTTGCAGGAGTCCTGCAGCCAGCCAATCACCATGCGTGGACTAAAGCCGAAAGGTGATTGTCTGGCTGCAGGACAGCTGTAAACTAACTAGGAAGTAGAGGAGATATGATCGCCAGGGACCAAGTAATGTATCACTTCACCCATGCCTTTTCTGACACTGAACCCTCCCTCTACCTATGCCTAACCCTAAGACCTCCCAGGTGCCTTACCCTAACCACTCCACCCTGGCTACCTAATCCTAACCACCACACTGCCAAACCCTAACCACTCCAACCCCGCTGCCAAACCCTAACCACTCCAGCTCCATGCCTGACACTAATCACTCTACACCCATGCATAATCCTAACTCCCCTGCTTAATTGTACCTACTCCCTGCTGTCATAGGCAGCAATAGTAGAAGCTGCAATTGGCGGCAAGGAGATTAAATTATGGTACCCTATAATAGCCTAGTGTGCTAGGCTCCCGCTATTTATTGGGTACCATAATTCAACCTGCTTGCCACTAATTACGGCTTTTACTAGCATACATGAAATAATAAGAGAAAATCTATAACAATATTTTCGTTTCTATGTTATAATCTAAGATCAAGCGATAAATATGTTGAATAGTAATAAAATAGCAAAATACCGCCTATAACAATAAATTGATATTTACACTTGGTACACTATAGGAAGAGGACAACTCTGCACAGGGCCGCCATCAGAAATTTTAGGGCCCCTCACAAATCATCAGTCCGCGCCCTACCCCCCCCCCCACTCCTCCCCTTCCCCCCACCACGAACTGAGAAATGTGCGTAGACAGTGCCGTCCATCTACTCCCCTGGTCACCTGAACCCTGTACAGCCCAGGACCATCACCATCTCAGGTTTAATGCAATACTTGTGATTGATGTTCCTGTATTATTTATGGCATAAAAATGGAAAATAAAGCAGTTTAAGTGACGACAAGTGCCCGGTCTGTCTTCAAATACAGATATTTACACTTGTATTAAGCATAGTAAAAAAATTGTAGATATTACCGATATATTACTGCAACCATACATAACCCTACTATCACACAGAACCCTCGCTGTACCTATCCTTAACCCTAACCCCCCCCCCCTTGTGGTGCCTAACCCTAAGACCCCGCCTAGTGGTGCCTGACCCTAAGCCCCCCCCCCCCCCACACACACACACAGACACACACACACACACACACACACACACACACAGACACACACAGACACACACAGACACACACAGACACACACACACAGACACACACACACAGACACACACACACACACAGACACACACACACACACACAGACACACACACACACACACAGACACACACACACACACACACACACACACACACACACAGACACACACAGACACACACACACAGACACACACACACACACAGACACACACACAGACACACACACACACACACAGACACACACACACACACACACAAATACGCATACACATACACACACACAGACAGACACACACACAGACACACACACACACACACAGACAGACACACACACACACAGACACACACACACACAGACACACACACACACAGACACACACACACACACAGACACACACACACACACAGACACACACACACACACAGACACACACACACACACACACACACTTCACTGCAAATAACATGAATAGAAAAAGTTATATTTTTGTAATATAATAAATAGCCTTACAATCTCGCACAAATTAAAAATCGTAAAATAACGGTAATATGAAAAACCATACATTAGTTAATCAAACTAAAATTAAACAAACTATAATTTACTCATTGCAATTCTGTAAACAAGGTTTAAACAAAAAACAAAATATTTGTAGGATAATGAGCTTCAAAATGAAAATTTACACATTGTACTTCTGAAAACAAATTTAAAACGATAAAATAGGTTAAAACAAAAATGTACGCATTATACTTCTGAAATTTTTTTAAAACAATGATAAAATAAGATAAAAGAAAGTAAAAAAAAAAATTGTAAACAGTATTTGTCACAAATCTTATTCTGGAAATGAAAAGTTTTGTTTTCACAGTCCCGGCGCCCGCTATTTATCGGGTGGTCCAATTTCTTCTTTGGCGCCCAATAGCCGATATTTTGCATTGCAGCCTATGGTGTGTCCTTTTAGTTCATTAGCCATATGCACTCTTTTTTCCTTTTTCCCCTACTAGGCCAAGAAGTCCCAAACTTCCCCAGGGGACAGTGGTGTAACTAACATACTTAGTAAGGAAAGGAAAGTCTCTCTGGGATCCAGAGGTGGGCATTTCTGATATATAAAAAAAAACATGCTACCTGATCTGGGGGCCCAGCCAGATCACGTAGCATCAATAACCGCTCCTACATCCCGCAATCGTGGATATTAAAAAAACAAAAACAAAACATGGCCACGACCCCGGGGGTCACAATGCTGTCTCGCCATAGAGCACAGAGTAGGGAGGCGGAGAGCAGTGGGAGGAGAGGCAGAACTGCCCAAATAGAGCAGGGGAAAGGGCATTCCTAATGCCCAAGTGGGCATTTTGCAGGAAAGCTTCTCCTGCAAGGGACGCCCCTTCTACTTGAAATTGCCGACAAGCCGCTTCAGGGGGTCATAGCGTGTCACAGGGGCAACAGAGAGCAATGCATGGGGGGGGAGGGGGACAGGGGCATGTCATGGAGCAGGGAACATGCCTTTGTATCCCATCTGCACCCCCTGCGCCACCTCGGGTACTCTTAAAGTGTAAGCCCTGCCTTAGGAAAAAAAAAAAAAACAGCAAAAGGCCAAGAAGATCCAGCTAAGTTGATTGCTTTTTCACTGAAAACAGCCAATCCAAGAACTTTGAGAATGTCAAACATCAGATGGTTGCTCAGTCCTATCATGAGCTGCTGGGTTATCTTATGCCTGTAAGCAGTTTAAGACAGTATTTTTTTTCTCTCTTTTTTTTTCTTTCTTTAAATCAGCCTTATTATCTTCCTTCAGCCGAACAATATATAACAATCAGACTTTTTTTTCCCAATTCTTTCAAATGAGCTTAGTACCGTGAGTGTGATTTTTTTTCCCATTTTCTAATATTACATCATTAATTTTATCTGGCTTGCCTTCAGGATGTGAGGAAGTTTTCCAGCCGGCATTATGAGTGCAATATGATGACAGCGCTATTCCTTGTGTAGCCATCGGCTAAAAAGTATTAGCCATCGGTTTGGGCAGATTATTGGGGCCGTAAACAAGATTATTGTGTATAATATAATTTGTAATGCAATAATGAAAGAAATCAGTCTCATATGAATGTATAGTTCACCCATTTGCTAGACTTATATATGTTCCCTAATATCTTCCACTATCATCAGGAGCAGTTTGGAGTAACAAATGAGATTTCTAGAGAAGAGGTTATGAAAATAAACCTTTATGATTTTCAGGATTATTTGTCCCCTGATCCTGAGATTTCATATGTTCATTTACGGTTCTGGAGAAAAAAAAAACAAATAAACGGCTTTTCTTATTTATTTTTTTTTGTTCAATAAATGCGCTCTGTGTTTTTGGTTTAATACTCAACCCATTAACTCCAAGGTTGCATTTAAAAGGGGTAAATTTACTTTGGAGCGAAAACTTTAATCTATATATATATATAAAATCGGATATATGTATGTGTGTGTGTGTGTATGTAAGTGCCGTGATCACGCAAAAACGGCTTGACCGATTTGAACGAAACTTGGTATACAGATCCCTCACTACCTGGGATTAGAGTTGGGCCGAACCTCCGATTTTAGGTTCGCGAACCGGGTTCGCGAACTTCCGCGGAAGGTTCGGTTCGCGTTAAAGTTCGCGAACCGCAATAGACTTCAATGGGGATGCGAACTTTAAAAAAAAAAAATTTATGCTGCCCACAAAAGTGATGGAAAAGATGTTTCAAGGGGTCTAACACCTGGAGAGGGATACACGCCAAAAGTCCCCGGGAAAAATCTGGATTTGACGCAAAGCAGCGTTTTAAGGGCAGAAATCATATTGAATGCTAAATGACAGGCCTAAAGTGCTTTAAAACATCTTGCATGTGTATACATCAATCAGGTACTGTAATTAAGGAACTGCTTCACACTGACACACCAAACTGTTCACTGAACAGAACAGGTATGCAGTGGCGGGTTCACTGAACAGAACAGGTATGCAGTGGCGGGCTCACTGAACAGAACAGGTATACAGTGGCAGGTTCACTGAACAGAACAGGTATGCAGTGGCGGGTTCACTGAACAGAACAGGTATACAGTGGCGGGTTCACTGAACAGAACAGGTATGCAGTGGCGGGTTCACTGAACAGTACAGGTATGCAGTGGCAGGTTCACTGAACAGGTATGCAGTGGTGGGTTCACAGAACAGGTATGCAGTGGTGGGTTCACAGAACAGGTATGCAGTGGTGGGTTCACAGAACAGGTATGCAGTGGTGGGTTCACTGAACAGGTATGCAGTGGTGGGTTCACTGAACAGGTATGCAGTGGTGGGTTCACAGAACAGGTATGCAGTGGTGGGTTCACAGAACAGGTATGCAGTGGTGGGTTTACAGAACAGGTATGCAGTGGTGGGTTCACAGAACAGGTATGCAGTGGTGGGTTCACAGAACAGGTATGCAGTGGTGGGTTCACAGAACAGGTATGCAGTGGTGGGTTCACAGAACAGGTATGCAGTGGTGGGTTCACAGAACAGGTATGCAGTCAGGGACAAGCTAAGCCTAACTAATCTTTCCCTATGAGAGACAGTGCAGCAGCTCGCCCTACTCTCACTAATGCAGGCAGGCAGTGGCACACGAGTGACCGTAATGGCCGCCGCTGCCTGCCTTATATAAGGGGGGTGGCGCTCCAGGGGCTAGTGTAGCCTAATTGGCTACACTGGGCCTGCTGACTGTGATGTAGAGGGTCAAAGTTGACTCTCATGGTGCATTATGGGGCAAACCGAACTTCCGCAAAAGTTCGCCTGCGGGACGTGAACGTGAACCACGGAAGTTCGCATGGAACCGTTCGCAGGCGAACCGTTCGGCCCAACTCTACCTGGGATGATATGTTCTGGGGGTCTCGCGTCCCCCCTGCACACCTGGGCGGAGCTATAAACAGCAAATCAGATTTCACCCATTCATGCCAATGGAAAAAATGTAAAAGGCTGCCATTCTCACAGTAATCAAGCCAGAGTCCCCACACTTGGCACAGTTGGTGACCGAGGTTACGAATCCAGGAAAAGTGGGAGGAGCAGAACACAGCCAATCAAATTTCAGCCGTTTATTTTAAATGGAAAAATGTAAACTGCAGCCATTCTTAGACAGTTAATCGCAGGGTTCTCAAACTTGCCACAGTTGGTGACTGGGTAAATGCGATTAAGATTCAATAAAGTGGGTGGAGCCTACAACAACCAATCAAAATTCACCTATTGATTTTCAAGGGGAATATTACAATTGCTGCCATGCTTACACTGTTAGTGGCAGAGGCATCAAACCTGGTACAGTTGGTCATTGGGTGACTGGGGTCCAAATTCACTAAAGGGGCGGGGCCACAAACAGCCAATCAGATTTCCTTGCTGGATAAACTGCTTCCATTCACACATTTTTGATGCCAAGGACCCCAGAACTCACAAACTTGGTCATTTAGTGACTGTGTGTCAAGGTTACAAAAAGTGGGTGGAGCCAAAAATAAAGTTCACTAGGAAAATATAAACTGCAGCCATTCGTACATTGTTTCTGTCAGGGTTCTCAAACTTTGCACAGTTGGTCACTGGGTGAATGGGATGAATATTTAAGAGAGTGGGTGGAGCCTACAACAGCCAATTAAATTTCACCTGTTGATTTTCAAAGGGAATATTTACATTGCTGCCATTCTTACACTGTTAATAGCAGATGCTTCAAACCTGGTAATGTTAGTCACTGGGTGACTGGGGTTCAAATTCAGAAAGGGGACGGAGCCACAAACAGCCAATCAGATTTGTTAAATTTCAATGGGAATATACAAATAATTGATACCAAAAGCCCAAAGCTCATAAACTTGATCATTGAGTGACTGTATGTTAAGGTTAGAAAAAGTGGACGGAGCCAACAACTACATTTTATTCCAGGGGAAAATATAAACTGCAGCCATTCTTACACTGTTAATGGCGCGGTTCCCAAACTTGACACAGTGGGCCACTGGGATTAATATTCAGAAATGTGGGTGGAGCCAACAGCCAATCAAATTTCACCTATTGATTTTCAAGGGGAATATTTACATTATTATTATTATTATTATTTAGTATTTATATAGCGCGACATATTACGCAGCGCTGTACAGTGTATGTATATATATATATATATATATATATATATATTTATATATTGTCTTGTCACTAATTGTCCCTCAAAGGAGCTCACAATCTAATCCCTACCATTGCCATATGTCTATATTATGTAGTGTAAGTACTGTAGTCTAGGGCCAATTTTTAGGGGGAGCCAATTAACTTATCTGTATGTTTTTGGAATGTGGGAGGAAACCGGAGTGCCCGGAGGAAACCCACACAGACACAGAGAGAACATACAAACTCTTTGCAGATAGTGCCCTGGCTGGGATTCGAACCAGGGACCCAGCGCTGCAAGGCGAGAGAGCTAACCACTACGCCACCGTGCTGCCCACTACGCCACCGTGCTGCCCACATTCTTACACTGTTAATGGCAGAGGCCTCTAAGCTGATAGGTGACTGGGGTCCAAATTCACTAAAAGGGGTGGAGCTACAAACAGCCAATCAGATTTGTTTTATCTCACTGGTAAATTACAAATTATTGATGCCAAGGACCCCAGAACTCACAAACTTGGTCATTGAGTGACTGTCTGTCAAGGTTACAAAAATTGGGCGGAGCCAAAAACAAATTTCACTAGGAAAATATAAACTGCAGCCATTCTTACACTGTTATAGGCAAGGGATCTCAAACTTTGCCCAGATGGTCACTGGGTGACTGAGATTATTTTTTATGGGAAGTGGGTGGAGCCTATAATAGCCAATCAAAATTCACCTGTTGATTTTCAAGGGGAATATTTAAATTGCTTCCATTTTTGCTCTATTAATAGCAGATGCCTCAAACCTGCTACAGTTGGTCATTGGGTGACTGGGGTTCAAATGCCGGAGAGATGCAGAGCCACAAACAGCCAATCTGATTTGCTTAATTTCTATGGGAATATACAAATTATTGATGACAAAGACCCCAAAGCTCACAAACTTGGTAATTGAGTATTTGTGTGTTAGGGTTAGAAAAAGTGGCCGGAGCTAACACCAGCCAAATACATACCCGGGCAACGCCGTTTCATCAGCTATTATTCATAAAAGTGGATGGAGCCTACAAAAGCCAATCAAAATTAATCTATTGATTTTCAAGGGAAGTATTTCATTACTGCCATTCTTGCACTGTTAACAAGCCCCAAACTGGGTACAGTTATTTATTGGGTGACTGGGGTTCAAATGCAGAAAAGGGGTGGAGACAAAAACAGCCCATCAGATTTGTTTCATTTCAATGCAAATTATTGATGCCAAAGACTGCAAAGCTCACAAATTCGGTCACTTAGTAATTAAAGAGGAGCTGTTAGGTATAAGGTCTCAGAGAAAATAAACACATATATCAGTAGCTAAAGATTGGCTGTACTTACATTACATATGCATTTCACTGTCCACGTTTGGATTTCACAGAATTTGTATATAGTATATGCAGAGATAGATGCTCCTGACAGCTCATGGCAGGCTCCATGTTTTTCTGTCAAATGTGTCGTCATGTCCTGCCTGCTTCCTGATCACAGATAAGCTCATACTTGAACAACACAGTGTGCAGTGAATATTAATGAGCCATGTGGCTAGGAACAATAGCTGACTCCGGCAGTGTACTCTGCCCGGAGATTTATCAGTGCTACGCGCTGGACTGATTACAAGCTGCTGTAACGTCTCATTAGCAGCCGAGGGGAGGGCCCCAGAATGCTTTGCAGTTTAGTATGCGGCTTGCGTCCTTATGGGTCTATAACAGCCTTTCTGATAAGCACACATCAAAGGTAACTGAGATTTTTATCTTCACTAATGGCTTTATGGCTTCCTTCTAAACTGTTTAGCACAGGAGAATAGAGGTTTAAATTAGCTTCTGCAGCCTGACAGTTACTCTTTAAGTAATTGTCTGTTACTTATTAAGTGGGCATAGCTAACACCAGCCAAATACATACCCAGGCAATGCTGGGTCATCAGTGGGCGGAGACAAATAGAAATTTGACTGGGAAAATGTAAACTACAGCCATTCTTACACTGTTAATGGTAGGGTTCTCAAACGTTGCACAGTTGGTCACTGGGTGACTGGGATTAATATTCATAAAAGTGGGTGGAGCCTACAAAAGCCAATCCAAATTCATTTATTGCTTTTCAAGGGGAATATTCAATTAGTACAGAAGGGAGGGAGACTGCTACACTCACATAGTATCCCAAATGGGAGCAGGGAGTTGCAAAGCCAAAAGTCCAGAAGTAGTGATAAAAATCCCGCTGCACCAGATGGTAGGGCAAAATAGAAAAGTCTTTATTAAGTTATTCCATATCAAAAATGTTACAGATAAAAGCTCACGCGTATCGGAGCAGTAGGTGGCTCCTTAATCATAGCTTGCAGATACAGATATTGCACAGGTTATATAGCATGCAAGGCCACACCCATATGGGTGTCCATCTAGGCCTTAAAGTTACAGTCATCAGTCCTAAAATGGTGTAAACCAATACATTATACATAAAATTACATAAAAACACATGCAGAGTCACATCATATTGTCGCAAATCAATTATTGTAATTATTTGTATTTATATATGTGAGACAGCTAATAATAGAGAAGGGAAGGACAAGTAGGCAAGCACAAAGATCAAAAAACACACGCACACAGAGACCAGCAGACCCAGAAAACGAACATTGTCATCAAGAAGGGTGGGGGGGGAAGGGGCGAGCAAGGAGGGAAAAGAAAACCAACAGACCACAAATTATTTGTCATAGAATGTGTTGAGGTCCATTCTGGAATTGAGTCCCAAAGTTGAACGTGTTCCCAATTTCCAAATCCAGAATGCCTCTTTTTTCAAAAGTCTGTTATAAAGATCGCCCCCCCTTGCAGAATGCCCCACTCTCTCTATACCCTGGAACTGGAACCCTGACATATCACCAGAATGATCAAAATAAAAATGTTTGGAAACACTAGAAGCACTAGTAATGCATGCGGCATTCTTCAAACATCTACCTGCCCCATTATAATGCTCTGAGATCCTTTGTCGAAGGGGACGTGTTGTGCAGCCCACATACTGTGTTTTACATTTCACACATGTGACCAAATAAACAACATTGCAAGTTTGACAATTAATATATTGTCTCATGTCATGGCTGCTATGCCGGGAGGTTGAGACCACTTGACGTGTTTGGTTATGAACTCTGCAATACCTACATGTGTTATACCCACATCTATAGGAACCCTTATGTGTTAGCCATGTGGGCTGTGGCCTGTCAGTGCTCTGAAATAAACTAGGGGATAGACTCGTACCCAGGGTAGATGCACGACGTGAGGAAAAAGCGCAGCCATCTGATAGAACAGCATGAAGTTTTGGGTCGGAGTGTAGGACAGGCAAATATTTTTTAATAATATTAATAATCTGGTTGTATTCCAGACTATATGAAGTAACAAAATGTATACTTGTATTGTGTTGCCTGCCCTTCCGATTCAACCCAGAGACAAGTAAGTCAGCTCTTGATCTTTGTAGTACCCGATCTCTCACTTCCCGAATATGATCTTTCCGATACCCTCTATCAAGGAGTCTGGTTTGTACCAGATCTAATTCTTGTTGTATTTTGGTGGGATCGGAGCAATTCCTGGCCGCTCTAATCATCTCCCCATATGGGATAGATTTGAGTGTATGTTTGGGATGGCAGCTTGTTGCAAGAAGCAACGAGTTGCCTGCGCATTGCTTTCTAAATGTTCTAGTCTGTATCCTCCGAGATGTAACATGGCCAGTCAAAGTGAGATCTAGGTAGTTAATTTCAGAAGCACTATGAGACATCGTGAATGATAGATTGAACTCATTATCATTGCAATATGCCAGAAACCTGGATATCTCTTTCTCAGGACCTCTCCACACCAGCAGCAAATCATCTATGTATCTAGCGTACCAAAATAAAGATTCAGAAAAGGGGTTAGAGTCTCCAAAGATGCGGAGCTCCTCCCACCATCCCATGTATAAATTAGCCAGGGATGGGGAGAATTTCTAAACAACCGGGAATGCATAACATTGATCCTGTTACGAATTTACAATCTTCTTTTTCATGTTTGGAGCGTCTATTAGACAAGGAGACACGTTTATGGTGGGATATTACCACCTTAAAACATTATGTGGCTGAAGGCATGATCCCCAGAGGCCTACGTATTAAGAAAATCCCCACAACTATTTACTCAAATCAGTTCGTAATCGAATGGAACCAGGTATTGACCGATTGTTCCATTCGTCTTATGAAACTGATTATCTCATATGAGGAAAAGAAATTAGCAGACATCAAAGTTCAAATATCAGAAATTAGAAGAGAACTAAACCAGTTCTCTTCTTTTGAACAGTTTGATGATTTATCTAATAAAATGAAGGCGAATATCTCAAAAATTGAAAATATCATTATGAATACGAAGCGTGTTAAATTTCTTAGAGATTCAGGGGATTATAAAAATAATGTAGTGTACGAGTGGGGTAGGTGGGAGACCGTATACAGGTCACCGAAACCCATCCTTCGTAAACCGAGACACATTAAGAGGGTGAGCTTCAGCTCGGCGGATAGTGCTGGCTCAGCTTCTGATTCCACAGACGTTAGGGAAGAAAGGGTCCGGTCCGTCTTCTCTGGCACTCCCAAACGGCAGGGGGGGGACCAGCGTGGACGAGCCACTCAGGAAGGCCCTCCAGACCAGTTGACCTATTATCAGCGACCAGAGAGGGTCAATCGCAGGAACAGAAGGAGAAGAGGAGAAGGACAAGGAGGGCAGGCCACAGGAAGCGTAGAATAGGTGATCTTTCAGCCGTCTCTAATGTTATCAATCTGTCAAGTACCGAACTCTCTCAGGCCCACATCTCCTTGCTCTCCAGGGGTTTGTCCTATGCACCATCACACCACTTTGACATCTTCAGTACCATGCTGGATGTTAACAAATTTGTTAGGAATTTGATGGTGAGGAAACACTTCTTGGAGATTGAGAATTTGGATACTGAGAGTTGTGGGTCTGGGGTGGCGGCGGGGCCCCCGTTTTCTTCTGCCCCGGAGATTGGGCAGATTCCTCCCTTCCAGGAGGTCTCTACCATCCTCGTGTTGGAACATTTGTCCAGCATGAGTGATGGCCCAGTCTCCGGGGCAGACCTGGGCCCCGTCGCCACCTCCAACCCCTCTTTCTATCCTATCCAAGCTAGAACACCAACGGTAGACACCTTTCAGGATTTAGAGGAAAAAGAATTAATGAGGGTTAAGAAAATTAATAGAGCAGTCTCAGATTTGACACACCAAGAGCAGGAGGCTCTACAGTCCCGAAATAACAAGTCCATAGTAATCCGTAATGCAGATAAGGGGGGGGCTGTGGTGGTCCTAGACTCGGTAGCGTATAAAGAGGAGGCATTACGCCAGCTTAATGATGTTACTACTTATGAGATTCTGCCCAGTGATCCCACTTGTCAATTTAAGACTAAACTTCACCAACTCCTAAATCTGGGGGTCTCCTTGGGAATCTTTAGTGAGAGAGAGAGAGGGATCACCTGTTGGTGGAGGCACCCGTCGTGCCTATTTTTCATCATTTACCTAAGATTCATAAACCAGACGTTCCCCCTAGGGGCTGCCCTATAGTGGCAGGCATTGGTTCCCTGGGGGAGCGTCTTGGACAGTGGGTGGACGGGTGCCTCCAACCCCTGGTGCGTCGCCTCCCGGGCTTCCTACGTGATACAACACATTTGTTGTCGAGTTTGGAATCCCTACACTGGGAGGGGTCTTTTAGGTGGGTTACCATGGACGTGGCCTCCTTGTACTCTTCCATCCCCCACAAACTAGCCCTTAAGGTTGTGGATTTCCACATTAAAAAGTATGGGTCATTTTCATCCGCCACCAGTGATTTCCTCCTCCTGGCAGTAGACTATCTTCTCAGCCATAATTATTTTATGTTTGACGGGGTGTACTATCTCCAAAGATGCGGAGCTTCTATGGGAGCGAAATTCTCCCCATCCCTGGCTAATTTATACATGGGATGGTGGGAGGAGCTCCGCATCTTTGGAGACTCTAACCCCTTTTCTGAATCTTTATTTTGGTACGCTAGATACATAGATGATTTGCTGCTGGTGTGGAGAGGTCCTGAGAAAGAGATATCCAGGTTTCTGGCATATTGCAATGATAATGAGTTCAATCTATCATTCACGATGTCTCATAGTGCTTCTGAAATTAACTACCTAGATCTCACTTTGACTGGCCATGTTACATCTCGGAGGATACAGACTAGAACATTTAGAAAGCAATGCGCAGGCAACTCGTTGCTTCTTGCAACAAGCTGCCATCCCAAACATACACTCAAATCTATCCCATATGGGGAGATGATTAGAGCGGCCAGGAATTGCTCCGATCCCACCAAAATACAACAAGAATTAGATCTGGTACAAACCAGACTCCTTGATAGAGGGTATCGGAAAGATCATATTCGGGAAGTGAGAGATCGGGTACTACAAAGATCAAGAGCTGACTTACTTGTCTCTGGGTTGAATCGGAAGGGCAGGCAACACAATACAAGTATACATTTTGTTACTTCATATAGTCTGGAATACAACCAGATTATTAATATTATTAAAAAATATTTGCCTGTCCTACACTCCGACCCAAAACTTCATGCTGTTCTATCAGATGGCTGCGCTTTTTCCTCACGTCGTGCACCTACCCTGGGTACGAGTCTATCCCCTAGTTTATTTCAGAGCACTGACAGGCCACAGCCCACATGGCTAACACATAAGGGTTCCTATAGATGTGGGTATAACACATGTAGGTATTGCAGAGTTCATAACCAAACACGTCAAGTGGTCTCAACCTCCCGGCATAGCAGCCATGACATGAGACAATATATTAATTGTTAAACTTGCAATGTTGTTTATTTGGTCACATGTGTGAAATGTAAAACACAGTATGCGGGCTGCACAACACGTCCCCTTCGACAAAGGATCTCAGAGCATTATAATGGGGCAGGTAGATGTTTGAAGAATGCCGCATACATTACTAGTGCTTCTAGTGTTTCCAAACATTTTTATTTTGATCATTCTGGTGATATGTCAGGGTTCCAGTTCCAGGGTATAGAGAGAGTGGGGCATTCTGCAAGGGGGGGCGATCTTTATAACAGACTTTTGAAAAAAGAGGCATTCTGGATTTGGAAATTGGGAACACGTTCACCTTTGGGACTCAATTCCAGAATGGACCTCAACACATTCTATGACAAATAATTTGTGGTCTGTTGGTTTTCTTTTCCCTCCTTGCTCGCCCCTTCCCCCCCCCCCCCCCCCTTCTTGATGACAATGTTCGTTTTCTGGGTCTGCTGGTCTCTGTGTGCGTGTGTTTTTTGATCTTTGTGCTTGCCTACTTGTCCTTCCCTTCTCTATTATTAGCTGTCTCACATATATAAATACAAATAATTACAATAATTGATTTGCGACAATATGATGTGACTCTGCATGTGTTTTTATGTAATTTTATGTATAATGTATTGGTTTACACCATTTTAGAACTGATGACTTTAACTTTAAGGCCTAGATGGACACCCATATGGGTGTGGCCTTGCATGCTATATAACCTGTGCAATATCTGTATCTGCAAGCTATGATTAAGGAGCCACCTACTGCTCCGATACGCGTGAGCTTTTATCTGTAACATTTTTGATATGGAATAACTTAATAAAGACTTTTCTATTTTGCCCTACCATCTGGTGCAGCGGGATTTTTATCACTACTTCTGAATATTCAATTGCTGCCATTCTTGCACTGTTAAGGATACAAGCTTAAAACCTGGTACAGTTGGTCATTTGGTTACTGGGGTTCAAAATCAGAAAAGAGGGTGGAGCCAAAGCCAATCAGATTTGTTTCATTTCAATGCAAATTATTGATGTCAAACAATGCAAAGCTCACAAACTAGGTAATTGAGTCATTGGCCCTGATTCACAAAGCGGTGATAACTCAGTTATCACGCCTAAAAGACTTTAGGCGTGATAAGCCGTGCAAAGCTGAGTTATCACCGATTTGTGCTGCTCTTCGCGCGAAGCTCCCGCGCGCAAAGTTTTGCGCGCGTAGCGCACCGCGCTGCGCGCGCAAAGTCCCATAGGGCTCAATGGACGCTGCGCGCGAAGCATGGTACACTGCGCGCGCAGCGCGGTGCGCTACGCGCGCAAAACTTTGCGCGCGGGAGATCGCGCAAGTTTCTTCTTATCACGCCTAAACTGAGTTTAGGCGTGATAAAGGGCTTTTCACAGGCGTGCAAACACTTTGCACCGCTTTGTGAATCAAGCCCATTGTGTGTTAGGGTTAGAAAAGTGGGCAGAGCCAACACCAACCAAATACATACCTGGGCAACGCCGGGCAATCAGCTAGTTTTAAATAAAGCTATTCTGTTGCTTGTCCACCATGCTCCTACAAGCCCCTTCCTCCTCTTCCCAAAAAGGCCCCCAGTTATCTGTACAATAACAAATACCAGAGGCGCCCGGTATCTATTATATTCTTAAAAACTATTTAAAACGGAAAGGCAGTGTTGGTCTTACCTCTCCTGAAAAATAAGGCTGGATAGAGGCGTTCATGCTCAACACAGCCATATAGCAAGGCACTTTGATGAGAATTGACCTGAGGAAGCAGACAAGCACCCGCAAAATGTGTTTTCATTTTAACGGTAATTTTCTCATGAGCTATAACTGTTGTTGCAACCCACTTTGTGAGCATATTTATTACCCATATCAATTAATATATCATCCAGCATTACTGCACCATTGGGCTCCTGGTCTCTTGTTTCCCATAGATGACCCTGGAGTTCCGGTGACCACCAGGAATTATCTTCATACAAACCCAGTATCTGTAGTTCCACATCTCATCCCAGTAAATAAGTAAGTATTGATAATATTGTGAGATCACAAGATCAGGGAAGGTTAGCTGAATTTTAGGTCAGGCTTTTTTGGGGGGCTTTGTCTTGTTAGTGTTAAAGTTGCACTAGTTCATTAGACTTTATTATTATTTATTATATAGTATTGAATTTTGGGGCATGTTGTTTGAAACCCACCCAGACATGGGGAGAACATACAGGACGATGCTTTAGCAATGAAATAAAAAATTAAAAAGCTGCTCTTCCCATACAATTAAAATTAAATATTGCATATGAATCAATCACACTTATAATAAACTCAATGGTTGGCATGTCCTCTCACTGTTTCATGCAGCATCTACTTGCTTTGCGGCAGCCCCAGCTTAAAGCGTACCCGAGATGGCATATGTATAATGATTTGGACACGGAGGTCGATATTTCTGACAAGGAGCTTGTCAGCTTGAAAATGGAAGGTGTGTTCTTTTATGAAGTGGAACTCCCTCTCAGGTGTTCAGAACGCCCCTTCCCCGCCTCTCTGTGCCCTACACCACCTCCTACCACCCCTTCTATGCCACTCCCCGCCCCTTCCACTCCTCTCTGTGTTGTCTGATGAGACACACGTGGCTTGATTCACTAAGACAAACAGCATGCCTCATCAGAGACAACACGCCTCATCAGAGACAACACGCCTCATCAGAGACAACACGCCTCATCAGAGACAACACGCCTCATCAGAGACAACACGCCTCATCAGAGACAACACGCCTCATCAGAGACAACACGCCTCATCAGAGACAACACGCCTCATCAGAGACAACACGCCTTATCAGAGACAACACGCCTCATCAGAGACAACACGCCTCATCAGAGACAACACGCCTCATCAGAGACAACACTCCTCATCAGAGACAACACGCCTCATCAGAGACAACACACCTTATCAGAGTAGCATAGCGAGCGCTACAAACCCACAGGGGCTCAGGGCAGGACGAGTGGAGCTCTCCTCATTGTCAATTAGCAGGCATAAGTTTGTAGCGCTCGCTATGCTACTCTGATGAGGTGTATTAACTTTGATAAATCGTGTTAAGTTTGATAAGGCGTGTTATGTCTGATAAGGAGTGCTAACTCAGATAAGGCATGCTATTTGTCTTAAGGTGGCCACACACTATACAATAAAATGATCTGATTTTACAGTAATTCAATAAAAACAATCAGATCTCCCGAAAAAATCGAAAGCTTTTTTTTCATTCGACTGAAAAATCCGATCGGATTTCCCGTTTTCTTTGATTTTTATCGATCTGGAATGCCAGATATTTTTCTTCAATCTTTCTAAAGATTTAATGGTGTGTGTTAGATTGTCAATTTATTAATATACTCACACCATACATGTATTGTATGGTGTGTGGCCACCTTCACAGCATGAAGTGCAAATGCCATCTCGGGTACGCTTTAAGCTGGGGCTGCCACAAAGCAAGTAGCTGCTGCACGGAACAGTGAAAGGACATGCCAACCATTGAGTTTATTATTATAAGTGTAATTGATTCATATGCAATATTTCATTTTAATTGCATGGGAAGAGCAGCTTTTTAATTTTACAGCACTGGTCTCAAAACAACCAAGAAGCGGATCTGTGTTTTAGCCTAGATCTTTTGGCAATTGGCGACAGCCTAGGATTCATATCAAATATTCATAAACAATATTTCATATTCACCTATTTTTTTAGTGTTGTAATAAATAATGGGAAAAACATCATATATTCCCATCAAATCTTGTTCTAAGGTTGGGATACTAATTGTATTATCCAGCATACATAAGGCACCCCACGCTGTGGATTAGATTTTTTTTTTAAATGACAGCTTTAAAAGCGGAGAATGCCATTTAACATTATTACTTTAAAGTATGAGGTGGTTTCTTGTGACTGCAGAATATAACAGCTCCGACTATTAATGACTTCCCTATTTGACTAGAATGAATGAAATTAAGCCAAAACTTCAGGAAAATGAGAAACTTTCCCTCAGAATGAAAGCAGTTTGAACATGACACGGCATTATTCATCAAATGGAATATTTCCTATCTCATAAAATACACATTTTTCCTACAGTAAAATTTGCACACATTCGGTTTGTAAATTTTTAGAACACAAAGAGACCAGAAAACACGCGGCATACAAATGACTTCTGTCCAGTTTTAATAGTCAATAAAGTTTTACTATCCAATGATTTTTTGTGAACTGTTACCTCATGATTCGTCTGAAAACATGAAAGCAGGATGCGGGGTGGATAAAGAAACCTACCTGACGTCGCTGAACACATTCATTTGCCGCTTCAGGAGCACCGCCACTTCATTTAATAATTCCAGACCCTTCTCCACAGTCAGGGGGCTGTTAGAAGGAAGCGTAGGAAAAGGCATTAGCAACAAACTGGAACTCATCAATAGGCGAAAGGCTCACATCCCTAAAGAGTTATCACCTCGGCCTGTCATGCCATGAAAGCCACGGCTTGCTTTGCACCAGTCACACAGAGAGTGTGATGTCCGGGGAATTGGGATCAGGTGCTCCAGCCAACATGATGAATCACCTGAATTTTCCAGCAATAAGACAAACAATATAGTGTAAATGAAATTCTTAGGAAGTGTAATGGGCCGCTGATGTAGAGATAGAGATATATGAGATATATGTTGGGAAGTATGTATTGTAGTGTGTATGTAGTATATCTATCTATCTATCTATCTATCTATCTATCTATCTATCTATCTATCTATATATATATATATATATATATACACACACATATAGCATATTTGTGTGATCTATATAGATATAAGAATGATATACAGTATACATATATATATATATATATATATATATATATACACGGTTAAAGAAGATGTCTGCTGGGTAAGTTTAAACCCCCCCCCCCCCCCCTCCCCCGCAGACATCCGCTCGGGTGTTTAAACCGTAGCTCATCCCTATGCACCAACCACAGTGGGATATATAAAAGATGGTATTCTTTATTTAAACCAGTGCTGTCCAACTTCATGGGCATGGAGGGCCATTTTTTTTCAGACCCCATGGTGGAGGGCCGAAGGTTCTTGATAGAGCCCCCCCCCCCCCCCCCCGGAAAAAATGCAATTAAAGGATAATTAGATTGGCAGCACTTTTCAAAAAATGCAATTTAAAATAATGGTGAAGTTACGCGCGCCAGAAAACATGAGGGGTACATTGAGCGGCGCGCGTAGCGCGCCGCGCCGAAAAATGGGTCTGGCCATGGACCAGAATGCAGGTGTGGTCACGGGTGGAGACAAATTTACATGAACTTAGCAATGTGGGACATTAGATTAGGACAGTGGTGGTGAACCTTTTGGAGGCCGAGTGTCCAAACTGCAACCCAAAAGTCACTTATCGCAAAGTGGCAACAGCAATTTAAACTACATACAAACGTTTTAACTCATACATGAACATTATGGAAAATCCAAGTTGAAAATAAACTGTGAAGATAAACAATTTCATCCATCCTACTCCTGAAAAATGTGGTTTTTTTTTTAGAACCTCCCAGTTTTATTTTCCGTTTTAAAAAGCTAAAAAAGTAGGTTTAATGCTATTGTCTCATGATGACGATTCAGCTTTTCCATAGTCTCACAGTTCGCAATCATGTGACCCCCAACAAGACAAATTCAGCAATCATGAGGCCCCCAACAAATCATGAGGCCCCCAACAAGACAAATTCAGCAATCATGATGCCCCCAACAAGACAAATTTAGCAATCATGAGGCCCCCAACAAGACACATTCAGCAATCTAGAGGCCCCCAACAAGACAAATTCAGCAATCGTGATGCCCCCAACAAATCATGAGGCCCCCAACAAGACAAATTCAGCAATCATGAGGCCCCCAACACGACAAATTCAGCAGTCATGAGGCACATAAATAGACAGCATTTCACATAAATAAGCAGAATGCCCCTTTAATATGGTAGACACCTCTCACCTGGCTTCTAAATTCTCCTCTACTGGCTGCTGTGCCTGGCAATTGTGTTTTGGGCCGGATTGGGGATGATGTGTGGGCTGAAATGCCAGGTGACAGGTGTCCCCCCAGTTGAGGTAGTGACAGGTGTCCCCCCAGCTAGATAGTGACAGGAGCCCCCCCCAGGCTAGATAGTGACAGGAGCACCCCCCCAGGCTAGATAGTGACAGGAGCACCCCCCCCCAGCTAGATAGTGACAGGTGCCCCCACTTAGATAGTGACAGGTGCCCCCCACTTAGATAGTGACAGGTGCCCCCCACTTAGATAGTGACAGGTGCCCCCCCCCCCAGCTAGATAGTGACAGGTGCCCCCCCCCCCCAGCTAGTGACAGGTGCCCCCCACTTAGATAGTGACAGGTGCCCCCCCCCAGCTAGATAGTGACAGGTGCCCCCCACTTAGATAGTGACAGGTGCCCCCCACTTAGATAGTGACAGGTGCCCCCCACTTAGATAGTGACAGGTGCCCCCCCCCCAGCTAGATAGTGACAGGTGCCCCCCACTTAGATAGTGACAGGTGCCCCCCACTTAGACAGTGACAGGTGCCCCCCACTTAGATAGTGACAGGTGCCCCCCCCCCAGCTAGATAGTGACAGGTGCCCCCCACTTAGATAGTGACAGGTGCCCCCCCCCCCCCAGCTAGATAGTGACAGGTGCCCCCCACTTAGATAGTGACAGGTGCCCCCCACTTAGATAGTGACAGGTGCCCCCCACTTAGATATTGACAGGTGCCCCCCCCCCCCAGCTAGATAGTGACAGGTGCCTCCCCCAGTTAGATAGTGTCAGGAGCCCCCCCAGCTAGTGACAGGTGCCCCCACCAGTAACGAGCCCGTTACCTCGGTGTCCCCGCTGGCCTCTCCGGTGTCCCCGCTGGCCTCTCCGGTGTCCCCGCTGGCCTCTCCGGTGTCCCCGCTGACGATGCCGCTGCTGCCTCACAGATCAGACCTCACAGATCGCGGCAAGCAGAGCGCGCGCATGACACCCGCGCGGCAGAACGTCACATGCGGAAGTGACTAATGATTCACTTCCGCATGTGACGTACTCCGTGCAGGTACCATGCACCCTCTGTTCACCTCAGTCGCCGCAATCTGTGAGGTCTGATCTGTGAGGCAGCGGCAGCGGGGGGACATAGGAGAGGCCAGCGGGGACACAGGAGGCCACAATACGAGGGAGCAGGCATGGCGCCGATAGCGCAAGCCATGCCTGCATCCCAGGGACACGAGCGGGCCGCAGCAGGTGGCCTGGCGGGCCGGATGCGGCCCGCGGGCCGCCAGTTGGACAGCACTGATTTAAACAATCCACACATGAAGACAGACATGTGACGGGCCCAAAATATGCACTTTTTAGCTATGACTAAGGGTGTATTTTGGGCCCGACACGCGTCAGTTTGATCCTGTGGTTGTCTCTGTCTTCCTGTGTGGATTGTTGCAATAAAGAATACCAGAATACCAGCTCATCTATCCCACTGTGGTTTGCAGATGTTCCTTTTTCTTGATGTTCCATGCGACTAGGCTGACCAAATCCTGCACCAGTGTGTATGTGCTCATTGGCGTTTCAGAGCGTTCGGACACACATACCCACATATATGTATTATATTGCATATATGTATTGTAGCATATACACTGTGTGTGTTCTTGTATACATATATATATATATATATCATTATTTGACTATTCAGTAGGACAAGACTCCCTAACACTGCTACTGCCTATAGAGCGCCTCCTAGTGGCTGCAGCTCTGGCACTTTGAGTCCACTAGGAGAAAAGTGTGATATAAATGTTATTTGCTATACAGGTAGTTACCGACTTACGAATGCCCGACTTACGAATCACCCGCCCATACCAACAGCATGGATTCTGTGTTTCCATAGGAACAAGTAAAAAAAAAATTCAAACAGGACTAGTTTTTGAGAAAATCGATTTTAAAAAGTTCAAAGAAAAAATGTCTTTTAAACTTATATAAGCAGGTACAGAGGACAGAGGTGACACAGAGGGAGACACTGGAGGCAAAGAGGAGGTACAGGGGACAGAGATGGCATAATGTTCTGACTTAAGGACAGATTCAGGTTAAGAACGAACGTACAGCCCCTATCTCGTTCGTTAACCGGGGACTACTATATATATCAAAGAATGATGCTATGATCACTTTTTAGAAACCAAGAAACTTTACAAAGTAATGTAATCATGAAAAAATTACCCCTATTAATCTCCTTGCCGGTTATCCCGAGCTCAGCTTGGGGTAACCTGCGTAGGAGGATTTGTCAGACCCCGCTGGGCCGATTTTCACAAATTTTTTCCTGCACGCAGCTAGCACTTTGCTAGCTGCGTGCAGTTTCCGATCGGCGCCGCTTGCCGCTACCCGCCGCACCCCCCCCCCCTCCAAACCCCTTGCGCAGACTGGCCAATAAGTGCCAGGCAGCGCTGAGGGGTGGATCGGGATTCCCTCTGACGTCCCGACATCCATGACGTCGGTGACGTCATCCTGCCCGGTCACCATGGCAACCGGGGAAGCCCAGCAGGAAATCCCGTTCTGAACGGGATTTCCTGCTTACTCTGATCGCCAAAGGCGATCAGAGTGGATAGGGGGATGCCGCTTGTCAGCGGCTATCATGTAGCGAGCCCTGGGCTCGCTACATGATTTAGAAAAAAATTTTTTTTTTTTTTTAAAGTGTTGCGCTGCCCCCTTGCCGCCAGAATTGTAATGGCAAAAGGGTTAAAAAAAAAAAGTCTTATTATGGGTTGTGAAATGGCCGCAGAGGTTATTATTATTATTATTTATTGTATTTATAAAGCGCCAACATATTATGCAGCGCTGCACAATAGATAAATGGGTTAACATACAGGTAGAACATACGGAAACTCACAACAAAACAAGATCATGCAAATGATTTGATAACAATACAGTGTCATAGGTCAAGATAGAGACTGTTCGAGTCTACAAGAAGGGTGGTTGTGAGTAAGATTGCATAATCAAGCTGGATACACTAGGGAGGAGGGCCCTGCCAGAGGCTTACAATCTAAAGGGTGGGGTGGAGACAATAGGTTAGTGGGCTGTGTTGTGTGCTTGTGGGAGGAGGAAGGTTGGCCTTTCACTTAGACTCCCTCACCAGGGCTGGTGCTTCCCTAGAGTCAAACTGGGCAATTGCCCCAGGCCCCAAGCTTCTTAGGGGCCTCACATGCCCGAGACTATAGAGGTCACAAGTTTACTGTCAGTATACTGGGCAGCACGGTGGCATAGTGGTTAGCGTTCTCGCCTTGCGCTGGGTCCCCGGTTCAAATCCCAGCCAGGTCAACATCTGCAAGGAGTTTGTATGCTCTCCCAGTGTCTGCGTGGGTTTCCTCCGGGCACTCCGCTTTCCTCCCACATCCCAAAAACAAACTTAATTGGCTTCCCCCCCAAAAAAGTGGCCCTAGACCATACATGCGCTACACGATACATACATATGACTATGGTAGGGACTAGATTGTGAGCCCCTCTGAGGGACAGTTAGTGACAAGACAATATACTCTGTACAGCGCTGCGTAATATGTCGGTGCTATATAAATACTTAAATAAATAAGTATAGTACAGACACAGTGCACAGCAAGGGGTAATTGTGCACTGGTAAAACAATGCTTTTTAGATAAATAAACCATGGCAGTGATGAGATCAAAATAAAGGAAAACATTTCAACTTGTAAATATGGCAGCCTCCATGTACCTTTCACTTCATATTCCCTTTAAATCAACCAAGACCTTATAATGATTTAAATGTCCTAAAATGACTCTTAAAGGAAACCTTAACTCAAAAAAGAAAACATGAGTTTCACTTACCTGGGGCATCTACCAGCCCCCTGCAGCCATCCTGTGCCCTCGCAGTCACTCATGGCTCCTCCGGTCCCCCGCTGCCAGCTAGTTTTGTTTTTGCCGACTAGGAGTCGGCCGGCCACTATATGTACATTTTATGCATTCCCACTGGTGCAGAAAACTATTGCGGACATTAACAAGTAAATTTTTACGCGTTAGGTGTGCAATGCGTACATTTGTATGCATTGCACCTGTAACGCGTAAAAATGTACTTGTTAATGTCCGCGATAGCTTTCTGCACCAGCGGGAATACGTAAAAATGTACGCATGGCGGCCGGCCAACTCCCAGTCGGCAAAAACAAAACTAGCTGGCAGCGGGGGACCGGAGGAGCCATGAGTGACTGCGAGGGCAGAGGATGGCTGCAGGGGGCTGGTAGATGCTCCAAGTAAGTGAAACTCATGGGGGTTTTTTTGAGTTAAGGTTCCCTTTAAGTAAAACTGAGCAGCTGATGTAGTAGAATAAAATCACAAGTTACCTTTAGTGAAAACTACTTGACAAAATGATATTGTGTTCCAGAGATGTGCATTTGAACATAATGTGCAAATCGGTGTTGTTGCTAAGCTGCTAAGCGTGTCAAGAGAAAGCACCCAGGTGTAAGGAGGTTGTCCCTCCCCTTTGATCTTTCAAGCATCCTCATTGGTTCTTTAAGATGATGGATGGATGGGTTCCCTGACTAAAATGGGAGCTGAGGTCACTTCACTCACACTTTTCCTTTACGATCTCACACGCTCCCATTATTTAGACTACTAAATAAATATTTACGAAAGCAGCTATCACCCTCTGATTTTGTCATTTTTCATCACACCTCCTGTTGCCTGTTTTTTTTTTTACAGGTATGCTTTAAGCAATCTTTCACGTGGTTGCTGCATAAAATATCACCGTGTGCCTTATTAGATTCCTTATGACAGGTGTACATGTTTGTTTTTGCATATTTCTCTTCCATTTCATTATTTCCTCCCCACTCAGGATCCATTATTCATTCGGCATCAGTAAATAAATAGATAAATAGCGTCGCCATTGATTTCTTTGAATGTGCCTTCACGTGTGCGTTAATTAAACCTTCACTTTCCATACTGTCATTGTGTCATTGGCTTCTTCCCGGCGTTTCCTTAATAGCACATCATTGTTCCGCCACCTCCCCCACTGGCCCGGCTGTGACATGACAAGAATAAATTACAGCTCTGAGGCAGCCTGGAACAGTCACATGTTCTTAAGGCTTGAATGTATCTCCAGCACTTACGGTGTTAAGGGGAGGGAAAAAAACACTATTGCCTTAAAAATAAAGAGAATATTATATTTGTCATATGTTTGCGGCTGAAATACAGGGGTCTTTTTTCTACACACAGTAGGTGAGGAAGTGATTACAAAGCGCAGCACAGCGGTACAGGGTCAGGCCCCAGCAGTTTGCGCAAATAGGCGCTTTAAAAAGGCATTCATAGTTTGCGGATTGACGTCACACGTTCTCTGTGTAGAATGAATGTGTGGAATTATCCAGAAGGTTATAAAAAAAAAATCTAACCTATTCATCTTCAGCCTCAGAGGCTTCACATCTAAAAATGGTGACTCCTTTGACCTGCGTTGTGATCTGCTGCGAGGCAGCCTCGCAAGTGGCGGCCTACGGGTAATTACCCGGTAAACAACAGCTGATCAGAGCGGAATAGGCGCTCCCGCATTCTGTTCTAGCACATTCTAGCCTCACTGTCAGTCTAAATATTATATTTAAAACTGAAAAGCACAGAGGTAGCGGGCAATTTATGTGAGAGGAATTATGTCACTCGCAGCTGCTCTTCTCTTCTCTAACAAGCTTGTTCCAGACATCATATTAGGCTGTGGCTAAAATAAAAAATAAAAATAAAAAAGGGGGGGGGGGGGGAAGAAAAAAAAAACAATGATTTTCATTCAAAGTGCTAGAGAAGGTGGCAACAGTATTATTATTATTTAGTATTTATATAGCGCCGACATCTTCCAGAGCGCTGTACAGAGTATATATAGTCTTGTCACTAACTGTCCCTCAGAGGAGCTCACAATCTAGTCCTTACCATAGTCATATGTCTATGTATGTATGTAATGTGTAGTGTATGTATCGTAGTCTAGGGCCAATTTTTACAGGGAAGCCAATTAACTTATCGGTATGTTTTTGGGATGTGGGAGAAAACCGGAGTGCCCGGAGGAAACCCGCACAGACACGGGGAGAACATACAAACTCTGGGATTCGAACCGGGGACCCAGCAATGCAAGGTGAGGGCGCTAACCACTACGCCACCGTGCTGCCCCAGTATTATTGCAAAAGTGGAATCCAGATAGGGAGCTCAATGAGAAGATGTTGACTGAACATACTGTAGCACAGTACAGTACACCATAATATCGTGTTTCTAGTAGTTGTTCATAGTATTGTTTTTCACACCTCTCAGTAGCACAAATACTTCACTTGCTATCGAAAGCTTGTGACAAAAGAAAGTTACTGTAGAAGTCAAAAATATCATGCTACGTGCAGGGGTGTAACTACAAATCATAGGGCCCCCTTAAAGAGAAACCATAACCAAGAATTTAACTTCAACCCAATCAGTAGCTGTTACCCACTTTCCCATGAGAAATATTTTCCTTTTCTCAAACGGATCATCAGGGGGCTCTGTATGGCTGATATTGTGGTGAAACCCCTCCCACAGTGTGATGTCAGGACCATGGTCCTGACAGTTTCCTGTCTGTGAACCTCATTGCATTGTGGGAAATAACGGTTTACAGTATCTCCTTCCACTGACATCACCTGCCAGCAGAACTATTTATTTCCTTTTAAACAATACCAGTTGCATGGCTGTCCTGCTGATCTACTTGGCTGCAGTAGTGCGTGAATCACACCAGAAACAAGCATGCAATTAATCTCTTCAGATCTGACAGTAATGTCAAAAACATCTGATCTGCTGCATGCTTGTTCAGGGTCTATGGCTAAAAGTATTAGAGGTAGAGGATCAGCAGGGCTGCCAGGCAACAAGTATTGCTTAAAGGATACCACAACTGACATGTTGCATAATGAGATAGATATGGGTATGTACAGTGCCTAGCACACAAATAACTATGCTGTGTTCCTTTTTTTCTTTCTCTGCCTGAAAGAGGTAAATATCAGGTATGTAAGTGGCTGACTCAGTCCTGACTCAGACAGGAAGTGACTACAGTGTCACCTTCACTGATAAGAAATTCCAACTATAAAACACTTTCCTAGAAGAAAATGGCTTCTGAGAGCAAGAAAGAGATAAAAAAGGGGGAAATTCTTATCAGTGAGGGTCACACTGTAGTCACTTCCTGTCTGAGTCAGGACTGAGTCAGCCACTTACATACCTGATATTTACCTCTTTCAGGCAGAGAAAGAAAAAAAGGAACACAGCATAGTTATTTGTGTGCTAGGCACTGTACATACCCATGTCTATCTCATTATGCCACATGTCAGTTGTGGTATCCTTTAAAGTGAATGGGAACCGCATTTAAAAAAAAATGAAGCACATACCTAAGGAGAGGGAAGGCTCTGGGTCGTATAGAGCCTTCCGTCTCCTCTCTCGGTGCTCTCTATCCTGTGCTGGCTCCTCCCCGTTTCAATCCCCCACCAAAAGGGTATTTGGAAGTCTTTGGGAGCCGTGTCCTCCCGAAGACGTGCGGCTCCATACTGCACAGGCGTGAGCGAGCAAGAGAGCGTGCTTGGGCAGGCGCAGTACAGGGCGGCCCTTCTTCAGGAGCACTCAGGCTCCCTGAAGACTTCTGAAGCCTCCTTAGGCCGGGTAAAGCAGTATTTGATTAAATTAGACAAATACTGCTACCGGGTGAGCCAGCACTGGAACGAGAGGACCAAGAGAGGAGCGGGAAGGCTCTATAGGACCCAGAGCCTTCCCTCTCCTTGGGTAAGTATCTGTCTCATTTTTTTATATGCGGTTCCCATTCACTGTAACAGGAAATAAATATGGCAGCCTCCATATCCTTTTTGCTTCAGTTGTCCTTTAGTATTGGATATGACGTGGGTTTAACTGGGTTGGATTCGTTGTGAGCCACCTCTTTGGCCTTTCTTTCCCTCTTTACTTTTCTTAGGTCCTTGGGGAGCTGGGGATCCTTTGGATCTGGTCTTCTTTTCTCTTTCCTTTTTTTTCCCCTTTATTTGATGATAGTGCATTGCTCAGTACCATTTTTCACTTATCTTTGTAAACGATTAGCCGACGTGCCTTATGAACTTCCATTTGTGGGGACTAGAAGTATCACCATGGTGGTCTTCTGGTCTTTACGAATGATCACTTTCCCCTGGCACCTTTTGTACCAACTGGGTCTCTTTGGGTATTTGAGGTCTTCTGTTCTCAGGATGTCAATAGTTGTGGACCTTTTTTGGTCCGTTTTGTGATTATGTGATACCACGCCTGTTCTTAGGGTCTCATTGTAATTTGAACTTATATTATCAGCGTTCTGTGTTTTTCTGCTGGATATTTTGTAAAAACGTTTCTCTTTCATAATTAAAGAATCTTTAAAGGAAACGTGAAAAATCTTTACTTTTAGCGTGACAATTGCAAAAAAAAAAATCACATACATATTACAAAAATGATTTTCAATGGCATTTTTGCTCAACAGTCGAATTTAACATTTTCTCGAAAATGAATGTGAAAAGAATATCTACATTTTGGCTGATCACTGTTGCACTGATCATGGCTCCTGTTGTTCTGTAGCCCTATTTACAGCTCCAATGTGGCTTCGGTAATGCCATCTATAGCCCTGATAATGGTAAATTCTCCCCCCTCAACCACCTACCTTGGCTTTCTCAGGGCCAAACACACACCTGGACAATGAAGATGCACCTGGATATAATTATCATTGAGTATTTATATAGCACCAACATTGCGTCTTTTTCATTGGGCGCAGGGTGAGTTGAATGACGGCTCACCCTGCTGCAGCTAAAATACCTGGTGGCGTTAACTACTTGACGACCGCATCATGCCGGTGGGTGTGGCCGTGGTGGCAGCCTCAGGACTGCCTAACGCCGATTGGCATAAAGTCCTGGGGCTTGGTCTAGCATGATATCGCGCACAAGCTTCCCGCGCATCTCCTGGCGGCGATCTGCCATCTAATTACCATGTACAGCGCTGCAATCTACAGCAGCGCTGTACTGGAGAAAGCCGTGTGACAAGGCTGTCCCTTACAGCTGCTTGGCGGTGATCCGCTGTCATAGGCTGAAGCCTATGACAGCAGATCACAGTGATAGGCTGGGCGGTGGAGGGAGGGCGGGGCCACAGGATAAATAAAAAATACACAATTTTATTAAAAACAAAACAAATATTTATAAAAACAAACATTGGGGGAGCGATCAGACCCCACCAATAGAGAGCTCTGTTGGTGAGGAGAAAAGGGGGGGGGGGAATCACTTGTGTGCTGTGTTGTGCGGCCCTGCAGCTTGGACTTAAAGCTGCAGTGGCCTATTTTTAAATGGCCTGGTATTTAGGGGGGTTTAAGGAGACACTGAAGCGAAAAAAAAATGATGATATTATGATTTGTATGTGTAGTACAGCTAAGAAATAAAACATTAAGATCAGATACATCAGTCTAATTGTTTCCAGTACAGGAAGAGTTGAGAAACTCCAGTTGTTATCTCTATGCAAACAAGCCATTAAGCTCTCCGACTAAGTTAGTCGTGGAGAGGGCTGTTATCTGACTTTTATTATCTCAACTGTAAGTGAACTGTTTACTTTTTCTCTTCTAGAGGAGAGGTCATTACTTCACAGATTGCTCTGAAAGAATCATTTTGAATGCTGAGTGTTGTGTAATCTGCACATATTATAGACTGATGCAATGTTAGAAAAAACACTATATACCTGAAAATAAAAGTATGAGAATATTTTCTTTGCTGCTAATCTTCTAGTAATTACTCATAGTACACAACCAATTCACTATATCATATTTTTTTTTTCCGCTTCAGTTTCTCTTTAACACTGTGGTCCTCAAGAAGTTAAAGGATACCACAACTGACATGTGGCATAATGAGATAGACATGTGTATGTACAGTGCCTAGCACACAAATAACTATGCTGTGTTCCTTTTTTTCTTTCTCTGCCTGAAAGAGGTAAATATCAGGTATGTAAGTGGCTGACTCAGTCCTGACTCAGACAGGAAGTGACTACAGTGTGACTCTCACTGATAAGAAATTCCCCCTTTTTTATCGCTTTCTTGCTCTCAGAAGCCATTTTCTGCTAGGAAAGTGTTTTATAGTTGGAATTTCTTATCAGTGAAGGTCACACTGTAGTCACTTCCTGTCTGAGTCAGGACTGAGTCAGCCACTTACATACCTGATATTTACCTCTTTCAGGCAGAGAAAGAAAAAAAGGAACACAGCATAGTTATTGGTGTGCTAGGCACTGTACATACCCATGTCTATCTCATTATGCCACATGTCAGTTGTGGTATCCTTTAAATACTATTCCACCTCTGAGTTGTATCAACTCGGAGGGATTAGTTATTCAGGGACCCACAATGACAGAATTACCCATGCGCGGGCCACAGACTATAGCATTGCTGCTATAGCTGAGCCACACTCAGGCGCTACACAGAGGATGCTGTACGCCAAGAACAGGCGCCCCTCCGACATCTTCTGCCGGGCTTTTAAATAGTTTATATAGTCATACATACGAATAGAAAACTTGTGATCAATAAAGGTTACGTTGTTTGGGCATGGGTCTTTTGATCTGTTTGTAATTGTATATTCTCAATACTACCAACTGTCAAAAGTGACAGAGGCAATGGCCCATGTGACTTTATCATATATTGCTTCTACACATGTGTACAGCTGACATACTGGTTTTCAAAGTGAACCAAATAGTGGGGCTGTGTTTATACATCCATAACACTCAGCAGCACTCCTACTGTAACAATCCCAACAGTATGGTAAAAATCTGACATAAGCCCAGATAATTGGTTCAGCACTATGTGGCTGTTCACTGAGCTGCACTGGTACAGATGCCAGTCTATGATACACAAATGGGGGCATGACTAGGCATAGCCAAGCCAGCTCAAGGGGCATAACTGACAAGTAGGGATAGGGCCAGGAATTGTAGAGTGTGGCAAGACTTCTATTCCAAGACATCCAGCTTAAATCAAGAACTCACTGAGACTCAGAAGGTGTCCTTGTGAGTAGATAGTAAAACTGGACAATATGAAGCCTAATAGGCCAAAAAAAAGAAAAACAAGACAGGAAACAAAGGGAACCCAATATGTTGCTAGATCAGCTGTGGAGGACAGACATATATATGTTATACATACTCACAAAAATAGGGCTGCTATTAGGCAACCACGCTTGTTGCCATGTGGGGAAGTACCGTCCCCATTTGGCCTTAAGATTCAGTGGTGGTCGCAGCTCCCAACAAAAAAAGGAACCTTTTGTATATATAATATGAAATTCAAACCACCCACAGGGTTTGACTATTAGACTGATAAAAGGATAGGGAAGCCCCCGAACAGATCATAAAATATTTAAAACAGTTTAAAGGGAAGAGAAGTGCGGGTTTTACCTTTAATAAGATGCTGGACAAATGGTTCAGACTTTTATTCAAACTTGCACAAGCTCGCAGCAGCTTCCTCGGGTCAATGAAAAGTGCTAGGTCTGCAATGTATATGAGCTCTGACCACCTGACATCAACACAGCCTATGGACGCAGTTTCCATGGCTTTTATTAAAGGGAAGGTTCAAGCAAAATAAAAAAATGAGTTTCACTTACCTGGGGCTTCTACCAGCCCCATGCAGCCATCCTGTGCCCTCGTAGTCACTCACTGCTGCTCCAGTCCCCCGCTGGCAGCTTCCCGACCTCGGAGGTCGGCGGGCCGCATTGCGTACGTTTTTACGCATTCACGCTAGTGCAGGAACATTAACACATACATTTTACGCATTACTGGTTCAATGCGTAAATTTGTACGCATTGAACCAGCAATGCGTAAAAATGTATGTGTTAATGTTCCTGCACTAGTGGGAATGCGTAAAAACGTACGCAATGCGGCCCGCCGACCTCCGAGGTCGGAAATCTGCCAGTGGGGGACTGGAGCAGCAGTGAGTGACTACGAGGGCACAGGATGGCTGCATGGGGCTGGTAGAAGCCCCAGGTAAGTGAAACTCATTTTTTTATTTTGCTTGGACCTTCCCTTTAAGTAGGGTAGGAAAACACGATGCTTAGGCTAACTTCTTTCAAGAGTTGTTCAATTTTGGGAATAAGTATCCACTGCGACTTGGGAGCTAGCTCACCTGGAGGGCACTAACCCGAGTGGGTGTGACCACTTAAAGGAACTGGAAACCTGACCAGTAGACCATCAAGGATGTCACCATAGACAATGATTTGTGCTTTCTACCTGGCACCAGGAAATGAATCCATTCAACAAACAAATAAGACTAGGACACAGATATTGCTGTTGAATGAATTATCTTTTACCAGAATGGACTTGTATTTATACCCAAAATATATTTTCAGTGCATGCGCAGTAATAGAACAACCTTTCACCTAATTAACAGAAAAAGTCCCAAAAGGGAAAAAGATATTTGTGACAGATGAACAGGTGCTATTCCATCTGGACAGATGCCCAAGTTACTCATTTACATACTTTGTTTCACCGAGCCGATGTGGTTAAAGAATTTCCTGTGTAGGACAGATTTAGAGAGGAAAGAGGAAGTAGTGACAGCTAGAAGCTTAGGTCAGGTTCTTGAGGCAAAATGGACATTAGCATGTTAACTAACTAACTCACAATGGTGGTCTGATGTATGTATTATGCTCACAATTCCCTTCATTTTAGACATTTTCCAAAGGAAGATGGCTACACTGAAGTTGGCCCCTCAGGGTTAGCATCAAGGTAGATGGGATTATGATTATGAGCTCTCATCGACAAGTTAAATAATCGTACTCAATGCCAAGCCGCTGCAGCTAAAGCTAACAAAATTTTGGGATGCATTAAAAGGGAAATAAAAACTCGAGATGCTAGCATAATATTGCCTCTGTTTAACTCTCTAGTAAGGCCACATCTGGAATATGGAATGCAGTTCTGGGCACCACATTACAGGAAAGATATTGCAGTTTTAGAGCAGGTGCAGAGACAGGCAACAAAATTGATACGTGGGATGGAAGGTCTCACTTACCAAGAAAGGTTAGATAAACTGGGTTTATTTAGTCTAGAGAAAAGACGCCTTAGAGGTGAAGGGATCTAATTAACATGTATAAATACATCAGAGGGCAATATAAAAACTTGGCAGATGAGCTTTTTGTCCCTAGGCCTTCTTAAAGAACTAGAGGACATGATCTGCGCATGGAGGAAAAACGTTTTAGCCATTTATTTAGGAAAGGGTTCTTTACAGTAAGAGTGATTAAGATGTGGAATGCATTGCCACAGGAAGTAGTTATGGAAAATTCTATACCTGCATTTAAAGGGGGATTATATGCTTTCTTTGCGTTGAAATACATCCATGGCTACAATTACTAGGTAATTCCCAATGATGTTGATCCAGGGATTTTATCCGATTGCCATCTGGAGTCGGGAAGGATTTTTTTCCCTTTTGGGGCTAATTAGTCCATGCCTTGTAAGGTTTTTTTGCCTTCCTCTGGATCAGCAGGGATATGTGAGGGAGCAGGCTGGTGTTATACTTTGTTCTCTGGTTGAACTTGATGGACATATGTCTTTTGTCAACCAAAATAACTATGTAATAACTATGTAACTGGTTCCTCACCGGTAGAACTAGCATCACAGTAGGCGTGATTATGATCAAGTTATGGTCACAGGCCTCCTAATGCAAGATATTAGACATAAGCATGGGTAGGGGTTTGTGGAGTACTTTTAACAAACTAATACTTAATCTAATGGCTAAGCAAATCAGGGGGATGCCAATAATTGCTACTCCTGATGCAATCTAGTTGTATGTGTGAGTGCACTCATATGTTACAATTGCCCGTGACAGGAATATTTTTCCGGGCCACTATGGGTGCGTTTGTCTCAGCAAAAAACGATGATGTTTGCAGCAATTCAATACTGAATTACTTTTACTAAATTTGAAGCATTTTAAGGAGACAAAAAAGGGGAAACCGAGAACCCACTATGATGTAGTAAGTGTTAGTAAATAAAGTTGTAGGTGTTTAAGGATAGATTAATACTCATAAGTCTGGGTTGCCACACAGGCAACCACTTTATAGGCAGGTGGGAAGAATAAACCCAACCTCACTGGGGTTAAGAAGTCAATCTCTGTAGTAGCAAGTAGCAACACTCTCCAACAAGGGTGGGGAAACAATAATGCAGAAATTGAATGAAAACAAAAGCGCTAAAAAAAGATAAAATATACAAAAACGTCAAAAATGTTTAAAATGTCAGGTAGTGGTGGACCTACCTACAACACAAGGCAAAAATGGTCTGATTTGAAAAAAACAATACAATCTTTATTGCAGTACACTCTGCTTTGCACCGCATTTCACAGGTAAAACCCGCTTCTTCAGGCAGTAAGGGAGCAACTGTATTATGTTTTTAGAAGAAGAGGGAAAAACACAAATACACCGGAAGCCCAATATGTTGTAGTATGTCGCTGTAAGTAGGTGGCAATATGTAATGAAAATATTATACTCACAAGGCAGGGTTGCCAAAAAGCAACCACTCAATGTGCATAAGGGGAAATACCATCCCCTTTTGGCCTTTAAGTTCGATCGCTACTCCAGGAAAAAAATGGCTAGTAAGAGAAGTCCAATGGCAGTTGTCCCTTATCAAAGGGATGGATCATAGAAGGCAGTGGATAGGAGGCACCCAATGGTACATATATAGGTACAAAAACGTATAACAAGGTCCTACTTTAAAGAAGGACTTCCTTCAAGCTTCAAAAAAAAAGGGGGATCAGACAGCACATTTCGCTGCTACAAGCAGCTTCCTCGGATCAAAAGCAGGGCAGTTAGGCAGCAAGTATCGCTCTCAGGTGCCTGCTGTATTGTGTCCTTTTAGCCCTGAACACAATACAGTTGCTAATACAATAAAGAGATTGTATTGTCAAATCAGACCATTTGTGTCTTCTGTTGGGATGTAAGTACACCAATACCTCCAATTTTAAACTGTTTTAGTGTACCTTATGCTTTTTGCCTCCTCTGAATTATCAAAATTTGCATTGTAATTTGAAGCAGGTGTTCTACTCTTAAAGAGTAACAGGAAAAAGGAATTCCTTTGAAGTAAACCTGAAGCAAAAATAAACTTATGCAACAATGAATTGTATGTGTAGTACAGCTAAGAAATAGAACATTAGTAGCAAAGAAAAGAGTCTCATGTTGTCTTCCAGTACAGGAAGAGTTAAAAAAACTTTAGTTATCTATGCAAAAGAGCTTCTCTGAGCCCTTCCACCCAACATGGGATGGATACAGTCCTGTAATCTGAAGCACTCAAACAGCAGAGAAACAGTGAGAGAGACTATGGCTTCAATTCACTTAGTTTATCTTCTGTCTTTAATAGCATTTTATTATTATTATTTAGTTTCATATAGCGCTGATATCTTCCGCAGCACTGCACAGAGTATATAGTCTTGTCACTAACTGTCCATCGAAGGAGCTCACAATCCCTACCATAGTCACATGTATATATTGTGTAGTGTATGTATTGTAGTCTAGGGCCAATTTAGGGGGAAGCCAATAAACGTATCTGTATGTTTTTGAGATGTAGGAGGAAACCGGAGTGCCCGGTGCAAACCCACACAGACACAGGGAAAACATACAAACTCCTGTTGACCTGGCTGGGATTCGAACCGGGGACCCAGTGATGCAAGGCAAGAGTGCTAACCACTACGCCACCGCGCTGCCCCACCGTGCAGTTCTGAGCTGTTTCTAGTGTTATCACCATGGTGATAAGGCATGTAGTATTCAGGAAACCTTTTTACCTAAGGAAAACCTAAACTTAACTCTTTTGTCTTTAAGTTAATGTGCGATCTCTAAAGTTAACGTTTCAATCTTTAAAATAAGTACAGAATTCTAAAGTGAAAGACAAGCTGTTTATTAACTGCATGTGAAAATAACTACAGAGGAGGTAACTTAATTACTGAAGTGATAAGATAACTCTCTCACTGTGAAAACTTATCTCTACACCTTAATAAGGCAAGCTTCTTTAGTGAATTAACACTAAATATACCGATCAATGTGTGGTGGTAAGTTTTCTCTTGCCTTTTTATCACCAGCATGATCATAGTGAGACTGAGGCGCCAGGTGCTATCCGGACATACTGCTGTTGTACACTCCTTCCTGTAATTGCCTGATGAAGCGGGGTTGACCTGCGAAATGCGTTGCGATCTACCTTTGGAGTTTACCAATAAATGTACCCTTTTGAATACACAGCTTGTTGTGCCTGCTTGTAGGAGGTAAGTCCACTACTGCCTCCTAAGCAATTTTAAAACTTTTAAATACTGTTTTTATTCTTTTGGCGCCTCTGTTCTCAAATATAACACGTCTAATATCCACCCCTGGTGGAGGGGGATACCCCTTGTTTCTTCAAGTCTACAGAGAGCGACTTCTTAATCCTGAGTGAGAACAGGCTAATCTCCTCACCTGCCTACACAGTGGTGTGAGTATCTGATTTATACTCATTCTATTTACCCTCCTGCCTGTACATACTACACCATATTGGGCTCTCGGTTCTTCTTTTTCTCTTTGCTACTAATGTTCTATTCGTTATCCGTACTACACATACAATTCATTACATCGTAAGGGTTTTTTTTTTTTTTTTGCTGCAGGTTTGCTTTAAGTTATATATAAATACTAAATAATAATAATAATAATAATAAGTTGCTATTTAGTTTGTCACATTTCTTCTTTAATTCGTTCCTCCCTTTTTCAGATGCATTTATTCTCTCCCTCACTCTCATGTATAATTTTGGATTTACATAGTTATGCCATTTTGCAGTATTAAAGCCCCCATCCATTCAATTCCCTTTCTCCAGTGGGTGTAGCGTACGCATGTCTTAACTGAGACAGATGCAAGTCGCAGCCAATTCCAACATATCTGACACTTTGCAAAAATCCATTTCAGGTTCACACCTGCGAAGGTCAGCGACGATTACTAAAACTTCCAAGGGCCTCCACCCCCGTAATGTTGTAATGGAGCACAATGGATGGGAATGAACTCTCCGGGGCTATTACAGGAGAGAGGAGCTGGATGTGTCATATAGAATTCACATCAAAATACCCCCTGATTTCCATGTCGGCTGTGCAGACTTGGCAAGAAATAAGAGGTGACAAGCTAAACTGATCCGGGTTACATGATAGCTTCATACAAATTAGAAATTAGATTAGCCAATGTCTACAAAGAGGGCGCAGTCATAAGAGATAAAACACTCGCACTTTAGATCGCATTAAACGTGTCCATTACAAAAGAAACACAATGCAACATAAGATATTCAGAAAAATACTGTTTTATGCTTTAGAAGAGTAGCGAGCAACAACTACAATTATGTTTTGAAAAATAAATCTTTGGGAGCTGTGCAGAGATAATAGACACTCCGAGATTACAGCTTAAACTGTAAAAAAAAAAAAAAAAAGTTTAGGGTTTAAAGAAACACTGACGCGAAAAAAAAATGCATGATATAATGATTGGTATGTGTAGCACAGAAATAAAACATTAGGAGCAGAGACATAAGTCTAATATTGTGTCCAGTACACGAAGAGTTAAGAAACTCTAGTTATCTATGCAAAAGAGCTACTGATCTCTCCCTGACTTTCAAAGTCGCAGAGAGCTCTGTCTTCTGAAGCTTATTATCTCAAGTGTCTGGCACTGTATTGTTTGTTTTCCAGCAGAGAACAGTTCAAAAGTTCACCTGCCTTCTCTGTAAAATCATTTAGAATGCTGAGTAGCGTGTAAACTGCAAATATTAAAAAATGATGCAATGTTATAAAAAACACTATATAACTGAAAATAAAAATATGAGAATATTTTCTTTGCTATTAATGTTCTAGTAATTATCCATACTATACAACCAATTCATTAAATCATAATTATTTTTTTTTGCTTCAGTGTCTCTTTAAAGGCTTAGTCAGAGTCTTGCAGGTATACGTAAAACGTAACTTTTAATAAGAATGATATAAAAGTCAGGTATACAGACATCAGTAAAATCACAGTTCCATGATCATGTCAGTAAAACTTTACAATGACATCTATACTGCACACTTAACCGGAACATCCTCACCACAGTAGAATCTTGTTATAGTCAACTCTGATATAGTAAACCTCTAGATATAGTAAACTCAGTCCTCAAGTCCCAGCAAATGCATCTGTATAAATATACAATGTACAACCAACTCTGATATAGTAAATGTCTAATTTAGTAAACTACTTTTCCTGGTCCCTTGCAGTGGGATTTTACTGTACTAGATTGTTGCCAGCCAAGCTCCCTATAACTGGAAAGCCCTTGTTGCTCCTACATAGGATCACGTCTGACCCCAGACCCGCTTACCACCCACTTTCTTAGATATTCTGAGCAAAAATATCAGCTATTGGGTGCCAAAGAAGAAATTTGGGGGCCCGATAAATAGCGGGCCCTGGGCCCATCTAACCGAAATTTTTCATCTTGAGAAAGTGTTTTGAAAAATATAGTTTAGAGAATACATAGTCATGTCATTGACTGTCCTCAGAGGAGATCACAATCTAATCCTACCACGGACATAGTCTAATGTCTTGCCATATTATTATAGTGCTGAGAACTTCTGCAGTGCATTACAGAGTGCATAGTCATGTCACTGTCCTCATAAGAGCTCACAATCTAATTCCTACCATAGTCATAGTCGAATGTCCTACCATATTGTTATTATGTATTTATACACCACTGACATTCTGCAGCCCTTTACAGAGTGCATAGTCATGTCACTGACTCTACTCAGGAGGAGCTCACAATCTAATCCTACCATAGTCATAGTCTAATGTTTTACCATATTATTATCATGTATTTATATAGCACTGACATCTTCTGCAGCCCTTTACAGAGAACACAGTCATGTTACAGACTCTATGTAACGATCGGTGTAACACAGAGAGGATCTGATTACCGGTGATCTGCAGTATCACCGAGAATGCAGATATATACCAGATTATTGATGATCTGCAGTATCACCGATAATCAGATATATCTCTAACCTCTGGACACCTGAGTAGTATGAGTGTTTGGTGCAACAGTATACTTTGAGGAGAGCACCCGCGTAGAGGGTGCTGGGCAGTACGAGATACTGCTCAGAGAACAGGTTCCTTCCACTGGTCTGATGCTCCAAAAGGGGCGGAGCCAGGCTGAGAGTGGGAAGGATAAGAGAGTGAGTGACACCAAAGGTGAAGTGTCACTGACAGTACTGGGAACTATCTCCCAACAGGGAAGATAGTTCTCGAGGTCGGACAGGCCAGGTCGTTAACACACAGACAGATAATGTACAGAGACAGGAGACAGAAGCGGAATCCTAAGATTAGCAGAGTTTGGCAACAGAGTATCAGATATAGCGAAGTACCTAATCAGAGATCAGAAGAGTGGTCAGGAAAGCAGAAGGTCATAACAAATAATCAACAATGCCTAGACTTGGGTGTGAGCTCCTAGATCATCAACACCCTGGAACTGGTCTAGATAATAATACAGATGGTAATAGGATTCCTAGACTAAGGTGTGAGCTCCTTGGTTATCAACACCTTGGAAACTGGTCTAGATAATAACACAGATAATAACACAGATAATAACAGGATTCCTAGACTAAGGTGTGAGCTCCTTGGTCATCAACACCTTGGAAACTGATCTAGATAATAACACAGATACTGACAGAAGGTCTGAGTGCTACCACGTAGTGATCGCCAGACACCAGAGAAATGACCAGCACCCAGTATATATACCCCAGCGCCACCCCTAAGTGCTGGACCAATTAAAACTGCTGAAATTGTCAGCTGACCGGCTTGGCTTTCTGTCTGTCATAAAGGCTCTGCCTGTCCTCCTGAACCTGTGTGGACTATCAGTCCCAGCCACACCAGACATGTGTTGTACTGTTTCTGCTGTGTTAGATGCGGAACCAGCCGCACCGCTGTCCAAGCATGCGGTGGTTCTTCCGCGTTCAGCAGTACTGTCAGAACTATGCCTATGCGTGCCAACATCCGCGTCTGATGCGGAATCCGCCGCCCTGTTCACAAAGCATGTGGCGGTTTCCTCGCGCTCCGTCATGCTAGTGGATGCAGACCCACGCGCGCAACCTGCCGCGTTGGACGCGGAATCAGCCGCCTTGCTCTGAGTACTCACGGTGGCTTTTCCGCGTTTTCTCACACTCTACTTAGGAGGAGCTCACAATCTAATTTTACCATAGTCATAGTTAGTCCTACCATATTACACACATAAAAAAAGTTAACATCTCAAAAGAAGTTAGCAAACCCACTGGAGATTACAAAACAAAACAAAAATTGTTTGTACAAATATTAGTACTCATAGCCAAACATAATTCCAAGGGCTCTTTCCCACTACAGGCAGCGGTGAAAGGCTAAAACGCGGCGTTTTGGCTGCAGGCGTTTTCAAGGCGTTTTGAAGGCGTTTTAACGCCTATACATTACAATCAATTGTAATAAGAAACGCTGCGGTAGGCCCAGAAAAAGCGCCTGGGAGCGTTGAAACGCAACGCTCCAAAACGCGGCGTTTAGTGTGAATGGTAAAATGAAAGTCTATGGACTTTCTTTTACCTAGGAAAACGCCAACTTCGGCCGTGGCGTTAAAACGCCGAAAAAGCCCTCTGGTGTGAAAGGGCCCTTAGCCATACATTGATTAGCAGTAATAAGAAGTGAACGTCGGTGGTCCTTCTCATTCACGGCTTGTGCGGCGTGACTGAATGTGGTCCGTGGACCACAGAACTCAGAGGCATTGTTCTGAGATATTCTTTTAAGGACGTTATTTTTCTTCTGAAGCAGGAGTCAATGAAGTCTTTCTTGGTGTACAGTTCATGGAGCTAATCTGTGACTAGAGCTGAATAGAATAATTTATTCCCCAGGAACATTCAGTACACATCAATAAACCTTACAGGGAAGTATATTGTAGAAATTAGCGTTTCCATGGCCACTCATATTCAATTCAGTTTTCGCATAGTGAGAGTTAGCTACTCGGGCAAAGTTGTTTTGATCCTCATAAACATCATCAAATCGGTTTTGTTAAAGTTTTGCTAATATTTTCTTTTTCTTTTTGTTTTGTATTTATATTTTGTTCTAAAACTTTCCAGTTCATTTAGTAAGCAGATAAACAGATATTTAAACGGGCAAGGCAGGCAGAGAGGAGGAGGCACTGCTTGAGCAGTATTAGAAGTGCTAGATTTCTCTTTTTAGTTATTTTTAAAGTGGAAGTCTAGTCAAAATGTCCCCTCAGTTCTGGTATACTATAGCAGAACTCTATTGCGGGTGTTCTGCTATACTACAGGTAGTCCCCAACGTACGAAAGTCCGACTGACAAATGACTCACCAGTATGAACGGCACGAAAATGGGAACAAGTCAAAAAAATGTTCAAATAGAGCTTGTAGTTTTTGAGAAAATCAATTTCAGAAAAAAAAAATCAAAAAAATGTTTTTTTAACTACTTAAAGCGGAATATAACCCTGCATTTCAACTTTGCTCTAAAACATTATTTACAGCATATTATATGCAACCAGCATTTTTTTTTTACTAGACCACCATTGGAAGGGTTACACAGCTATTTTTGAGCGTAACAAATAGCTGGTGGCGCACGCATGTTGGAAGCGCCATTGTATGTGCTCCCTGGCAGTGGAAACACACAGACAGCAGGAGGTAAATTCAGCAGCAGGAGGAGGAGGATGAGTGTGTGGCAGCAGGCAGTCAATGAGGCAGGCAGCGTGACATAATAGCCCTGGTACCTAGCGGTGATACCAGGGCTGTAAATAAACACAGCAGGCAGGAGGTCCCAGACAGCGGTCGTGCAGCCCACATCGTGTCCAATACACAACTGGGACAACACAGTTTTCAACCCGGGCACCTCTGAAAAATTAAACCTTTTTTTTTTTTTATGGTTTTTTGGTTTTGTTTGTAAAACAAATTACACAGATATATAGCTATTTTTTGACGTAATAGCTGGTGGCAGAGTGGCAGCAGAATGTAATTCTGTGTACCCTGGCAGTGGGAAACACAGACCGACAGCAGCAGCAGCAGGAGGAATGGAGGAGTAATGTGAGCAGCTATTGTTTGCCGTAATAGCTGGTGGCAGAGTGGCAGCAGAATGTAATTCTGTGTACCCTGGCAGTGGGAAACACAGACAGCCAGCAGCAGCAGCAGGAGGAATGGAGGAGTAGTGTGAGTGTGGCAGCAGGCAGGCAGCGTGACATAATAGCCCTGGTACCTAGCGGGTGATACCAGGGCTGTAAATAAACACAACAGGAGGTCCCAGACAGCGGTCGTGCAGCCCACATCGTGTCCAATACACAACTGGGACAACACAGTTTTCAACCCGGGCACCTCAGAAAAATTAAACCTTTTTTTTTTTTTATGGTTTTGTAGTTTTGGTTTTACAACCAATTACACAGATATAGCTATTTTTTGACGTAATAGCTGGTGGCAGAGTGGCAGCAGAATGTAATTCTGTGTACCCTGGCAGTGGGAAACACAGACAGACAGCAGCAGCAGCAGGAGGAATGGAGGAGTAGTGTGAGTGTGGCAGCAGGCAGGCAGCGTGACATAATAGCCCTGGTACCTAGCGGGTGATACCAGGGCTGTAAATAAACACAACAGGAGGTCCCAGACAGCGGTCGTGCAGCCCACATCGTGTCCAATACACAACTGGGACAACACAGTTTTCAACCCGGGCACCTCTGAAAAATTAAACCTTTTTTTTTTTTATGGTTTTTTGGTTTTGTTTGTAAAACAAATTACACAGATATATAGCTATTTTTTGACGTAATAGCTGGTGGCAGAGTGGCAGCAGAATGTAATTCTGTGTACCCTGGCAGTGGGAAACACAGACCGACAGCAGCAGCAGCAGGAGGAATGGAGGAGTAATGTGAGCAGCTATTGTTTGACGTAATAGCTGGTGGCAGAGTGGCAGCAGAATGTAATTCTGTGTACCCTGGCAGTGGGAAACACAGACAGACAGCAGCAGCAGCAGGAGGAATGGAGGAGTAGTGTGAGTGTGGCAGCAGGCAGGCAGCGTGACATAATAGCCCTGGTACCTAGCGGGTGATACCAGGGCTGTAAATAAACACAACAGGAGGTCCCAGACAGCGGTCGTGCAGCCCACATCGTGTCCAATACACAACTGGGACAACACAGTTTTCAACCCGGGCACCTCTGAAAAATTAAACCTTTTTTTTTTTATGGTTTTTTGGTTTTGTTTGTAAAACAAATTACACAGATATATAGCTATTTTTTGACGTAATAGCTGGTGGCAGAGTGGCAGCAGAATGTAATTCTGTGTACCCTGGCAGTGGGAAACACAGACCGACAGCAGCAGCAGCAGCAGGAGGAATGGAGGAGTAATGTGAGCAGCTATTGTTTGACGTAATAGCTGGTGGCAGAGTGGCAGCAGAATGTAATTCTGTGTACCCTGGCAGTGGGAAACACAGACAGACAGCAGCAGCAGCAGGAGGAATGGAGGAGTAGTGTGAGTGTGGCAGCAGGCAGGCAGCGTGGCATAATAGCCCTGGTACCTAGCGGGTGATACCAGGGCTGTAAATAAACACAACAGGAGGTCCCAGACAGTGGTCGTGCAGCCCACATCGTGTCCAATACACAACTGGGACAACACAGTTTTCAACCCGGGCACCTCAGAAAAATTAAACTTTTTTTTTTTTTTTTATGGTTTTGTAGTTTTGGTTTTACAACCAATTACACAGATATAGCTATTTTTTGACGTAATAGCTGGTGGCAGAGTGGCAGCAGAATGTAAATCTGTGTACCCTGGCAGTGGGAAACACAGACAGACAGCAGAAGGGCAGTACACAGCAGCCCACTGTAGTTGTAAAATGTGTGGCTGCAGGCGACGTAATAGTCAAAGTGAACCAGGCTGGCTTAGTGAGCAGGAGCCAGGAGGTGGTAAAGGGTGGTAAGGCACATTAACGATGGTTCTAAGTTCCGGCAGCCAGTTCATGTCCCCCTCTCGCCGACAACAGGGGCCAGGAACTCGCCTTCCACCCACGCCTGGTTCATCTTGAGAAACGTCAGTCTGTCCACAGACTTATGAGACAGACGTGAGCGTTTCTCGGTGACCACGCCACCAGCTGCACTGAAGCAGCGCTCGGACAGCACGCTGGAAGGGGGGCAGGACAGCACTTCCAGGGCGTACTGCGCCAGCTCGCTCCAGATCTCCAGGCGCTTGACCCAATACTCCATGGGATCAACAGGGGCATCGCTGTCAAGCCCGCTGTAGGACCCCATGTAGTCAGCCACCATGCGGGTCAGGCGCTGGCTGTGACCGGAGGAGGATGCTGCTGCATGCACCTCCTCTCTAGTCACTGCTGCCGGAGCCTCTACAGTCCTGTAGAGCTCGTGGCTGAGAGACAGCAGGTCTGTGGGGCGCTTGCTGCTGGATGCAGGCACCTGCTGATGCCTCTGTGCTGGCTGGACAGTGGGGGTGGAAGGCTGGGGGAAGGCTTCCTCCAAGCGCTCAACAAGGGCCTGCTGCAAGCTCCTTATTTGTTGCGCTGGGTCTCCTCCTGCAGGCGGCAGGAACTGGCTCAACTTCCCCTTGAGGCGCGGGTCCAACATCATGCTGATCCAGATGTCCTCCCTCTGCTTCATCTGGATCACCCTGGGGTCCCTGCGCAGGCACGTCAGCATGTGCGCTGCCATTGGGAAGAGGCGGGCCACGTCTGCTGGCACATCGACGGCAGTGCTGTCCTCCTCATCCTCCTCCTCTGCCGCCTCATCCTCTCTCCACCCCCGCACCAACTCAGCTGCGCTGTGCTGATCCCCCTCATCAGCAGCAAGGTCAGGGACCTCCACCAAGTCCTCCTCCTCCTCCCCCTCAGAGGTGGACTGTGCAGCTGCTTGCCGCTCCTGCTGGTCCAAGGCTGCCGCTCCCTGTTCCAGCAAAGCATCGAGGGCCCTGTTCAGCAGACAAACCAGGGGCACCCACTCGCAGACCATAGCATGGTCCCTGCTCACCATGTTAGTGGCCTGCAGAAAGGGAGCCAGCACTAAGCACACCTGCTGCATGTGCCTCCAGTCATCATCGGGGACGATGGACGGGATGTTGCTGGTCTTGTCCCTTCTCTGAGCGGCGGAAACAGTGGTCTGGGCAAGGTACTGGTTGACAGCGTGCTTCTGTTCAACCAGACGCTCCAACATCGCCAGGGTGGAGTTCTAGCGAGTCGGAACATCAAGGATCAGCCGATGGCGTGGCAGCTCCAGCTCCTTTTGCACGTCTTCCAGGCTCGCACAGGCTGCAGCCGAGCGCCAGAAGTGACGCACAACGTTCCTTGCCGTTTCCAGCAGTTCGCCCATCCCCTGGTAGGTGCGCAAGAACTTCTGCACCACCAGGTTCAGCACGTGGGCAAGACAGGGGATGTGGGTCAGGTTTCCCCTGTCTATTGCGGCAACCAGATTGGCCCCATTGTCGGCCACCACCTCTCCGACTCTGAGGCCTCTGGGGGTCAGCCAAATCCTCTCCTGCTCCTGGAGTTTGGCCAACACATGGGTTGCCGTCAGCTTGGTCTTCCCAAGGCTGACCAAGTGCAGCAGCGCTTGGCAGTGGCGGGTCTTCACGCTGCTGCTGAGGCGGGGGGTTTGGCCAGGTGTGCTGGAGGATGGCAGAGGATCGGAGGAACCTGCTGCAGTTTCCCCGACCCTGCGGGGTGGCACCACCCACTGTGTTGCTGCTGCTGCTGTGCCCGCTGCTGCTCTCCCATCCACACCCCCTTCCACCAAGCTGACCCAGTGGACAGTGAAGGACAGGTAGCGGCCTGTCCCAAAGCGGCTGCTCCAGGAGTCCATGGTGACGTGGACCCTTTCACCAACCGCGTGCTCCAGCCCTCGCTCCACATTGGCCATCACAAAGCGGTGCAGTGCAGGAATGGCCTTGCGGGCGAAGAAGTGTCTGCTGGGAAGCTGCCAGTCTGGGGCTGCGCAAGCAAGCAGCGCACGAATGTCGCTCCCCTCCTGCACGAGCGTGTACGGCAGGAGTTGGGAGCACATGGCCCGTGCCAGCCGCACGCGACGGCTGCTGGGAGGCAGAGCCCTAACCACCCCCTGGAAGGACTCGCTCAAAAGGCTCTGGCGTGGCCTTTTGCTGGCACGGGAATCAGCAGACACAGCAGAGGAGGCCACTGAGGACTGGCTGCCAGAACAGGCCTCAGTGTCGGCGGCAGGAGTTGCAGAGGGGGGAGGAGCAGTGCGTTTCCGCACTTCTGCTGGTGCTGCTGGAGGAGCAGGAGGGCGGGTGGCTGCTGTTGCTGCTGCTGCTGAAGGCCGTGCAGTGATGGGTGTGGTGCCACTGCCAGCACCAGATGCCTTCAGCCTCTGGAACTCCTCATGCTGGTGGAAATGTTTCGCAGCAAGGTGGTTGATGAGCGAGCTGGTGCTGAACTTTAAGGGGTCTGCACCTCTGCTCAACTTCCGCTGACAGTGGTTTCAAGTGGCGTACTTGCTGTACACTGTGGGCATGGTGAAAAAGCGCCAGATTGGTGACAAAAACAACCCCCTACGGCATGGAACCGCTGCTGCCTGTCTCCCTGTGGTGGTTGGGGGGGGGGGCTTGGGTGCGGCTGGTGGTGGTACTGGCAGATGCTGCTGCTGCTGCTGCTGCTGAGCCTGAGACACCAGCAGGCTGGGGGACCTGCCTACTGCTGCCAATGCTTGCAATGATGCGCCTCCTTGCAAGGCCCACAAGCGCATCCTCCTCCTCCTCCGAGCTGCTGATGACGACATCCCCTGGAGCTGGTGGCACCCAGTCTCTGTCTGTCACCGTGTCATCATCATCCTCCCCCTCCTGAAACATGTCCTGCTGGGATGATGACCCCCCAAACTCCTCTCCTGATGCATTAATGGGCTGCTTGACTGTCGCCACAGTCTTGCTGTCCAATCCCTCATCCCCCAAAGTGCCCATCAGCATCTCCTCCTCCAAATCGCCAACAACAGCAGACAATTGACTCATCATGCCTGGGGTCAAAAGAGTGCTGAGTGACAGGTCGGCGACTGACGGTGAACTGGCCTCCTCCCCAGGCCCTGCTGGGCGGCTGCTGCGAACAGGGGTGGTGGTGGTGGTGGTGAGGGTGGAGGCCTCGGATGCAGAGCTGATGGCGGGCTGCTCATCCTCCGTCATCAGTTGCACCACAGTGTCTGCATCCTTTTCCTCAATGGGACGTTTCCGACCCGGCTGGAGGAAAATCGGAGCAGGTGCTACACGCTGCTGCTGCTGTGTCTCTGCAGCGTGAGTTGCAGATGCTCCTGCTGGGCGGCGCCAAAGGCGTCCACGGCCAGTGGCTATAGGAGGAATGTTAGCCACTGACGCTGCTGCTGCGGAACTGTGCATGGTGGCGCGGCCGCGCCCGCGGCTTGCCACAATGCTGCTCCCTCTCCTCCTGATTCCCTTGCTGCCCTTCCCCTTGCCCAAACCGCGGTGGCTGCCACTTCCAGACATCTTCGATGTTTTGGGCGTAAACACAAAAGTTTTTTAAAAGGGCGGGTGAAAAGTGGGGTACTTTAATGGAGTGGGTTGGTGGGCGAGGTGACTGAGTGAGTGTCTAGTACAGTAAGTAAGTAGTAACAGAGTCAGTAAGTACAACTAGAAGTTACAATAATCAGTAGTAATAATCACAAGGAAATAGAGTGTGTGTACACAGACAGTGAGTGAGTGCACGCACACGCAGGAGCTAGCCTATGAACAGTGACTGAGTGTCCCTACTAGTACAGTAAGTAGTAACAGTAAGTACAACCAGAAATTACAATAATCAATCAGTAATCAGAAGGAAATAGAGTGTGTGTACAGTACACAGACAGTGAGTGCACGCACACGCAGGAGCTAGTAGCCTATGAACAGTGACAGTGAGTGTCCTAGTACAGTTACAGTATATAACTATTCAGAAGGAAATAGAGTGTGTGTACAGTACACAGACAGTGAGTGCACGCACACGCAGGAGCTAGTAGCCTATGAACAGTGACAGTGAGTGTCCTAGTACAGTTACAGTATATAACTATTCAGAAGGAAATAGAGTGTGTGTACAGTACACAGACAGTGAGTGCACGCACACGCAGGAGCTAGTAGCCTATGAACAGTGTCAGTGAGTGAGTGTCCTAGTACAGTTACAGTATATAACTATTCAGAAGGAAATAGAGTGTGTGTACACTACAGTACGCAGACAGTGAGTGCACGCACACGCAGGAGCTAGTAGCCTATAAACAGTGACAGTCAGTGAGTGTCCTAGTACAGTTACAGTATATAACTATTCAGAAGGAAAAAGAGTGTGTGTACAGTACACAGACAGTGAGTGCACGCACACGCAGGAGCTAGTAGC